>NC_139701.1:45710008-45870008 GCF_964188405.1 Protomyctophum parallelum | reverse complement strand
CTGTAACAGGCTAGGGCTGGGCGATTCAAATCGATATAACGATCATTTCAATGGTTTGATTCAATTACAATGATGAATGTTTTTTTTTCTCTCTCCTTTTTTAAAAACAACAATTAGCCATTCTACATCTGTGAGCTTGTAGATCGTCTATCTTCGTAACGTTGTCGTGCAGGGCCAAATACATGTGGTAGACGTGTTACAGAACTCACCAGACATGTGATAGGTGTGTTACAGAACTCACCAGACGTGCGGTAGGCGTGTTAAACTCACCAGACGTGTGGTAGGCGTGTTAAACTTACCAGAATTGTGGTAGGCGTGTTAAATTCACCAGACGTGTGGTAGGCGTGTTGAACTCACCAGACGTGCGGTAGGCGTGTTGAACTCACCAGACGTGCGGTAGGCGTGTTAAACTCACCAGACGTGTGGTAGGCGTGTTGAACTCACCAGACGTGTGGTAGGCATGTTGAACTCACCAGACGTGTGGTAGCCGTGTTGAACTCACCAGACGTGTGGTAGGCGTGTTGAACTCACCAGACGTGTGGTAGGCGTGTTGAACTCACCAGACGTGTGGTAGGCGTGTTGAACTCACCAGATGTGTGGTAGGCGTGTTAAACTCACCAGACGTGTGGTAGGCGTGTTAAACTCACCAGACGTGTGGTAGGCGTGTTAAACTCACCAGACGTGTGGTAGGCGTGTTGAACTCACCAGACGTGCGGTAGGCGTGTTAAACTCACCAGACGTGTGGTAGGCGTGTTGAACTCACCAGACGTGTGGTAGGCGTGTCTCTCGGCGCTGCTCATCAGCCCGTCTCTCTCCGCGCGGCCGGCCGCTCCGCGGAGCGCCTTCAGCAGCCGGCCCTCCGTCAGGCGCCAGGAGATGACATCACTCTCCCGGTCCCGCCCCCCGGTCCCCCCGCCCATGGGGTCGGGTGCGTAGCGCGGGAAGCGGCCCGTGATTGGCTGCAGCACGTAGGTGGGCGGGACCGCGTTGCCGTCCCGGAGGAACCATTGGCCGACCAGTGGTCCTCCGAGCGGAAGGACCACTGGGAGGAGACCCCCGGGGCAGACCAAGGACCACGTCCCACTGGGAGGAGACCCCGGGGCAGACCAAGGACCACGTCCCACTGGGAGGAGACCCCGGGGCAGACCAAGGACCACGTCCCACTGGGAGGAGACCCCGGGGCAGACCAAGGACCACGTCCCACTGGGAGGAGACCCCGGGGCAGACCAAGGACCACGTCCCACTGGGAGGAGACCCCGGGGCAGACCAAGGACCACGTCCCACTGGGAGGAGACCCTGGGGCAGACCAAGGACCACGTCCAAGGTGCAGATGGTGGAAGCACATCAAGTCACTGGCCTTGGAACGTCTCGGGAGGAAGTTACTACTGTTGTGCTGTGGAGAGTCTGGAGCTCTCTGGTGGAGCTGTTGTCCCCGCGACCCGACTACGGATAAGCGGTTGAAGATGGATGGATGGATCCTCACCACCAGTCCGGTTCCGGGTGTTGCAGTCTACATCTCTGTATCTGTCTGTGTGACTTTCTCTCAATATGCTCAAACATAGATGTGCTGATGTCATAGTGATGTCATAGTGACATCAATGGAACTACATACTTTACGGTACAGAAAAAATACTCCAATATGGAGACGGCCATATATGGAGGAGTGACCGATGGATGGACAGACTGACAGACGGGTTTTCATAGTAATCTGTGACTACAGTCGTAATCACCACATTTCCAAATTGGCCAATCAGGTTGAGTGACGTAATTTGGCCATTGTACATAATGACATGTGATGACATCACAACACCATCATTTTCCTATACATTAAAATGCTCATTAAACAAACGACTCGTACAAACAGAGCAGACCTGATTTCTAACGACTGGTAGGCTGGAGCTGCTGCTGTGAAATGCTTCACTGGACGATACATCTGGAAGGAGAACATAGGATGGACAAGGCTGAAGCTGTGGTGGTCGGACACGAGATCTACTGCTTTGGAGGAGACTTCGGAAACCAGAGGGGAAGAGATCACATTGAAGTACACGTCTTCAATACAGCGTCTTTATGCTGGAGGAGGTTGACCCCAGTGACGCCTGGAGAACCTCACCTTGAGGTTCCCTCCAGGCGTGAGGGCCACACAGCTGTGCTGATTGAAGATACTGTCTACCTCTGGGGAGGATATCCTTACTGCAACGTGCTTTATGCATTTAACGTCGACGCCCACAGAAGGTTCAAACCACAGGTTTCTGGGACCGTTCCAGAGGGGAGGTGGTACCACTCAGCCTGTGTTTTGGGGAAGGACATGTTTATTTATGGAGGATACGCCAAGACTGAATGGACTAATGACATCTACAAGTTGGACACCACCACAATGGTCTGGACTTTAATTAACACCAGAGGAACTCCACCTCCTGCTTCATCACAACACTCTGCTACCATCATCGGGACAAATATGTTTGTATTTGGAGGCTGGGGGTGGGATCAGTACTACAACACCATCAGAGTGTTTGACACAGAGACCAACCTCTGGCTGGACACACCTTCTACACAGCTTCTACCAGAAGGACGCTACGGTCATTCAGCCTTTACCTACAATGGAGAGCTGTACATATGTGGTGGCTGGAACTGGAACCAGTACTTCAATGATGTGTGGAAATTCAGTCCAGAGACCTTCTCCTGGAAGAAGATTGAGCCAAAGGGGAAACGCCCGTCTCAGATGAATAGGATGTGCTGTTGCATGCTGGGAGATCATATCATCCTCTTTGGAGGAACCAAAACACCTGGTGACCTGTATGTCTTAGACTTCAGTCCTAGCCTCAAGACATTATGTAAGCTAGCGGTTATTCAGAACGGTCTCGAGCAGTCTGGACTCTCACACAACATCAGGTGGGAACTGGCAGCCATGACGAGCAGGAGGCAGTGGCCCCCAGGAGGAAGTTACTACTGTTTGCTGTGGAGAGTCTGGAGCTTTCTGGTGGAGCTGTTGTCCCCGTAACCCGACTACGGATAAGCGGTTGAAGATGGATGGATGGATCCTCACCACCAGTCCGGTTCCGGGTGTTGCCGTCTACATCTCTGTATCTGTCTTTCTCTCAATATGCTCAAACATGGATGTGCTGATGTCATAGTGATGTCATAGTGACATCAATGGAACTACATACGTTACAGAAAAATACTCCAATATGGAGACGGCCATATATGGAGGAGTGACTGATCGACGGACAGACTGACGGACGGGTTTTTCAGGTTTTCATAGTAATCTGTGACTACAGTCGCAATCACCACATTTCCAAATTGGCCAATCAGGTTGAGTGACGTAATTTGGCCATTGTACATAATGACATGTGATGACATTTTCCTATAAATTAAAATGCTCATTAAACAAACGACTCGTACAAACAGAGCAGACCTGATTTCTAACGACTGGTATAGGTTGGAGCTGCTGCTGTGAATTGGTTCAATGGACGATACATCTGGAAGGAGAACATAGGGAGGACCATCCTGCTGCTGTGGTGGTCGGATACGAGATCACATTGAAGTACAAGTCTTCAATACAGCGTCTTTATGCTGGCAGAAGTTCACCCCAGTGACGCCTGGAACAAGAAAACCAAACCTTGAGGTTCCTTCCAGGCGTGAGGGCCACACAGCTGTGCTGATTGGAGACACTGTCTACCTCTGGGGAGTGCTGACTAACCAAGGTTACTGCAACGTGCTTTATGCATTTGACGTCGACGCCCACATATGGTTCAAACCACAGGTTTCTGGGACCGTACCAGAGGAGAGGAGGAACCACTCAGCCTGTGTTTTGGGGAAGGACATGTTTAGTTGTCCAGAACCACCACAAAAGGCATCTGCCCGGCCAGACTCCATATTTGGGTATGCCTGACAAATAACTCCATGTATGGGCATAACAGGAACACGGACATAATATCTTGGTGGGGCATCCATTTCCAACTTGCATCGTTCCAAGTAGGCCAGTGCCCATCGGGCACTGCTGTAGTAATAATAATAATAATAATTTCACCTCAAACATCAGGCCCAGACTTCTGCAGAACGCAAGGACTTCTGGGTAGGCTCTCCTTTCACCGTACATATTTTATAAAACATACACACATCTGTAAATATATGATAAAACATATACACATTATCTGCAAATATCTGATAAAATAATATAACATATAACATTATCTGAAATTAGCTGGAAAACACATACGGAAGATGTGAGAGGTGTCATTTCAGAATAAAATGCACTGTGAGAGGTGTCATTTCAGAATAAAATGCAGTGTGAGAGGTGTCATTTCAGAATAAAATGCAGTGAGAGAGGTGTCATTTCAGAATAAAACGCAGTGAGAGGTGTCATTTCAGAATATAATGCAGTGAGAGGTGTAATTTCAGAATAAAATGCAGTGAGAGGTGTCATTTCAGAATAAAATGCAGTGAGAGAGGTGTCATTTCAGAATAAAACGCAGTGAGAGGTGTCATTTCAGAATAAAATGCAGTGAGAGAGGTGTCATTTCAGAATAAAACGCAGTGAGGTGTCATTTCATGACTACTGCAACAGCATACTCAATGGCACCACCTCCAAAGTCCTCAACAAACTACAACACGTGCAAAACTCCGCTGCCCGCCTGCTCACCAGTACACGCTCCAGAGTCCACATCACACCCGTCCTCCACGACCTACACTGGCTTCCCGTCAATCTTTTCAGAATAAAATGCAGTGAGAGAGGTGTCATTTCAGAATAAAATGCAGTGAGAGAGGTGTCATTTCAGAATAAAATGCAGTGTGAGGTGTCATTTCAGAATAAAATGCAGTGAGAGGTGTCATTTCAGAATAAAACGCAGTGAGAGGTGTCATTTCAGAATAAAATGCAGTGAGAGGTGTCATTTCAGAATAAAACGCAGTGTGACAGGTGCCATTTCAGAATAAAATGCAGTGTGACAGGTGTCATTTCAGAATAAAACGCAGTGTGACAGGTGTCATTTCAGAATAAAACGTTGTAAGAGAGGGGAGGGGGGTTACTTTACTTTTACTGTATTAGTTTATTCGTTCGGGACAGTGTATATTGATGAACATTACATTAAAAATGCAGTGTAAATATACCAGATTTAGCAAAACTTGCTAATTTCCATCTGCAGTCCCCAGACATCAAACATCAAACAATACAAACAGGACTGACATATACAGGACATGGCATACAAATACCGCCACAAGCCAGTTATCCCTGTGGTAACTTTTCGGACACGTCCCGCTTAAAACCCAAAAAGCCAGAAGGATCGTTGAGGCCGCGCTTTCACGGTCTGTACTCATACCGAAAGTATTTATAACATGACTACAACGTGAATGAAACTAAATGAAATCTAGAGGCTAAATCTAGAGACTAAATAACTAAATGACTAAAACTAAAATGCCAAAAACAACACTGCTACTGAGAAGGCAGGGGCGATGCGTGCATGCGTGCATGGGTGGGTGCGTGTGTGTGCGTGCATGTGTGCGTGCGTGCGTACGTGCGTGACTGACCTGAGAAGGCCGAGGCGATGTAGACTCTCACCATGGTGGATCTTCTGGACAGAGGCTCCTCTGACCTTTGACCTCTGAGGACCTCCATGACCCGCTGACCTCTGGCCGTGACCTCCGGGTCCATTCTGACCCCCCCCCCCCCCCCCCCCCCCCCGCCCGGTGGGGCCTCCGTTTAGCACTCACACACCACGGGGTCCAAACTGCACCACACACACACTCTCTCTGCTCGGTACTCACTGGACCTCCTCTTCACACCACGGGGTCCAAACTGCACCACACACACACGCTCTCTGCTCGGTACTCACTGGACCTCCTCTTCAGATCTCCTGTTATTATGATCCGTATATTCCTCTTGTTAGCAAAAAAGCATGGAATACAGATGTGTAATATTACAGGAAACTCCCGTTAAACTTTACAACAAACTTTACGATAAAACTCCCGAATTGTAACATCATCACATCTGTATATTATTACCGTATATTAACTGTAAATGCTGCTAAACGTTAGGTTTACGGGGCAAAATACAGTGTCCTATAATTACCCGTTAACTCCTCTTACCGCGCAGCGTTCTACTCTCCACGTCCGCCAAGAAAAGACCGCCTGAAAGCAGAGACACACTCCACTCTCTCTCTCTCTCTCTCTCTCTCTCTCTCTCTCTCTCTCTCCCTGAGGGGTTTCCTCCCAGACAACATATCTCTCTCTCTCTCTCTCTCTCTCTCTCTCTCTCTCTCTCTCTCTCTCTCTCTCTCTAGGGAGGGCTTCCCTTCATAACAACACTAGTGTGTCTGTACAGGACCGATAGCACACTTACCCTATAGAGCGTCGCAGTCCCGCCCCCTGCGAGGGCCCAGGAAATGATTATCCGTTCATTTTCCCCATAGACATTTCAAAAAGTATTTATTTAAAGACGTTTATACGCCGCGGACAAAGCCAACTCTTGTCGTGACAAATCATGACAACAAACACATCTTTTCGGGCCGAACAAATAATTAGAATGAAGAAAACACCTTTTTTTGTTGTTGTTGTTTGTTGTCTCCTTTGTAATTATTTGTTTTGGTCCAGAATATTGTGTTTGTTGTCATGATTTGTCACGACTCGAGTTGGCTTTGTCCGCGGCGTAAACGTCTTTAAATAAATGCCTTTTGAAATGTCTATGAGGAAAAATGCATTGGGAATCATTTCCTGGGCCTGGCGTCGTCATGAAAGGGGGCGGGACTGGGCCTGGCGTCGTCATGAAAGGGGGCGGGACTGCGACGCTCTATAGCTCTACGTGCAAGAAGCAAGAAGCTTCTTACAAGTATAGCGTAATTTACCCGATGGCAATTATTGAAGACGATCACAATGATTAGGTTTGGCCATCAACCGTGGTGGTGGACGATCGTGGTATGTTATCGTGATCGTGGTATGTTACTAACCCGTTTTGGGGCGGGAACCCGTTTTGGTGTTAGCATCGTTATGCTATTCGTTTAGCTATTGAAAAATAGCAGATCTACAAGCAGATCTACATAGCGCGCCACCGAGTGGCGCGCTATGAACTTGTAGGTCTGCTATTTTTTGAAAAATCGTAAAAATGTGGCACAAATCTTTGAATAAATATTCTTTCAGAGCTTAGGTTTTTTTTTTTTTTTTACGTCAGGCCTGAATGGGTTAAGTGAACTAAACCCACGACTCCTCCGCTGAGGAGAGGAACGGGTAGGCTGAAACACGTTCAAAGAAACCACAACTCTGTGTCAAAGAGTTTCTTCACCTCAGCCATGAAGTAAGAACTGAATGCAACGGAGTCATCGTCACTTGATTAGACACACCTTTAGACAAACTGAAAAACATTTCAGTGGCAGGAACTCTGGGAAATGTAGTCCTAGTCTGTATTTGGACATCAAGGTAAATGTAGTCCTAGATGTAGTGTACTACTGTACAGTACTGTGTCGTACTGTACTGTACTCTACGAGTAGGGCCACATTCCAATACCCAAAACCCATCATTGATCACAATTATTTATGTGATTCTGCTTTATCAGAGTACATAAAAGCAGATCCAATTCATCGCCAAACCATATAAACATATTTGCTCATAAACATTTCTCTGCTGTCGATTCCAAAATGTTCATTTTTCAGGAAATTAGGAAAACCGTTTATTTGTTTAAAACAAAGCAATACAGGCACTTCAAAGTGTTGTGACTTTATATATTGTCAATGACTTTCATAAGAGCGGGAGAGGTGCTGGAGTTAGCTGCATTAGCAGACATTTTGAGAGGGGGAGGTGCTGGAGTTAGCTGCTTTAGCAGACATTTTGAGAGGGGGAGAGGTGCTGGAGTTAGCTGCTTTAGCAGACATTTTGAGAGGGGGAGAGGTGCTGAAGTTAGCTGCTTTAGCAGACATTTTGAGAGGGGGAGAGGTGGTGGAGTTAGCTGCTTTATAGCAGACATTCTGAGAGCGGGAGAGGTGGTGGAGTTAGCTGCTTTATAGCAGACATTTTGAGAGGGGGAGAGGTGGTGGAGTTAGCTGCTTTAGCAGACATTTTGAGAGGGGGAGAGGTGGTGGAGTTATCTGCTTTAGCAGACATTTTGAGAGGGGGAGAGGTGGTGGAGTTAGCTGCTTTAGCAGACATTTTGAGAGGGGGAGAGGTGGTGGAGTTAGCTGTTTTAGCAGACATTTTGAGAGGGGGAGAGGTGGTGGAGTTAGCTGCTTTAGCAGACATTTTAAGAGGGCGAGAGGTGGTGGAGTTAGCTGCTTTAGCAGACATTTTGAGAGCGGAGAGGTGGTGGAGTTAGCTGCTTTATAGCAGACATTTTGAGAGGGGGAGAGGTGGTGGAGTTAGCTGCTTTAGCAGACATTTTGAGTGGGGGAGAGGTGGTGGAGTTAGCTGCTTTAGCAGACATTTTGAGAGGTGGTGGAGTTAGCTGCTTTAGCAGACATTTTGAGGGTCCAATGGAGTCATGAGGATTTGTCCAAAAGCACTTTTTACTACTTTCCATTGGTTCAATATTTTCGAAACACACAGACATAAATGGTGTTCAATAGCACTGATTTTATTCAAAAACCTCAAAAATGGAGCTATGAGGTTTCCTCTATCCATTCATGAGTCCTGACTGAAACACAGTATACCTTAGAGTAGTGTGGAGTGTTTGTGTGCAGGTTGTAGTCTCCAGGGTTCAGCCTCCAGGGAACAGTGTTTCTGGAGCCTGGTTGACACCTGCTGCCCTGCAGACGTTACCTTGTTTACCTGGCGTACTATAGTTATATACATTGTCAATTGTAACATGCCCGATAAGGGACGTCCTGTTGAAATATTAAATATGTCAAAACATATAGGCCTACTATACATTCTCAAAGCATTGGTAAAGCATTTGTACATTCAAAAGGTTTGTCTGTTTACAGTTTCTAGGTATGTGGAACAAGCACAATGAGAGTACAATGACTGTCGTAATAATAATGCATGTCTTCCCCTGGAGCTGTTTGGCACACACACACACACACACACACACACACACACACACACACACACACACACACACACACACACACACACACACACACACACACAAAGAGAGCAGCTTTCATCATTACAGGCAGTGCCAGCACATTCAGGGTAATAACATAGATGGACACCTTTGATTGATTGATTTATTTATTAACAGTTTGCAGAATTACAGTACATTTAATGTACAACTCAATACAAAAAAACTGTTAACTGTGAGTGGACAACACCATAAAGCATTACACTTGTGTACAATAGGGCCCACCATTTTCAATTCATCAAAACATTACTCGTACGAATATATGAATGAATGAATGAATGAATGTTTATTTCAAACTCTTTTCAATAAAATAAAAATATACAATAATTAACTAAAAGAAAAAAGTTAAAACAAAAGCAAAAAATATATATAGTACTGTTTGAAAAGGAGCAGGAATGAAGCCTAAGCTTATCTGGTCCTACACCTAATTATACAATTTAAAAATAAACAAATGTGTCAAGGTTCCCTTTATATTATATTTTGTATTTGACTAAGTGGAACCATAATGTACCCTCAACCCTCCTAAAATGTATAAAACTAATAATACATACAAATACAAAAATATATATTTTGTAAAGGCATGTCATATGAAATTGGTAGGATTGATAAGTGTGCTTGAAGCAATTAAAATCGTGCAATTAAAATGTTGCAAGTCATGCGTAAGCCATTTAAACAGTGTTTTACATGAGCGCATACCGGTAAGACCCAAAAGACCACAGGACATCAAGAGGATGTTCTGTGGTCTTTAGGGTCTAATAAACATCCAGTGGATGTTCTGTGGTCTTTAGGATCTAATGAATCATTAGCCTCAAAAAGTGCTCAGATTTTCCGGTGGAGGAAATGATTGACAGGCAAAATCACTCAATTGTGACATCTTCGAGTTGTGCTCGAAATGTACCGTAATTCTCCGAAACAGTTAATGAATTATTTAATCAATCAATCTGCTGGCAATTATTTTTATTTCGCTGCAGCTCAAAGATAAATGAAAAGTTAATGTCACGAAAGCTTTAATAATGCATGCATACATGTATTTCCTTAACTTAACCCATTTACTGCTACCATTTATTGAAAAATTAGGATCTAATTCACGCCAGCCAGAGCCGAAGAGTTTGATCAATCCTCAAGCCCCCCCCCCCCCCCCCCCGCCTCCCCGCACCCCCCGTCCCCCGTCCCCCGCCGCAGCGCGGAAAAAAATAAGTTGTTGTTTTCGCTGGTACTTTTAAAGTAGCTTCAATGTCCAATGCCCGATTGGTGCTTCCTGGACAGAACGACAGCCTATACAGTTTCAAAATGTCCCTTTTTAAAGGCCTATTTTGCACGATTTTGGACTTTAAAACGCCATTTCACCCACTTCCACCCACTCAGTGTCACCGAATTAGTTAAGGGGAAGGGTCACAAAAGGGTTAGGGTCAGAGTTAGGGATGAAAAAAAAACATTAAAGATTTTTTTTCTTTTCAAAAGTCTAAAAAACGACTTTGTTATGAAATTTCACCCACCCCTAGTGGACGAACCAAGGAGCCGTCAGGGACGCCGAAGTATCCTATGGTTTCACAAGCCTTTGAACTATACTCTAACATGCATTTGGTTTCTGTGGGATGATCCTAACCTGAGCTACAGGCCGATGAAGGCGAAAATCTGGAAAATCGGGATTGTCAAATTTTCGAAATATTAGTATTTTTCGTGATTCAAACTGTCATTAAAGGCTCAAAAGAAATCGCACATGGTTGTAATGAATACTAAAAAAATCAACATGAAAAGATCTTTAGAATGGTGCCATGCACTTTGAGATATGATTTTTTTAGGCCTTTACATGGCCAAAAACGCACAAGATAAATTCTAAAACCCGATTTTGACATCTCCTCAGTCTAACAGCCATAGCTCCACAACCAAGTAATGAAACATATATGGGAGTAAACTAGACTTCCGTGGCTTTAAATTGGGACCACTTCTGGCCCGATTGGTGCTTCCTGGACAGAACGACAGCCTATACAGTTTCAAAACCTAACCCTAACCACTGGCCGATCGACTCCTAATGGCCGCTCGACACTCTAAGCATGCTGGGTAATGGCTTAAATAAACTAAATCAATTAATTTCACCCACTTCCACACAACGTACAGAGAAAAGAAAGACATATCTGTGATGGGCTTACAAACCTCTATCTGCACATAAAATCGATACCCCCAAAAAAAAAAGATTATAACTGTTAGTCGGGGAGCTGTTACCATACTATAATATATGACCGTAAAAATACATTATTTGTGCGAGAATATCTTTTCTAGCGAATGCTCTTCCTAATTTCTCCATTTTTCAACCTTGTCCTCTAAAAACCTTGTCCTCTTAAAAGAAAGGGTTAAGTGGCCCTTTTTTCTGTTTTCTTTGAGTGTTTGGAAAAAGAAAAAAAAAGGGATTTAGTGGCGAAGCCCTTGGCTTTTTTTTTGTTTTCTTTGAGTGTTTGAAAAAAGAAGGATTTAGTGGCGAAGCCCTTGGCTTTATTTTTTTAAATAAAATGGAAAGTTATGAAGAAGTGGCTGAGATCAACAGCAATAACTTGGCCAACATGTCAGCTCCTTTTAAAGGAAACATGGAGGCCTTCCTCCACAGGCCAGAAACTGGTGCAGCCGTGGCCATCCACTCCGTCGAGTGGTGGTCGAGCTTACACAGCTGAGTGCAATTCAAGGAAGGATGCACTATGTGTTCGTCCCTGAGCGTGTCAAGAGTGGACACGTTTTCCACTGGCCTTTCCTTAAAAAGCACCTGCCCCTGAAATCAATAACACCGCCACTACAGAGAGTGGTCAAATGTCCACGGGTCCACCCTAGGGTATGTGGATGGAGGGTGGAAGGTTCACCTGACCCTTGCCCCCTCCTCCCATACCCTACCCAGTGGACAATTGAACACTGTCCTGCAGGCAAAAACCATGTGCATCAAATTCCAGAAGTCCCTGGCCCTGGAGTTCCAAAAGAAATTAACCCAGATCACAACGGCAGACAAGGAGAGGCCTTCTGTCCAAAAAAATGTTTTTTTCGACACCTCAAAATTCAACATACTTTGGCAGGACCAATTTTTCATGCTCGACATCCTGGACCAGGCCATCAAGGAGGTGTCGACCCCAGCCGGGATCAGAGTGATGCTCACTCTGACCCGGCTGCCCATGCCCGTTTGTGCTCCACGACATCATATATCCTCACATGCTGCCTAGTGTGACTGCCATTTCAGTGCACGCAGCAGTCAACATACAGTCCCTGGATGGGAAAGTCGACATGTTGTGGTCGAGATATGGGCTGCACCGGGTCATTGGCAGCCAAAGCAAGGTGTACACAGCGTACACCTTGCATGAGGCTGCCAATGCCCAATCCCCTCTCGACCATCATGGCGTTTCAGGCATGTCAGAGAGGTTGTTGGGTGTTTTCAGGGCGGCTGATGTCGGTGCCGTACAGTTGAATTTTGTTCAACTGTATTGTGATGGGCCGCACCGTCATCAGTCGCCGTTCTACAGGCACCCAATAACCTCACTCATCCTTTCCATGGGGCTGGTGAAGGTGGAAGTGGCCCGGGCGCTCAGGTGCATACCTGAGCCACTTCAAAGACCTATGTTTGAAGATGGGTGTCCTGCTGAGCGCCAGGTTGGAGGGCGTGGTGAGAATCGAAAACAACCCGAACCACGAACCTGTTTCCACCGCCCCGGAGGACATCATTGACCTTCCCGAGCTGAAGGCTCTGCTGGCAGAATACCCCCTCCTCGTTCCAGTGGGGAATGCTGCTGGCAAGGGTCTGTCCCCTGTGAGAGTGTCGAGCGGCCAAGGCAACAAATGAATAGAGACCAGTCCAGGGCACCTTCAATAAGGCTTTATTTCTCCATTGTTTCTCAATCACTTTGACAGTCATAGGCAATACAACCTGTCATATCTCGGGTTAAAGACAACTGACTGCTTTTTATAGGGCAGTCCATTACCTGGTTAGCCCATACCATTCCCCATGGGTAACAATAACCATATTCCCCATTCTTAGAAGCACACAATGCCATTTTATATAAACTTACTCCCTGTATATGCACCCTCAATACCTATTCACAGTTAGTAGTTAGCATAGAATATATACACAACACATACAGGATTACATTCATTATAGTCCATCCCAATCCCCCCTGCTATCCATTTCCCACTTGGTCCCTCCCGGAACTATAAGAGGGGTGCCTATACCCGGAGGGAACTCATTTGCCCGAACACCACCCTGAGAGGAGGATGAGAGTAAACAGAGGTAAGTTTAGACATCAGAGATTTACATTCCTTCTTCACAAGTCTTCTCATTATACTGGTCAATTAGAAAGTATGCTGTCCTCTTTATTCCTAAACTAATGTGAATTATATCTGTTCATTTGTAGGTGTATGAGGAGATCCGCCACTTCAGAGAATCACCGACAACTCAATGTCCCCCCTTAACTTCAATAAATGCATTTGTTACAATTTGTGTCCTTATTTACATTATACCATACATGTAGAATTGTGTTAGCATCTGCATTAGGTATAGTAACGGCGTCCGCCGTTACACCCCACAGGTCCGTGACGTGGGGACACACCTTTGTCAGCAGCTGGAAACCCTGCTGGAGACGAGGAAGGAGCTCGGGGGATATGATGCCGCATGGGGGGCCTTCCAGGCGGAATTGGCCTTAGAAGAACTATTCCACGGACAGCCCAGGGAAAATGCAGACCACTTCTACAGCATATCCCTGGGCTGCTCCTCTGTGGCGGCGAGGAGCCTCACGAGGGAAATGGGCTTCCTCGCGCTGGCCCCGTTGACCTCGGCCAGTGCGGGGGAGCTCCCCCCCCCATGCGTTTCTGCAACTCTGGCACCAAGGACATGGTCCTGCGGATTTGGCGCCTGGTAGACAGCGTCGAAGCCCAGGACCATGTCCTTGGTGCAGAGCTGGTGACAGTGCTCTTGGAAGACCTATACAGCGGCACCGGTCAGGACAGGCCGTACGACCTCGATGCCCTGAGGAATCCTTCGACGAAACATGCAAAGAAGGATGTGAAGGGGTCCCTGACCTTCCAAGCCCTGGCGAAGGAGGTTCTCCAACACAAGAAGCACTTCCGTTTTGTGTTGGAGAACACCTTCGCCAGGGCTTGTGACATCCTTGTTACACACGGCAAGGATCCTCTGACCATTCTAATGGCAGGGTTGAGGGAGCACAGGCTGGTCTGGTTCCCAAAAATCAAATACTGGGGCAGGAACAACTGGTATGACGCCTACTGGGACGCACCGGACATGTTGGTCCTGCACCAGTTGGGGACCAGACCAGCGGTCGAGGTGACCCGAGTGACCTCCCTCACCACCGAGGTCCTCGACAACCTTGTGCGGAGGTCAATTGTATTTGAATCCAAGGTGTCCCTCTACCGGGAGAGGGGGATGGCTTGGATGGCACAGATACTGGACCGCATCCCACAACAAAACATCGCCAATACGGATCCCATTGCCCATGAGAGACTAATAAACACTCTCAAGGTGGTGGCGTGTTCGGGGGTGGCCATGAATCGCGGGTTCATTGACTACACCAAGGTCAGAGAACTGATGATGGACCGCATCATGGTCACAAACCAAACACTGCAAAGTTGGAAGATCCTGAGCCGGTTCACCCAGCAAACCATCAAGGACAAAACACTGTACTCCCTGGCAGAAGACATCTTCTTCAGAGCTACGTCTCCAGAAGAAAGAAAAGAAAAGCCACGCGAGGAGAAGGAGGAGCCTGAGGCTGTCGAGGTCAGGGACATTGAGGGGGCGGATGCTATTGGGGTTGAGGTTGAGGACCCACAGCTCCTCAACCCCAATGAGGAGGTTACAGGCCCTTCATGTTACCGGTTGGGACAAAGCAGAGGTGGACGAGGAAGCCCTGATACCCGTTGTGGGACACGTAGGCATTGCCTACAAGATTTACCAGAAGAGGTGCCATAAACATATGTTTGGAGTGAGGACATTAAGGGCTTTCAAAACCCGTCGAAACGCCCTCATGGCAAAGACTGGTAGGAAGCCCCTGGAGTACTTTTTTTGTTTGTTTTTAAAGTCACCTGAGGCAGGTCGTTTTATTTTATGTCATGTGTTTATCGTCTGTCCGTCTGTCTGTCTGTCTGTCTGTGTGTTTACGTGGTGAAAAGGGTTACAAATACGTGGGATAACAAAAAATGTGTGTTTGCCATGTGTTTTTTCATTAAGTCACATGTGAGGCAGGTCGTTTTATTTTATTTCATGTGTTAGGGTTAGGTTTTCATTAAATCACCTGAGGCAGGTCGTTTTATTTTATTTCATGTGTTTATCGTCTGTCTGTCTGTCTGTCTGTCTGTGTGTTTACGTGGTGAAAAGGGTTACAAATATGTGGGATATATAGGGTTAGGGTGAGTGTTTGTGTGTGTTTGATCAAAAAAAAAAAAAAAAAATCCCCCCCACAGTGACTCTGCCGTGGGGGCTTGCGTGCATCTTTGAGTCATATCACAGTCTAACAATTGTTAACCACACACAAGACACAATCATAAGGCTTGCTGAGACGGCAACAGCAATTTCACCCATGCTTGGAAACACATATCAGCACGTTCAGCTCATCGTGCTGAGTCCGAAAATGGTCTCGGTTTTTTCCGGACAGACAGACAACCACTGATCAGCCTATTTAATGAATTAGCCTATACACAGACAACCACTGATCAGCCCATTTAATGAATTAGCCTATACACAGACAACCACTGATCAGCCTATTTAATGAATTAGCCTATACACAGACAACCACTGCTCAGCCTATTTAATGAATTAGCCTATACACAGATAACGACTGATCAGCCTATTTAATGAATTAGCCTATACACAGAAAACGACTGATCAGCCTATTTAATGAATTAGCCTATACACAGACAACCACTGATCAGCCTATTTAATGAATTAGCCTATAGGCTAATTCATTAAATAGGCTGTATACACAGACAACGACTGATCAGCCTATTTTGGACGATATGGGTCTTTTCTCGAGTCAGTGTGTAGTCTCACTTGCACACTGTAAATCCCTGGAACATGTGACACGTTTAAACCTAAACACCATGTGTGTAATAATAAAATGCCAAGTGTTTATTAATGGTCATAAAATACAGTAGAACACGAGTTCACTCAAACACCTCACGAGAACACCTAGTGTTCAAATTCTAAACACCTATATGACTGACTTTGATTGTAAAAACTAAACACGTTTATGTGTTTAAAAAGTGTTACAGGCGATTAAACATGTTCTTCTGTTTATAATCTAAACACTGTGACACGTTTAAAAAGTGTTACAAATATGTGTTTAAAACTGTTTATAACCTAAACACTTGGGTTTAGTGTAGTCTGTGTAGGGTTAGGTCTCTTTGGTGAATTCTTGATCAGTGTTATTATGTCACGACTCCAGAACAACTACCATGAAATTCTGACACGCTTTGATGTTGTGCACATCTGGCTAGGTGAAAACAAAAGAAACCCGATTAGCATTTGAGTACTTTTTAACACCTCTTGGACAGCCGGCGGAGTAGTCTCTCAAGCTGTTGCCTCGCAACAATTGAGGAACAACAGGGGAGGCGCTGTTTTCCCGAATATTTGCCGGCGGAGAGGTCCAAAATGTTTGGAATTCCCAGAAAATATGTAATGTAAATGTAAAATGTCCACGAAAATCTTCATGGGGGCCTAAAGGGGCCCTGGGAGTCTTCATGGGGGCTGCGGCACCGTGGCCCCCACAGACTCTACGTGGTTGACGCCAGCATTTTTTTAAATTTGAGCTCTTATTTTGAAAAGCCACATTTTGCCTCGACAGGAAGTGGGCTTATCCCGGCCAGCTTTACGTTGCCAAGGCAACCTTTGTTTACATGATCGGTCTATGCGGCAGCACTGGAGACCCTCACAGCATCGGCTCTGTGCCGTCAAAGAAACGCTGTTTTGACCAAAAATGCCATCTGGGACAAGGAATAGGAGATACAGGCGATTGAAAGAAACGGATAGAATGGATTCTTATGGCGACGACCAATATGTACATCAGCCAATCAAATCATCGCTATGGGGTGACCAGTCAATCAAATCAACGTGTTTGTACTCACACAAACAGAGTAGAGCTGGGTATAGGAGGGGCTGGCTTTGACCCTCAACAAAAAATCAATATCATTACAGGAAGAAATAAAGCGCTGTATGTACAGAGTGGGGGAAAGGAAAAAGGAAGGGGGTGATCAGCTGTTGTTGAGACCGTACGACATGTGGGAACGTCATAACTAACCCATTGAGACCGTACGTGTGGGAACGTCATAACTAATCCATTGAGACTGTACGACGTGTGGGAACGTCATAACTAACCCATTGAGAACGTACGACGTGTGGGAACGTCATAACTAATCCATTGAGACTGTACGACGTGTGGGAACGTCATAACTAAACCATTGAGACTGTACGACGTGTGGGAACGTCATAACTAAACCATTGAGACCGTACGTGTGGGAACGTCATAACTAATCCATTGAGAATGTACGACGTGTGGGAACGTCATAACTAATCCATTGAGAATGTACGAAGTGTGGGAACGTCATAACTAACCCATTGAGACCGTACGTGTGGGAACGTCATAACTAATCCATTGAGAATGTACGACGTGTGGGAACGTCATAACTAATCCATTGAGAATGTACGACGTGTGGGAACGTCATAACTAATCCATTGAGAATGTACGACGTGTGGGAACGTCATAACTAACCCATTGAGACTGTACGACGTGTGGGAACGTCATAACTAACCCATTGAGACTGTACGACGTGTGGGAACGTCATAACTAATCCATTGAGAATGTACGACGTGTGGGAACGTCATAACTAATCCATTGAGAATGTACGACGTGTGGGAACGTCATAACTAATCCATTGAGACTACGACGTGTGGGAACGTCATAACTAATCCATTGAGAATGTACGACGTGTGGGAACGTCATAACTAACCCATTGAGACTGTACGACGTGTGGGAACTAATCCAACCGACGGGTTGCTAGGATGTATACACACCTCCTAGCGCATTTTCATTGATATTAAAACGAGAGAAAAATATTCTGATCTTTTTTTTTTTTGCCTCCAAGGCCACCATAGTCCTTGCTCTTTGCACATCCGCTGTCCCGTTCACTTCCCTGTTTACCGCTCAGAAATAATGCCTCGTATCTCCTAATCTAGGGAGCTCTCCGTGGTTTTGACCAGATGGATATACTAAGCTCTTCTTCAATCACATTTATGACAACTACCGGAACACACTCCTACAAAAGGACCTCAGAGCGGAAGTAGGGGGCGTGGCCAGGAATATTGTCTATAGTGGGAACTTTCTTTTTTTACCCCATGGTGTGAATGCAATGGTGTCTTAGCAAGTCACCCGAAATATTTAAACTTTGGTCATACCGTTTGCAGTGGACAACGTTTATTTCGTCCTGTTAGAACTGTGGACACGAAGGTGAGACTTCAGCTGAGATGACCACCTGAAACTCTTGTCACAATGTTCACATTGAAAAGGTTTTTCTCCAGTGTGGAGACGAAGGTGCTTATTCAGGGAATCCGAAACTCTGAAACTCTTGTCACAATGTTTACATTGGAAAGGTTTTTCTCCAGTGTGGACACGAAGGTGCGTCTTCAGGGAGTCCGAAACACTGAAACTCTTGTCACAATGTGTACATTGGAAAGGTTTTTCTCCAGTGTGGAGACGCTGGTGCTTATTCAGGGAACCAGACTCTTTGAAACTCTTGTCACAATGTTTACATTGGAAAGGTTTCTCTCCAGTGTGGACACGTTGGTGTGTCTTCAGGTTGGATGGCCAACTGAAACTCTTGCTACAATGTTTACATTGGAAAGTTTTTTCTCCAGTGTGGAGACGAAGGTGCTTATTCAGGGAATCCGAAACTCTGAAACTCTTGTCACAATGTTTACATTGGAAAGGTTTTTCTCCAGTGTGGACACGAAGGTGCTTATACAGGGAACCAGAGAAACTGAAACTCTTGTCACAATGTTTACATTGGAAAGGTTTCTCTCCAGTGTGGACACGTTGGTGTGTGTTTAGGGAACCTGACAGACTGAAACTCTTGTCACAGTGTTTGCATTGGAAAGGTTTTTCTCCAGTGTGGACACGTTGGTGTCTCTTCAGGTCGGATGACCATCTGAAACTCTTGTCACAATATTTACAATGGCAACGTTTTTCTCCAGTGTGGACACGCTGGTGCTCCTTCAGGAAACCTGAGTCACTGAAACTATTGTCACGCCGTTCGTCATCATCGTCTTCACTGGTCTCTTCCCAATCATCACTGTCTTCAGTGACTTCAGTGTCAGATTCAAGTTCAACTTCAACTTCAGAGCAGTGGGAAGATATTTCTTCTTCATCATCATAATCATCATTTTCTTCTTCACTTTTCACTGCTAGTAATGTCAACGTTGACCCAACAGGCTCCTCTGGTCTTTGAAGTAGCTCCTCCTGTTCAACTTTAAGATCCTCCTGTTCCTCTTTAATGTGAGGAGGCTCTGGTTCCTCCTGGAGCAGACTGGGGCTCCTCTCCTGTTCAGGAGAAACCTCCTCTTTACACACAACCATGTGCAGGATGTCTAGGAGCAGAAACATAACATGATGGTCAACACTGGATTCCTAAAATGTAAATCCATTCCATGTACAAAATGAGCTATTTCCTACCAATATAAGATTGACTAAACTGTTACTAACTACAGGTTATTACTGTAGTTTTAGCCAGATTTGAGCAAAAATACTAAAACAATAATTTGGAGTAATATATGAGTTACTTTAACTCGAAATTGAATAATGGTGTCACAGCAAATATTTTATTTTAATCATGAAATTCTGAAACAATTTAAAAAACACTTCAAAGCCATTGACACTAATACTTGCCCACCTGCCCCTGGCAGGTAAATAAAACGTTTGGGCAGGTGGAGTTTGCTTTCATGTTGCCCAACCGGGCAAGAGCATGTTTGAGGTGAACCGCAACCGTCTATAAACACAACACATCTGTCTAAACACTTGAACGTGACTAGAGTGCTCTGTCTTCTGGTCTGTGGAAAAATAAAAAATAAAATAAGAGCACTGTTTACCTAAAATGTGCTGTTTCCACTGTTGCTACACTTACAACTTACCAGTGGGAACATACATACTGTAGGCATAATCATAGCTATTTTTTTGATCTGGTAGTAAATTAGTCCTGCCACTCAGTGCATGACGTTATGAAACAGAAGCTCATTCTGACAATGAAAGATTGAAATGTGGACCGATGGTAGCTTAACAATCTATGTAAAAGATGTCCATGGTGTAGCTCTGGGTCTGTATGTCTGTAAATGGGTCTGTGTGTCTGGGGAAAATCTCACAAACTACTGTAGCGAACAAATCTCGCAAACTACTGTAGCGTCCAGCGTCACCTCATAAACATATGCCATAACAACCACACCAAGGGCTCTAATGAAGTACTGTCACCTCATAAACACATGACATAACAAACACACCAAGGGCTCTAATGAAGTACTGTCACCTCATAAACACATGCCATAACAACCACACCAAGGGCTCTAATGAAGTACTGTCACCTCATAAACACATGACATAACAACCACACCAAGGGCTCTAATGAAGTACTGTCACCTCATAAATACATGACATAACAACCACACCAAGGGCTCTAATGAAGTACTGTAACCTCATAAACACATAAAACAACCACACCAAGGGCTCTAAAGAAGTACTGTCACCTCATAAACACATGACATAACAACCACACCAAGGGCTCTAATGAAGTACTGTCACCTCATAAACACATGACATAACAACCACACCAAGGGCTCTAATGAAGTACTGTCACCTCATAAACTCATGACATAACAACCACACCAAGGGCTCTAATGAAGTACTGTCACCTCATAAACACATGATATAACAACCACACCAAGGGCTCTAATGAAGTACTATCACCTCATAAACACATGATATAACAACCACACCAAGGGCTCTAATGAAGTACTGTCACCTCATAAACACATGATATAACAACCACACCAAGGGCTCTAATGAAGTACTGTCACCTCATAAACACATGACATAACAACCACACCAGGGGCTCTAATGAAGTACTGTCACCTCATAAACACTGTTAAAGATGGCACTCCATCTTTAACATTTTCAGGAGATTAGGAAAACTATACATTTTTGGAAACTTCAGAGTATAACAAATTAGAAAATCCATGATTCCATTTACACAGAATGGTTTGAAATTACACAAGCAACTGATGGACAGTTTTCTGACATTTGTCGTTTGTGGATGTCGTGTTACATGACATGACTTATTCTTCATATGCCCTGTGCCCTGCATACTTTCATATCACTCCCTGTAAATATGATTTTAGGCATATATCTCCTACTCAGTCTGGCTATTTCGGCCAAATCTACCACCGTCTCCCTTTCTCCCCCACCCGTCTACTCGTTCACACCTCCCTCTCCAGCTGGAGACGACATTGTTGCCTCCACGCACGCACTTTTCTTTTTTTTTCTTCCCTCTCTTATAAAAGGTATTATAGGTCAGTAGACCGAAAGCTTGCCAAAAATAAACTGATTGTGCGCAGATCTGAGTGTGCGGAGCTTCTATTTATTTTTTCTTATATTCCCTTTGTGGCTCCAGCACCTCTCTAAAGTTTTTTTCAGCGGATGAGCTGTGGTTCCTTTTCTATTTCTGTACACTGTTCTACAAGCGACCCGTGGAACTGATTTCCACGCACGCACGGCTATATATAAATGACAATATATAACTCTAATGTCGTATTTCGTCTGACTGAGCAATGTGCCTGGCTCTGGCTGTTATACAATAACGTGTTGTCTGTTGGTGAAAGGGCCGATTCATACTCCTATTTTACCGCTGTTTCGGCGCTGTAGTGCCGAAATGATTTCGGCTCGTCAAAAATTTTCAGTAGCACCGAAGAGCCGACTTTAAGACGGTACCCGCCCCCCCCGAACCTCAAATGACGTCAAATTGTAGGCTCTTCAGCGCCGAACCGACTTTTATTCGGCTCTAAATAGGAGTATGAATCGGCCCAAAGTCTATTCTCCAGGCTGGGAAGCGTATTTGAGCAAGAACACAACAGGCTAGAAGCTAGCTAGCCTAGTTAGCTAGCTGTCTGTGTGTTTTGTGTTCTTTTTTTCCCTCCACCCCTCTTTTCTTTAAATCATAACTCGCAATTTTTTTGCTCATTTAAAAAAAATCTAAATACCATGTAAACTATGAAATTCGGGCTTTCATTTGGTATATAGATCGGTTGTGTAGGCCCTCTCTACGAAACGGTATCAAGTGAAAAGGAAATGTCGGGAAATCGGTTTATAGTGTAAAAGATTGGATATACGTCGTTCAAATACGGCCGTTAGCACTGTTAATTCAACATCCGGTGAGGGGAGGATACGGATCGTGTATGTATTGTATGGAAATCAGCGCATACAGTGGGTGGGCTTTAGACCGGATGTAACCCTTGCACACTAAATAGAAACCAGGCATGTCACAGTCTAACTTCATTTCAGTTTACCAAACTATAATTATAGTGACGGTGTGAGCGCACGTTATTGTATAACAGCCAGAGCCAGGCACATTGCCCAGAGTAGGGCTGACCTTCGATTACGTTTTTGAGGAGCGCACCTGAAACAATAGCGGAGAGAAAGGCATGGTTGGATTGGTCTCATTTATTTAAAACGATAAGCATTGAAGCAACAACTGTTGCAGCCTTCATGAAAGCAGTGACGCACAAATAATTAGGCTTAATAAAACATCCGACCGTAACAAGTCAACTGCCTGACACACAGGCATAAAAATATATATAGCCTATAATCCAGAAAATGTAGGGATTTAGCTTCTCTTCCGATTGAAACAAAGATGTGAAAACACCAAAGAAAGCACCAGTCCTGGAGCTCCAGGCGCGCTAATTTGCGCTCAGACCCTTCCGACGAGGCTCTTTCTTGGGGTAGAAAAGTGTGGATGACCGCGGCTCAAATTAGCGCGCCTGGAGCCCAGGAGGTCAGGGGCTTTTCCCCCTATCCCATGCGTGAAATTTTGCGCGGATTTTTCGCGGATTTCCATCCCGTATGTGATACGCCAATTTCTTGTCACATAGTTGACACTGTACACCACTTGTTCTTTGTTCTCCTTGCATATTCTAAAATGCAACCACACTTTAGATTTATTTTGTGGCGGCATGACTGCAGGCTGCTGTGTGACTGTGTTGACTTCCTTGTTGTTCGGGGAGAGGGGAGGAGGCGTTGCGGTGCTGCGAGCATGGCTCGCGGACCAAATGGGGCCGTCTCGCGGACCAAAAGCGGACGCTTTTTTTTTAATGACTATTCGATTAAAAAAAATCGATTCCTGTGCGTATCGATTGAACATCGATTAATCAATTTTTTTGGGTCAGCCCTAGCTCAGAGTCAGACGAAATACGACATTAGAGTTATATATTGTCATTTTTATATAGAGGGGGAAACATTATAGGCTACGTGTGTGTTATCGAACACAATGCACAATGTACTGTAGGATGAAGCATTTATTCATATTATACACAAGTAATTTAATTGAAAACAGCCTTTGACTAAGAAAGAAAAGAGGTCGCAATATATTGTTTCCGTTTGGGGAGAAATAAAGTCATTGCATGACAGCGCTTTGTGAGCTGGCAGATGAGCCATTTTCAGTGAGCCACCATGATCAAGTAGAGTGGGGGAGAAAGGGGGACGTCGGTCGATTTGGCCGAAATAGCCAGACTGAGTAAGAGTGAATTTTTTTCAGACATCCTAGTGTTAAACTTATGTATTCACTATTCATTGATTCACTAGTATACCAAAATCCATTTAAAAATACTTCTCCCAGTTCTCAGGTTCAAATATTGATATGCGATTAAAATGTGATTAATTCATTGCAAAGCCTCTGATTAATTAGATATTTTTTTGTAATCGAGTCCCAGCCCTAATTTTTACATTCAGGGTTTTCCTGCTCTGCTATCGAAGTTAAAATACACAGTCCTTTCTAATTAGCATTATTAATTAGGTTAATTATAAATATTCCCATCAGCAAACGGACTATATTATGAGTGCCATTGTTATTGTACAGTGAAAATAAGACATTGTGGCAGCCCTACAGAACAGAACATATTAAAGAAAGGAAACTTACTGAGGTGTGGCTGGTCTTCAGCTTCCTGTTTAATAGAAACGTCTTCAGCTTCCTGTTTAATAGAAACGTCTTCAGCTTCCTGTTTAATAGAAACGTCTTCAGCTTCCTGTTTAATAGAAACGTCTTCAGCTTCCTGTTTAATAGAAACGTCTTCAGCTTCCTGTTTAATAGAAACGTCTTCAGCTTCCTGTTTAATAGAAACGTCCCTGGCTGAGTCTGGAGAGTCCATCTTCACCTGGGAGTGATGCATCATGGGTATTGTAGTCCTTATGAGTCTGGACTCCACACACTGCTCTGAAATCAAGTGAATAAGGAAGGACTTTAATAACTGGAGACCTAGTGGTGTTAGGGAATTATAGTACACATGTATAATATAGTATAGTATGTATAGTTTACATAGATACTCCACCGTTACATTCTTAGTTTACGCATGATTCATGATAACTACTTGTTATATATATGTGATGTATGCCATGCTTTGTTATTGCTTAATGTAAGTCGCTCTGGATTAAGAGCGTCTGCTAAATGCCTAAATTGTAAATTGGAAGAAATCACACTTAAAGCTGCTATAAGCAATAATATGTAAAATCTTTATTACCCTTTTTTTGGTATAGATGTTCCTAGAAGCTTTGTCATTGGTCGAAAAAAGGTCGTAATGACTAAGCAGACAGGCAAATCGACCAATGACAAAGCTTCTAGGAAAATCTGTGAATGCAGATTGCGGGCCTAGATGTGTCACAGAGACTACACAGAGACTGTCTGAATACCACAAAATAAATACATTAAAGGGTCATTAAAATTTGGACATTATTTCTTATAGCAGCTTCCAAAACTCTTCTCCCTTCTGGCTCCAAAACTGTGGAATGCACTTCCCATTGCAGTCAGAACTGCAGCATCACTCCCAATCTTCCGCCATAGTCTGAAAACCCACCTTTTCAGACTCCATCATGGCCCATAGCACTTCCCCCACCCCCTTAGATAGCATTTCTGTAGACTTAGATAGCATTTGATACAGACTTATAGCATGTTATGTAGACCGCACTATAATTGCATTGTATATAGTCATAGCACGTCATCGTACATATACATAGCATAGTAGTATAGATGTATAGTTTATATGTACAGCTTCATTATATAGATATTCCACTGTTACTTTATGTGATGTATTCCCATGCTTTTTTGTTCTTGCTTAATGTAAGTCGCTCTGGATTAAGAGCGTCTGCTAAATGCCTAAATTGTAAATGGTAAGACAGCATTACATCCTGGATGTAATTCTGTCTTCTTTTGAAACATATCACAATCACTCAAACGCTGCAGAGATGACGTTTCCGACGATATGTACAGCTGCGTCCTAGTGTAGGCTTACGAAGTGCAGAGGGACCCTCCGTAAAGATCCAAATGTCAGAAACCTTTACGGGGGTTCGGAGAGGGGCTAGCACCTCCTGGTACCACAGCACCCAAAGGCCCTTAAAACAAGGCTCCAGACTTCCTAAAACAAATTGGTTAGAAAACTACTTGGCCTCACACGCCGAACCCACCTCACCCCTGCCCACTTTGACAGGCTGGAATGGGTTAGGGTTGACGACAGAGTACAGCATCTTGAAATAGGCGTGGTCCACAAGATGCACTACCCATGTACCCGGCTAAATACTTCCTTAATGTCAACAAAGTCCACACCCACAACACCAGAGGGAGTTCAACAAACCATTCGGCACAAATAAGGGACTAAATTAATTTCGCTCCTATATACCAAAATGTGGAACGCCCGACCAACAGTCATTAAGACATGTGGATCCCTTGACTCCTTCAAAACCGCTCTCAAAGGGCACCTACGGACGTCTACAATTCTTACCTGGCTCTCTTCCCCAGTTTCCCCAAAATAGTGCATTTTAGAGAGAATTAAGCTCTTTTCTGAGCTAACAGCGGGGCAGGGGCAGGGGCAGACAGCCCGAAAGGGCTATAATGCACGTTAGCATGCATGTAGCCCCCGATGCTAGCACCGGAGACACGATACTAATACATGTCGTACAAATACAATGCTAGTGTTACTTAGGGTAATATGTCGTACAAATACACGATAGTGTTACTTAGGGTAATATGCAACAAAGACGCTTACCTGAAAGACTAGGGCCGTTTGTCAACAGTTCGCCTCGGGAGTATCTCTACTTGTGAGGACGGAGTCACTCAGTAGGCTACTCCTAGACAGCACTGTTGCCACATTGTGTGAAAGAAACAAGCAACCAGGTCCATGGAAACAAGCCCACAGGAAGCCTGACTAGGCTATTTGAAAATAGCAGATCTGCAAGCTCACAAAGCATTGCAATGCGACGCGTTGTGAGCTTGTAGATGTGCCATTTTCAAAACGATCATGGAAAAAGATGTGGAATATTCTTTGAAAGATTTTAACAACGACACAAATCGTGTTGGTCCATCCTGGCACAAAACAAAAAAATGTATGGTCCTTAGTTGGACAAATACATGAATGTGGAGGTCCTTGACACGGAGATGCGTCATCACTGCAATCACTGCTTTAAACAACATTAAAAAACAAGCCCTAAAAAACACAACACGCAACTACCAATATTTATAAGCAACTTTACAGAAAATAAACAAGCCCAAAGTTGCTTATAAGCAGACATGGCAACTTTGAATAGCAGCGTACTTGAAGACGTCACGTCACAATCTCAGCTTGCTTCACCCAATCGAACAAGAGGGTCACATCAAAACAATCTGTCTTTTATTATTAGGAGGTTAACTGCGCTCTCTGCTGGTCCAGGAGAGGAACAACACATTCAGGGTAATAACAGGATAGATGACACCTACATGTAAGATTGTCCCTGGCTCCAAAACTGTGGAATGCACTTCCCATTGCAGTCAGAACTGCAGCATCACTCCCAATCTTCCGCTGTAGTCTGAAAACCCACCTTTTCAGACTCCATCATGGCCCATAGCACTTACCCTACCCCCTTAGATAGCATTTCTGTAGACTTAGATAGCATTTGATACAGACTTATAGCATGTTATGTAGACAGCACTATAATTGCATTGTATGTAGTCATAGCACGTCATAGTACATATGTATAGCATAGTATTAGTAGTATAGATGTGTAGTTTATATGAATAGCTTCATTATATAGATATTCCACTGTTACTTTCTTAGCTTACGCATGTTTCTTGATAAATGTTTTTATGTGATCTATTCCCATGCTTTTTTTGTTCTTGCTTAATGTAAGTCACTCTGGATTAAGAGCGTCTGCTAAATGCCTAAATTCTAAATTGTAAATTGTAATTGTCTTGGTCCAAAATGTTACACAAAATCACACCTGTGTGAAGTGAAGGACGCTCTTATCATCATACACCATCTCATTCTGGCCAAAATAGCCAATTTGCTCATCTACATATGACGTCATTTCCGTTTAATTGGCAATGGCATTTAAAATCCAATGGCATTCCCTCAGTCAAATTTGGTCACATTTTATAATAACCTGTAGGTCTATATCCAGTCATTTTATAGTAACCTGGCTATAGGCTATAGTAAACTGACTCTGCCAGATGGTGGCAGTATTGAGTTCACAAGTTCCCTCCTCCTGCCTCCATCTGGACTCTCTCAAGAAGAAACGATGAACCCGAAGCAGCTCTCCATATTAATGTAGTGTTGTATAAATGTTGTGGCCCTCATTTATCAATTGAGTGTAAAATCTGCCCCAAATTCGAGTGTAGGTTTTGTAGTACACTCACGTCGCCACGGTATTTATAAAGTGATCGCAAACAGCTGATCCTTCCTTAATTTCGTTCCGACGTTAATAAATGTGACGGCTAAATTATATCTGGCACGCCCTATGAAATCAAGGCTCGCCCTCGTTTCTGCGACATGAACAACTGCAGTAGCCTATGACCTTGGAAACCATTGTTCCATGACGAAAAAAGTAAATAGAAATTCCCCCACCCCTCCCCCTCTCATACACACACACAGACGCACGCACACGCAACTTGCAAACCCAACGGCAACTGGTGTGTTGTATCTTAACACTACGATGTCGGAGCAGCCGTTCTGACCGGATTTGAGATTTAAAAGTTTATTTTCTTAGCCCATGGAGTCCAGAGAAAGTTCCCCTTGCATGACTTTGTCTAAATATTCGATTGAAATCATCTCTGTTTTTTTCCCCATTTGAAACGTTTTGTAAATATGATTTTAGGCATATATCTCTTACTCAGTCTGGCTATAATCGGCACAATCGACCGCCGTCCCCCTTTCTCCCCCACTCGCCTTTTGTTTGCGCTGCTTGATAATGGTGTTAATGGTGATTCCCCGACATTTCCTTTTCACTTGATATCGTTTCGTAGAGAGGGCGTACACAACCGATCTATATACCAAATGAAAGCCCCAATTCCGTAGTTTACATGGTATTTTGAATTTTTTTAAATGAGCAAAAAATGAGCGAGTTATGATTTAAAGAAAAGAGGGGTGGAGAAAAAAAAAGAACACACAACACAGACAGCTGGAGACGGCATTGTTCAAGCCTGCATTCCATGTCCAACGAATTAAATCATATACTATGTATATGTATATGTATCATATACATATACGTTTGGCTGGTTAATTAACTTGGAATTTGTTTATTATTTTGATAAGATAATACGAATATGAATACAATGATTATTATCCATGATGAGGGTGGGATGTTATTGAATGCATGCTCGGTTAGACTCGACCCGACATTTACTTTCCATGAAGCGAGAATGCTTGCCGATGCGCGATACAAAATAAAAAGTGTTTGAAATAATTCCAACCAGATAGACCTCCCGAACCTCTAAATGTTTTGTCAGTCAAAAGAACAGTTCTTTCTGCAAGCGATGTGGAACGTATGTAGGCTGTGGATGCTGTGGATTAATTTGTTTCACAGCCTATTCTGGCATATAGGCTCAATATCGCCAGCTCTTTGTCAGTCAAAAGAGTTCAGCCTGTCCGTCCTTCTTTATCTGTAAACTTTTCTGCAAGCGACCAGACCCGTGGAACTTTCGTTTTTCTCTCTCTCTCTCCCTCTCAGGGAAGCATGTAAATGTTCATGAATTCAATAACTGTGCGATGTTATAAACAGCAGCTGAGCTGGGGTTTCTTTATTGTATCACCAGGCTGCAGACTGTAGCCTATATCTTTCTATTTAGTGTGCAAGGCTTACATCCGGTCTAAAGCCCACCCACTGTATGCGCTGATTTACATACACAATACATACACGATCCGTATCCTCCCCTCACCGGATGTTGAATTCAGTGCTAACGGCCGTATTTGAACGACAAAGAAATGCAATGTTTTTTATTAATTAAACTGATATAACAACATAACGTGGCTAATAATTGTTTATTTGGAATGTACTTTGGCTGGTAATTTAGGTAAATATAACGCGACTCACTTGTATAAGTAATTTACCGCAGACAGGCCGCATTTAATGCAATACATTGGCTTTAGTAATGTTGTTAGCTTATAATATTAGCAACTGTAAGCTAACGGCTGGAGGACTACGGACAATCCGGTCAATAACACCATTACACTTAAACATTAATACAATTATGTCATGTTTACATGCCTAGTCAAGCAGTCTGTACATCGCGTGGGGTCACATATATTAATTACATCGATAACACACAAGAAAAGACAATTAAGTGATCTTGGCTCTTTTGGAAGGAAAAAAAAGAACAACAAAAGGCAGCAACGCGACACTCTTCCATGGCTATGTTGCAATATAGTACTAACGGGCAACGGCAAAATATATATTTTTCACATGTATTATTAGTTTTATACATTTTAGGAGTGAAAACATGTGTTTAGAAACATATATGATTTAATTAGTTGGAAATGGGATGCAGGCTTGAACAATGTCTTCTCCAGCTGGAGAGGGACGAGTGGGGGAGAGTGGCCAATCAAAAACACGGTCCCCCTGACCGTTCAGCCGACTGAGTAGTAGTGAAATTCTTTCAGACTTTCTAGTGTTAATTATATAAAGAACGAACACCTGCATGAATGAAATAAAGCTATAGGCCTAGGTCTGTTCTCCTCTCGCCTCGCTTGCCTTTCTGGTTAGTAAACCACAGCAAGCAGCCTTTGTTTTAAATGGCAAAGTAAGCAAAGTTACCATGTTTACCCAGGGTAACTGGACTAAACTCAAGAACTTGTTTACTGCCAGGCCCTGCTCATAGAACATTTCATGGTAGGGGTTCAATGCCTTGCTCAAGGGCACTTCAGCGGTGGTCATTTTTAACGTGCCGGTCCGGGGATACGAACTAGCAACCTTCCGATATCAAGACCGCTCCGCAAACCGTTCGGCCACCGCTTCCCCCTGTCCCCCAAACCGTTCACACTTCACACCTATCGGCCGGGTTTCAATCTCTCTATTTCAACACGTTGTTTTCCCCATATTTGGAAACTGTCTCATGTTCTCCCACTACACAAAGGTGGGGAAAAACATACATTTTAAAGGTTTAAAATGAGAAGAAAACAAAAGAGCAGGAGAATGGAGGCCTCTGTTGACAGGATTGATTGATTGAACAGTTTATTAGACATACATGTACAGTATAAACAGCAACAGAGTTCAGTCCAACACTGGTTGACTCTTCTCCTCCTCCTCTGATCTTCACCCGTTCATGTGTGCTCAGCCGCGGAACAACAGCTGCAGCCTATTTTATCACGATTGCGCTAATGAAACAAAACGCTACACAGTGACGGTACAGGATTATAATGAAACAAAACGCTACACGGTGACGGTACAGGATTATCATCTCATGTCAAGTATGTATCAGAAGTTGATGTTACCCAGGCAGAGTAGGCTAATGCGTCACTCGCGCATGTTTAACGTTTTCCAGTCATTTACGAAGCCTAATCTTTTTTCATTGTTGATATAACACCATTTAGGTCATTTAGGTATTTGATATAGGCTAACATTATGTTGTGATATTATAATATAGCAGTGGGTATTTAAGGGCCAGTCAACTGTCATCCGTGAGAACGTGTTTGGGTACGATGATGCGTGACGCAAATTGTCCTTGTCTATCGACCTCCCCACGAACATACATCTGTTGAATTTGATCCTCCCAGTGAGCTCATTTATAGTGGAAACTTTATTTCTTTTTACTCCATGGTGTGAATGCAATGGTGTCTTAGCAAGTGACCTGAGTTATTTAAACTTTGGTCACACCGTTTACAGTGGGCATCTTTTTCTGTCCTGTTTGGTTAGAACTGTGGACACGTTCGTGTCTCTTCAGGTGAGATGACCGACTGAAACTCTTGTCACAACGTTTACAGTGGAAAGGTTTTTCTCCAGTGTGGACACGAAGGTGTGACTGCAGATGACCTGTCACTTTGAAACTCTTGTCACAATGTTTACATTGGAAAGGTTTTTCTCCAGTGTGGACACGAAGGTGTGACTTCAGTGTATTGGACTGACTGAAACTCTTCTTACAGTGTTTACATTGGAAAGGTTTTTCTCCAGTGTGGACATGATGGTGCTTCTTCAGGTTACCTAACTGACTGAAACTCTTGTCACAACGTTTACAGTGAAAAGGTTTTTCTCCAGTGTGGACACGAAGGTGTGACTTCAGGTCACCTGAGAACCTGAAACTCTTGCTACAATGTTTACATTGGAAAGGTTTTTCTCCAGCGTGGACACGAAGGTGTGACTTCAGGTTACCCGATTGACTGAAACTCTTGCTACAATGTTTACATTGGAAAGGTTTTTCTCCAGCGTGGACACGAAGGTGTGACTTCAGGTTACCCGATTGACTGAAACTCTTGCTACAATGTTTACATTGGAAATGTTTTTCTCCAGTGTGGACACGAAGGTGTGTCTTCAGGTGAGATGACCTATTGAAACTCTTGTCACAATGTTCACATTGAAAAGGTTTTTCTCCAGGGGGGACACGCTGGTGCTTCTTCAGGGAACCTGAGTCACTGGAACTCTTGTCACGCCGTCCGTCCTCATCGTCTTCACTGGTCTCCTCCCAATCATCACTGTATTCAGTGACATCAGTGTCAGATTCAAGTTCGACTTCAACTTCAGAGCAGTGGGAAGATATGTCTTCTTCATCATCATCATCATCATCATCATTATTTTCACCTTTCACTGCTAGTAATGTCAACGTTGACCCAACAGGTTCCTCTGGTCTTTGAAGTAGTTCCTCCTGTTCTTCTTTAATGTGTGGAGGCTCTGGTTCCTCCTGGAGCAGACTGGGGCTCCTCTCCTGTTCAGGAGAAACCTCCTCTTTACACACAACCATGTGCAGGATGTCTAGGAGCAGAAACATAACATGATGGTCAACACTGGATTCCTAAAATGTAAATCCATTCTTCTTCCATGTTCCATGTACAAAATGAGTTATTACCTACCAAGATAAGACCGACTAAACTGTTAGGTTATTACTGTTCTGACGGTTTTAGCAAGATTTATATTTTGTAATATATTTACTTTAGCCCCAAAATGAATAATGGTCTTACAGCAAATGTTTTTTTGTTTTTTTTATCATGAAATTCTGAAACAATTAAAAAAACATACTACTGTACTACTGTACTAACATGTACTTCAGATATGCAGCTCTGATGTGGTAGTAAAGTAGTCATGCCACTTAGTGCATGACGTTATTAAACAGAAGCACTTCTGACAATGAAAGCTTGAAATGTGGACCGATGGTAGCTTAACAATCTATGTAGAAGATTTCCATGGCGTAGCTCTGGGTCTGTGAATATGTCTGCCTGTGTGTCTGAGGAAAATTACTGCAGCGATCAAATCTCACAAACTACTGTACCGATCAAATCTCACAAACTACTGTACCGATCAAATCTCACAAACTACTGTACCGATCAAATCTCACAAACTACTGCAGCGATCAAATCCCACAAACTACTGTACCGATCAAATCCCACAAACTACTGCAGCGATCAGCGTTGAATGTCTTGTTCACGCTGCCAGTCGGCAGAGCAAGTATTTTTCACACCTGATAGGAATTGCGTTTGATCCGATTGAATCGTTAGCTGCCGCTCGTTAGTATAACATTCAAAGTGGGACAGTGGCCGCGGCCATTTTGAAGATGCTCGCGCATCCACTTGCACTCTATGTGCTGCTTTCAAAGGCCTGTATCTCCAAATCAGCACAATTAATGTCGTTTCTGGTGAAAACAAGGTTTCTCAATGGCCGACAGCAGGCGCTGTGATACTTACGGTCATTGTAACATCCAGTTTACGGATATTTGGCTCTTCCAAATAAGGGTTGCGCGCGATAAAACCTTGGCAATGCGCGATATAGGGATTAATTAATCCTGTCGGGCAAACTGTTAGTGAAATGTTGAAATATTATGAAATATTGTCGGGGTCTCGTTTTACGATAGTACGTCACTCATATCTGTTTCTAGCGAAAATCAGGCATACTTAGTGAACTTGTGGGCGTGTCCACATAAAAGCATGATTTTAACAAATACTGTACACTTTTTGGAGAAAGTTCTTCCTCCTTATATTATAACTAGATAAAGTGCCAATCGGCACAGGTCTCCACCAGGATTCTTCCTCAGCCTAGTGGGAATATCCGTGCACAGTTTCATCGCAATCGGACGCTGCGTTGAGGAGTTGTGGCCATTTGCTACTCCTGAAAACTGTAGGAGCCAATCGTGGTCAATCAGGATGGAATATGAGAAATCAAACAAAGCTGTCTTGATCACATGACTATGGAGATCATGTGTAGCGATTTGCGTGAAATGTGGATAAAATCTGAAGGAGTAATAATAGAAAATGTGTTTTACATATGTGGGCCTCCTGGTGGCGCTATAAAGAGCAGATGTGAAAAATTCCAGACAAAGGTTTTTCCTTGGCCTCTAGGGAGTTGGCATACAAAGTTATCCACAGATCCGTGCAGTTAGAGGTAAAAACACTTTTCGGCCAGTTATAGCGCCACCTTGAGGCTGAGTTGAAATTGTTCATGTGGCATTTCGTCCTGGGCCTAGTGGGAATGTGGGTGCACAATTTCACGGAAATCACGCGATGTGTTCATGATTTGCAGCATTTTGTTTGAAACTGAGCACTCCTGTGAACTTTGGAAGCCAATCTTAGCCAATCAGGATGGAGTCTGAGAAATCTGAAAGACCGGTTTCGTTGAATGGCTCTAGAGAGACTGTGTACCAATTTGCGTGATGTTTGGACAAAATGTGTGTACAGGTGTACTGTGCAAAAACATTTTTTGCACAAAGCGGCCTCCTGGTGGCGCTATAACAGGCCGTTCTGGAAAGTTTGAGGCAGAGGTTCATCGTTGGCATCCAGGGAGTGTGTGTGCAAAATTTGGCATCGACCGGGTTAACGGTGGCCGAGATTAGCTCCTCACGGACGGACGGACGGACGGACGGACGGACGGACGGACGGACGGACGGACACAGGGACGGACGGAGTGCAAATCATACTCTCCCCCTAGGCCTTCGGCCTGGTGGAGACAATAATACCTGGTGATCATGTTTTAGGGTGGAAAGAATCGTGGCACTCCATCTTTAAAGAAATGAAGAGCACATGAAACTTACTGAGGTGTGGCTGGTCTTCAGCTTCCTGTTTAATAGAAACGTCCCTGGCTGAGTCTGGAGAGTTCATCTTCACCTGGGAGTGATGCATCATGGGTATTGTAGTCCTTATGAGTCTTCACCTGCAGTCTGGACTCCACACACTGCTCTGAAATCAAGTGAATAAGGAAGGACTTTAATAACTGGAGACCTAGCGGTGTTAGCCCAACTCTCCAACATGTGAATCTGGAGATTATAAGATTCATGCATTAGGGAATAAATCACACTTAAATTAAGTTTACACAAGGAACAATGGTGTAAAGTGAATAAGGTGAAAGTAACCAATGAGTGTGTAATGTTCTGTCTCAGTTCAAGCAGCAGGGGGCGTACATTGGTTTAATGTCTCAGTTCAAGCAGCAGGGGGCGTACAGTGGTTTAATGTCTCAGTTCAAGCAGCAGGGGGCGTACAGTGGTTTAATGTCTCAGTTCAAGCAGCAGGGTACAGACAATGTCAACGCGTTTCTGTTCTTAAAAAGCAACTTCAAATAAGGTGAGAACGATTCATGATTAACCTTTAATATTAACTAAACGTTTAGTATGCCTTATTTTATTATTATTTTAATATTTTTGTATTGCTGCTTTTTCTCATTACATGTCGTTGCCAGCCACGGAGCAGTGAAACTGTCCATCATGCCAAAGGACATGACTGCAGAGAAGATCTGCATGCTGTAATGTTTAGATGGTTATGTTATTACTGCATGCTGTAGTGTTTAGATGGTTCTGTTTTATGAGGGGCCCCTCCTAGATACAGGTTTAATGTTTGTTTTATGAGGGGCCCCTCCTTATACAGGTTTAATGTTTGTTTTATGAGGGGCCCCTCCTAGATACAGGTTTAATGTTTGTTTTATGAGGGGCCCCTCCTAGATACAGGTTTAATGTTTGTTTAGTGTCTATTTATGAGGGGCCCCTCCTATATATACAGGTTTAATGTTTGTTTAGTGTCTATTTATGACGGGCCCCTCCTTATACAGGTTTAATGTTTGTTTAGTGTCTGAGGGGCCCCTCCTAGATACAGGTTTAATGTTTGTTTCGTGTCTATTTATGAGGGGACCCTCCTATATACAGGTTTAATGTTTGTTTAGTGTCTATTTATGAGGGGCCCCTCCTATATACAGGTTTAATGTTTGTTTAGTGTCTATTTATGAGGGTTCCCTCCTATATATACAGGTTAAATGTTTGTTTTATGAGGGGCCCCTCCTATATATACAGGTTAAATGTTTGTTTTATGAGGGGCCCCTCCTTATACAGGTTTAATGTTTGTTTTATGAGGGGCCCCTCCTTATACAGGTTTAATGTTTGTTTTATGAGGGGCCCCTCCTTATACAGGTTTAATGTTTGTTTTATGAGGGGCCCCTCCTAGATACAGGTTAAATGTTTGTTTTATGAGGGGCCCCTCCTAAATACAGGTTTAATGTTTGTATTATGAGGGGGCCCTCCTAGATACAGGTTTAATGTTTGTTTAGTGTCTATTTATGAGGGGCCCCTCCTATATACAGGTTTAATGTTTGTTTAGTGTCTATTTATGAGGGGCCCCTCCTATATACAGGTTCAATGTTTGTTTAGTGTCTTTTTATGAGGGGCGCCTCCTATATATACAGGTTTAATGTTTGTTTTATGAGGGGCCCCTCCTAGATACAGGTTTAATGTTTGTTTCATGAGGAGCCCCTCCTTATACAGGTTTAATGTTTGTTTAGTGTCTATTTATGAGGGGCCCCTCCTATATACAGGTTTAATGTTTGTTTAGTGTCTGAGGGGCCCCTCCTAGATACAGGTTTAATGTTTGTTTAGTGTCTTTTTATGAGGGGCCCCTCCTATATACAGGTTTAATGTTTGTTTAGTGTCTATTTATGAGGGGCCCCTCCTATATACAGGTTTAATGTTTGTTTAGTGTCTGAGGGGCCCCTCCTAGATACAGGTTTAATGTTTGTTTAGTGTCTTTTTATGAGGGGCCCCTCCTATATACAGGTTTAATGTTTGTTTAGTGTCTATTTATGAAAGGCCCCTCCTTATACAGGTTTAATGTTTGTTTAGTGTCTGAGGGGCCCCTCCTATATACAGGTTTAATGTTTGTTTAGTGTCTATTTATGAGGGGCCCCTCCTATATACAGGTTTAATGTTTGTTTAGTGTCTATTTATGAGGGGCCCCACCTATATATACAGGTTTAATGTTTGTTTTATGAGGGGACCCTCCTTATACAGGTTTAATGTTTGTTTTATGAGGGGCCCCTCCTTATACAGGTTTAATGTTTGTTTTATGAGGGGCCCCTCCTAGATACAGTTATGACTGCATGTTGTAGTGTTTAGATGGTTCTGTTATGACTTCTCCTCTGCATGTTGTAGTGTTTAGATGGTTCTGTTATGACTTCTCCTCTGCATGCTGTAGTGTTTAGATGGCTCTGTTATGACTTCTCCTCTGCATGCTGTAGTGTTTAGATGGTTCTGTTATGACTGCATGTTGTAGTGTTTAGATGGTTCTGTTATGACTTCTCCTCTGCATGTTGTAGTGTTTAGATGGTTCTGTTATGACTTCTCCTCTGCATGCTGTAGTGTTTAGATGGTTCTGTTATGACTTCTCCTCTGCATGTTGTAGTGTTTAGATGGTTCTGTTATGACTTCTCCTCTGCATGCTGTAGTGTTTAGATGGTTCTGTTATGACTTCCCCTCTGCATGTTGTAGTGTTTAGATGGTTCTGTTATGACTTCTCCTCTGCATGTTGTAGTGTTTAGATGGTTCTGTTATGACTTATCCTCTGCATGCTGTAGTGTTTAGATGGTTCTGTTATGACTTCTCCTCTGCATGTTGTAGTGTTTAAATGGTTCTGTTATGACTTCTCCTCTGCATGTTGTAGTGTTTAGATGGTTCTGTTATGACTTCTCCTCTGCATGCTGTAGTGTTTAGATGGTTCTGTTATGACTTCTCCTCTGCATGCTGTAGTGTTTAGATGGTTCTGTTATGACTGCATGCTGTAGTGTTTAGATGGTTCTGTTATGACTGCATGTTGTAGTGTTTAGATGGTTCTGTTATGACTTCTCCTCTGCATGTTGTAGTGTTTAGATGGTTCTGTTATGACTGCATGTTGTAGTGTTTAGATGGTTCTGTTATGACTGCATGTTGTAGTGTTTAGATGGTTCTGTTATGACTGCATGTTGTAGTGTTTAGATGGTTCTGTTATGACTGCATGTTGTAGTGTTTAGATGGTTCTTTTATGACTGCATGTTGTAGTGTTTAGATGGTTCTGTTATGACTTCTCCTCTGCATGCTGTAGTATTTAGATGGTTCTGTTATGACTTCTCCTCTGCATGCTGTAGTGTTTAGATGGTTCTGTTATGACTTCTCCTCTGCATGCTGTAGTGTTTAGATGGTTCTGTTATGACTTCTCCTCTGCATGCTGTAGTGTTTAGATGGTTCTGTTATGACTTCTCCTCTGCATGCTGTAGTGTTTAGATGGTTCTGTTATGACTTCTCCTCTGCATGCTCTAGTGTTTAGATGGTTTGTTTGTTTATTTATTTTCATTCTACAACTGAAGGATTATGTCACGTTACAAATAGGCCTACAGAGTACAAACAAAGCTTTTTATGTAGCTTTATTATTTGAAGCCTTGTGCTAATTGTTAGTAGGCCTTTATGGTTACACTCAATGAGACCGTCGTTTAATTAGCTTCATTATTTTGAAGCCTCTGTGCTATTGTTATTTGTATTGGTACTGTGAGTGCACTCGTTTATTTAGCTTCATTTAGCTTTTATATTGGTTACACTGTTTATTTTATTTAGTTTATCAAGTTTTTGTTAGTTTGTTTGTTGGCTGTTATAGGCCTACAGGGCCGTGCTACGTCCATGTCTTGGCTCTCTCATGCAGGCCTCCAATTGCCTATAAGGCATTATGCTATGCTTTAGCTATTGAAAAATAGCAAATCTACAAGCTCATAACTTGTAGGTCTGCTATTTTTGAAAAATCGAAGAACGACTGACGTAGAAACATAGCTTTTTCAGAAAACTGTCATTTTCAAACAGACATTTTTTTAATCTGATCTCAGGTCAAATAGAGGACAATATTTCACTCCACGTCTTTGGAATTATTTAATGGGTGAGTACAAACGGAGCATTTATCACAATTATGCATCATTCATTCCTACCAGGATCGGGTGCAAGCGATATAGGCTATGCCTGTGATACAGAATTTACGAAGTATATGAATGATCACAGACATTCTAGGTCTACCGTACCGTAGGAGCGGTTTTGAAGGATTCAAGGGGGTTCCCTGGCCTAGCCCCTTTTGGAACCCTCGGTTACCGTTTCTGAAGTTTGGCCGACGGTGCCCTAGGGTTCCTGACAGCTTATTAAGCCCTGCATGGGATGCAGTTGTACAGCTCTGTTCACGGAGAGCCACGGCACCGCTTGAGTGTTGGTGAGATGTTTCAAAGATGCATAACGCGGCTATAGGAGACAACGGAAACGTGTACGGAATGCCGTGCTATGCATCTTTGAAACATCTCAACAACACTCAAATGGCCATGTGGCTCTCCGTGAACAGAGGTGTACATCTGCATCCCATGGAGGGCTTAACACTAGGAAGTCTGAGCAGCCGTTCTGACCGAATTTGAAATTTCAACGTTTATTTTCTTAGCCCATGGAGTCCAGAGAAAGTTCCCCTTGCATGACTTTGTCTAAATATTCGGTTGAAATCATCTCTGTTTTTTTTTCCATTTGAAACATTTTGTAAATATGATTTTAGGCATATATCTCTTACTCAGTCTGACTATAATCGGCCCAATCGACCGCCGTCACCCTTTCTCCCCCTCTCGTCTTTTGTTTGCGCTGCTTGATAATGGTGTTAATGGCGATTCCCCGAAATTTCCTTTTCACTTGATATCGTTTCGTAGAGAGCGCCTACACAACCGATTTATATAAGCTGTCAGGAACCCTAGGGTACCAAACATCAGAAACGGTAACCGAGGGTACCGAAAGGGGCTAGGGGCGAATACTGGACTACTCTCCCCGGTGCTTGCCCGTTTTCCCTCTCGGAATTTTCCCCAGTGAGGGGGATAACTTTGTAATATGCTATTGGCTAAAGGCTATATTATTTGACTTATATTGAACCTATTAACAATTTAGTATTATTTAGTATATGTAAGGTTTTGCCCCCTCAAATGGTACCTCGTCAGATAATCCCCACATATCCTACAACAACTTCTGTGAACAGACTTCACTGTAGTAGCTTTTCATAAATTATATTTGTACTTGGGCTGTCTGTCTGCTGTCATGAAAGTTTATAGTTAGAGAAATTCAAAGTCCAGCCGTCTGCTGTCCAGCCTCTCCCACCCCTCACTGGGGGAAATTCTGGGAGGAAAACAGAAACGGGGCGAGTAGTCTTGTTACCCTAGGGGCAGGGTGTTTTCCCCTGTTGTGTGGGGTAAAACACAAGGTGGTGAATTCGTTCATCTTTTTACCTGTAGCTGTGTTTCTTTCTGTGGTTGAGCTGCTAACAAACAAACGTCCTCCTTCTTCTTATTCTTATTCTTATTGTTCTGTCTGTGGGTTTTAGTTTTCGCAGCAGCTGCCGAAACAACAGAGAACACGCACAAGGGTTGTGCACATGCGCACTAGCGCTGCAGGAGCCTGGACGGAACGTGACGGTGCACGTAGCCTACCATAAACGGTCACTAGAGGGAGCCATGGTACAGTGTTATACAGTGGAACAGCTGTACTGTGATCAGCAACCAAACGGACTCTAGCGCTGCGTTGGTCTTAATTAATTATTAGACTAGTGACTGTAGGCCTACTGCTCTGAACAGCAGCTTCATACAGTGGTTCCAAAACGGATTCTTGTCAAGGACCCCCACATTGACAAGATTTGCACAGCTCTAGCAAGCAGAGATTCTCAATCATTTAATTTCAATGACTGGAACAAAATGGACCCGTTTTGTACACTCGAGTTACAGACCCATAAGGGTCCATTTGGTTACAAACTATATATCATTTAGCTGGCCGGGGACCCCCTGGAACTCCCTCAAGGACCCCTGGGGGTCCCTGGAGCCCACTTTGGGAACCACGTAGCCTACTGCTTTATACCAGTGCACATGGTTCTCAAGCCTTTTGATGTCAAGGACCCCCATCTGAACATAAGATGGGCAGCGGACCGCCATCTGAACATAAGATGGGCCGCGGACCCCCATCTGAACATATCCGCGGACCCCCGTAAGATGGGCCATAATTATGCAAGATGTTATTTTATTATATATTTTTTTTTCCAGTTGGTCACATTTTCCTCAAGATGTAAAATTACCAGATCTTTGAGAAAGTGTAGCTTTTCAAATAGCATTAATGTACAGGTCGACCATCTCAAGTAGCCTAATTAGAATATTTTGTAAAAGTTAATTTTCTTCCGTATAGTTCAAAAAGTGAAACTTTCATATAGGCCTATATCCTCAATTCACTGTGCAGTATTTAAAACATTTTTTTTGTTGTAATCTTGATGATTACGGGGTAGGCTATACAGCTCATGGGAATCAAAAAATCATAATGCATAAGAATAGGCCTATTTTACGGGACCACAAAACAATGTTTTTTTTAACCCATTCTGACCTGAGATCAGATTCATACGAGGTTTCCACTGGACACACTGGTCTGATGAACCCATTCTGACCTGAGATCAGATTCATACGAGGTTTCCACTGGACACACACTGGTCTGATCAACCCATTCTGACCTGAGATCAGATTCATACGAGGTTTCCACTGGACACACACTGGTCTGATTAAACAAGAAATGTCAACCATCTGGAAAGTGTATTAATGTAATAGGCCTATACTGCGCAATGGCATTTGGTCTGGGTCCTTGTTGGTTAATATCCAGTTTCTCTGTAGCGGTCGGGCAATTAACCTATTGTTCAAGCTTCACACTCGGCACCAATACAAATTAAATCACCAGTCCGCTGGCCGATATTATGTATTATTGGATGTAGCAGAGCAGAGCCAACACAATAACACATGATACAATTTAAAGTTGTTAACAGTGATATAAAAACATGAACAATCGGATAGATATCAGTGTAGACACTAGGCCTACTAGACAGTAGGCCTAGGTTTCATGCAGGCGCAAGCTGCATTTCTCACCTAATTATAGTAAAAATGATATGCGCCAATGAGCAGTGACGTCGTCAGTTCTCAAAAGCTCTGTTTCGCATGACTACACAGATCCTTATATTTTGGAAAATCTTCACTTATTTATCCGTTTTTAAAAACCTCCGTTTGAGTGGCCGAAAACACTGTTTGTGTGTGGCTGAAACCTGAAAGGCCCAAACGCACAACAAAAAATGGTGTTTGGCAAAAGATCCATATATGTGTAGCCGGCCAGGCCTAAGGCTGCAGACCATCAGATAGAGATCTGTATACGCACTGCTGGATGACACAATGGAATGGGTTTTTGTCCAGATGTTTAATTCTTCCTGGAAATAAAAACGTCTGGTGTTTCCGAGGCTACATTAGCTTCTGTCAGGAGTGCATCGTTCCACGCACAACGAGAATAGAACACCATCCCATGACGCAAAATAACTATTTATATTTTATTTAACATATTTTTCACAGCGAATCTTTGGATGCAAGGCGAGTGGGGCAGTGCACCAACCTAATCAACATTGTGGCCGCCTCGATTTTAAATATGGCTACTTAGGAATAACCATTTGGGGAACAAAGGCCTGATATGACAAAGTGTATTCACATTCACGTCGTCAACATCATCATCTTGCAGCAACATTGCAGCAAATCAAATAAATCAAATATTAGGCCTTCAATGTCAAATGTTCAATTTATGATGAGATGAGATATATATATATAGTATTGTCCCACGAGGGGGGAAATGGTTACTTTACATTCGGGATGCTCCGATCAGGCGTTTAATAATGAAACTGTAAGGATGTAACAGACATTTTTAGAATCTGATCTCAGGTCAGAATGGGTTAATTGGGACCGATCCCCGATTGTTTGTCTCATGATCGGCCGATACTGACGCTGTGCGTAAGGAGGAAAAAAATGAATATTTCCAAAAGTATGTCAAAACTAAATGATGTAAACTATTTTCACATTTTAATTTGATTTTTTCTTATCTATCTTGTCTGTCCATGAATACGTACTCTGCTGTTGTTGCCTGTGTTTGTATTTTATGTTTTATGTGTTGATCATAAAAATAAAAATAAACCCACGTCAAAACTGTGTGGGGGGAGGAAGGGGAGAATGTTTAGGCCTAGCTGTCACAAAGAAGAACAATGATATATATATATATCTGTCTGATTGACAGTTATACCACTTAAATGGTGTAAAAGATGTGGTAAATCCAGATGTGGTAAATTGCCGGTTACAGATGTCCAATCACCATCAGATTTGTTTGATTGGTTGTGGGGAAACCTCTTCCGTGATTGGTTGAGGAGCTGCGATCGAGTGACACGACGACCGCTGCGGTGAGGAGGGGCGGGATTTACTTTGTGACGCACACATTAACGCAGGCGAGAGATTGGACAAGCTGACCGTCAATCAATCAATCAATCAATCAATCAGTGGTCACCTCACCACCGAAAATACAGACTACCTTTAGCCAGACACCCCGCGTGCGACCAAAATAGCCGATCTACAAGCTCAGCTTTTATAAAAATTGGCCATTTGCCAGAGCACGGCGTGTATAAATTAAGCATACAACGATCAAATTGTAATAATAATGTAGGAAACGATGTGGACAGGGTTTAGAGTTCCGTCTGAACACCCATGTTGGTTTTTCTCTGACGAGGCTCGACTTCGTCGTTTTTGGTAATTAAGACGTAATAACAGCGGATGTCCAACATCTACTATCTATTTCGTACTCGGAAGTCGTTTCGTAATTAAATAAAACCCGTTTAAGAAAGGGGTTCTCAACCCGTGGCTTGCGACCCCCCCGGGGGTGGGGGGGATGCGCACAATATTTTGGGGGGGTCCCCAAATTATTTTCAATTATTTATTTTTGCAACTGAATGGCTGGAAAATGGAAATGAAGAGTTTACATATTATAGTACACATACTACATGCATACACCTTCAGTATCAGTTTCAGTATTCATGGCGTATTGTCTCTACTATTAAGGTTATTGTAGCAGTCCATTTATATTGTAGGGGGGGGCGCGGGGGTACTGAGACATTGCCAAAGCATTTTCGGGGGGGTCCCCGGCCAAAAACGGTGAGAACCCCCTGGTTTAACCAAGCATAGTACTACGTGCACGCGTGTGTGTGCGTGCATGTATGTCTGCGTGTACACGTGCGTATACCTCCTCCACACTCAAAACAACCTCTGGTCTCCAAACATTGCAGAAAAAAAACACCATTTATTTCAGTGAATTAATTAACTTGTGTTTGTCAGTCATCTTTCGTTTGCTCGAACCGAGTGGTTTTCAACCCTTTTCACATCAAGGTCCAATTATTTATTCATTTATTCAGCATCTGAGCCACCGTTATTTTGATGACATTTAATTAGCCTCTCAGACCCAAAACTATAAAGAATATGTCGTTATCGTTGAGACACGATTCCATGCTGTTGGCAAACAATGATCAAATAGAACAATTCTTCTACATTCTCTAACTGTACATTAAGTAATGGCAGGTGTTTAACAATATGGTAAAAACACGAGAGCGTAAAATGAAACCAAACTGACCCGTATGGGTCCGTATAGGGTTTAATTTTACGCTCTTTTGAACGTTAACCCATTTTGGGCAGGAACCCCTTTTGGTGTTTTAAGCATTATGTTATACTTTAGCTATTGAAAAATAGCAGATCTACAAAGCTCATAGTGCACCACCGAGTGGTGCACTACGAGCTTGTAAGTTTGCTATTTTTGAAAAACCCGTGAAAATATTTATTTCAGAAAACTGGAGGATTTAGAAGAATGTTGAGGTCAGGGCCTAAATGGTTTAAAGATCTAATAAGGGTCCATTTGGTTACCAACTCTCCATCATGTATATCTGCATGGGGACCACCTGGAACCGACCACTGGGGACCCCCTGGAACCCCCTCAAGGACCACTGGTGTTCCCTAGACCACTGGGGACCACCTGGAACCCCCTCAAGGACCACTGGTTGAAAACCACAGCTGGAACTAGGGAGATGTTAACCCAGGCTGTGCTTAAGGGATGCACCCGTTTTTATAGGGCAACTTAATATATATTTTTTTTTCAACCAAGGTTGGTGTTTTAGGTTGTCATTAGAGAAGGAAAAATATGTGTTATTTATATTTGCTGTTTTCTTTTGTTTCAACGATTTTTAGTTATTTTTGACAGGCATTCAAAGTGGCTAAATATGTATTTATTTTCTTTTGTTTGTACACATTTTATTAAACTAAAACTCGTTAAAACAAAAGAAAGCAGCAAATGAAAAATTTCTCTAATTATCTCAAGCATGAACCTCAGTTGAGTAAAAAAAAAAACGAAGTTGTCCTTTAACTCTTGAAACAATATACTGATGCATTAACTCCAGGATCGATATACCGATACAATAAGAAGTCGATACCGGCATTTTGTTTACTTATTTTAGTTTTTTTAGTTGTCATTTATTGCCCCCTTTTGTGCCCACACGGGAAACAAATAAATCTTCATTATATATAATATATAAGAGAGACTAAGAGTGAGAAAAAAAGAAAAAAGAAGTTCCAAATCTTCAACTTGTGTACCCGACACGCTGACATGTAGCATGTAGCATCCCCACAAACACACAGAAACTTAACTTAATTGCCGATATAATTGTCAACGAAGGCAGATATCGGCAGAAACCACACCACACATATATATATATATATATATATATATATATATCTGCTGTCGGGAGGAAACCTCATAACTCCATAATGTTCATTATTCAGGAAATATATTTTTTTAAAACAAAGCAATACAGCCTCATCAAAGTTGGTGTAATTTTATATATTGTCAATTACTTCCATGAGAGGGGGAGAGGTGGTGGAGTTAGTTGCTTTAGCAGACCTTTTGAGGGTCCAATGGAGTTAAGAGGTTTTGTCCAAAGCACTTTTTACTACTTTCCATTGGCTCAATATTTTCGAAACAACACGCAGACGTAAAGGGTGTTCAACAGCACTGATTTATGGAGAAAAAATAATCTAAAACCTCAAAAATGGAGTTATGAGGTTTCCTCCCGACAGCAACGAATATATATATATATATATATATATATATATATATATATATATATATATATATATATATATATATATATATATATATATGAGATATGGGTGCATCCCTAGTTTATTTGTTTGGACGAATGGGACGGGTTGCCTTGACGACAGCGTTGAATCAGGGAGGCGGGGCCACTGGTTCATGCAGTTATGGTTGGTTGACAGAACGCCGTCCTCAAGGACATGCCTCCTTCTTCTTAAGGACCGCCTCCTTCTTCGTAAGGAACGCCCCCTTTCTTCTGAAGGACCGCCTCCATCTTCTTAAGGACTGCCCCCCTCTTCTTAAGGACCGCCTTCTCATTCTTCCAGTTGCAACAAAACAAATCATACAGACGAGACATTACATCCTGTAGTCTGTCTCCACTCTCTCTCACTCACACACACACACACACTCACACACACACACACACACACACACACACACACATACACACACAGGGATCATCTGTGAAGACAAGGAGACAACAAGTCTAAGTAGAGTCTAGCCCATATAGCCGGGGAGCCACAGGCTCACTTGGTCATTAACCCATTGGCTCACACACACAAACACAAACACGCACTCTAGCCCTTTCCACACCTAAGCGCACCTAAGCGCAAAACGGCTTTGCGCCGCGGACAGAAGAAGCTAATGCGCAGCTGGTTTTTAGACAGCTGGTGGATGGGAATTATAAGCTCCACCTCCGCGGACGATTGACACGGAGGAGGAGAGCGCTTCCGGGAATTCTGGGCCGTCGCGGCAGTCGTCCGCGGAAGTGGAGCTTCTTTTCCGTCCACCGGCTGTCTTAAAAACCCGGAAAAAGAAGCTGCGAGTGCGGACAGCCGAGGACGTCCGCCGCTCTTTAGACAGTGTGGCAGCAGTGTTGTTTTTGGCAGCACATTTTGATTTTAGTTTTAGTCATCGTCTCCACCAGGCCGAAGGCATGGGGGGAGAGTATGTTTTGCACTCCGTCCGTCCGTCCGTCCGTGTGTGTGTCCGTCCGTGTGTCCGTGAGCAGCTAATCTCGGCCACCGTTAACCCGGTCGATGCCAAATTTTGCACACACTCTCCCTGGATGCCAACGATGAACCTCTGCCCCAAACTTTCCAGAACGGCCTGTTATAGCGCCACCAGGAGGCCGCTTTGTGCAAAACAAGTTTTTGCACAGTACACCTACAGATTTCGTCCAAACATCACGCAAATTGGTACACAGTCTCTCTAGAGCCATTCAACGAAACCAGTCTTTCAGATTTCTCAGACTTCATCCTGATTGGTTAAGATTGGCTTCCAAAGTTCACAGGAGTGCTCAGTTTCAAACAAAATGCTGCAAATCATGAACACATCGCGTGATTTCCGTGAAATTGTGCACCCACATTCCCACTAGGCCGAGGACGAAATGCCACATGAACAATTTCAACTCAGCCTCAAGGTGGCGCTATAACTGGCCGAAAACTGTTCTCACCTCTAACTGCACGGATCTGTGGATAACTTTGTATGCCAACTCCTTAGAGGCCAAGGAAAAACCTTTGCCTGGAATTCTTCACATCTGCTCATCCTGGTGGAGACCTGTGCCCAGAAGGGCACTTTTTCTAGTTAGTCTTTTGAATAGTTTACATTTAGTTTTTGTCACATTTTAGTCACCTGGAATGTCTTAGTGTTAAGTCTAGTTTTAGTCGACTAAATGTCACGCAATTTTAGTGTAAAATGTATTTTGTCGGGCCTTGATGCCGTCGAAATGACAGATTTTACACTTGCTGAAAATAGTCGATCTACAAGCCCACAACGCGTAGCGCTGCGACGTGTTGTGAGCTTGTAGATCAGCTTTTTTCAGCATGCAACCAAGTGTAAATTCACTTATACTGGATCTCTTGTCTACTAGTCCATTTTAGTCTAGTTTTTATTTCTTGACGAAATTGTCAGTATATTTAGTCTTAGTTTTAGTCGTCGTAGCTTAGTTTTCATTTAGTTTCTATTTAGTTTTTTTCCGTGAAAAAAGGTAGTCGACGAACATTTTTCGCCTTAGTTTTAGTCGACGAAAACAACACTGTGTGGCAGTACCCAGTCGGTGCCATTTAGCGCCATCTTGGAGGCGGGCAGAAGGAAGGTCAATTACCTCACTTCCTGTTGGCGTGTCACGGCTGCTCCTCGTTGGAGCTGGGCGTCCGGCTGCGGATCTGACTCCTGAGCTGTTCGATCAGCTCTGGGTTCTGCTGCTGCATCTGCTGGGCGAACTGCTGCCCCCTGTGGATGGGAGGGGAACATACACCTTATAAAACATCTGCTGGGCGAACTGCTGCCCCCTGTGGATGGGAGGGGAACAGACACCTTATGAAACATCTGCTGGGCGAACTGCTGCCCCCTGTGGAGGGGAGGGGAACATACACCTTATAAAACATCTGCTGGGCGAACTGCTGCACCCTGTGGAGGGGAGGGGAACACAACCTGTTCTGTGTCCCTATTGGTTAACATACAGTGATGTATGTCACCACCGGTTTAACGTACGCCTGAATGAGTCCAGTGATGTCACCGCCCGGAGAGGGTCCGCCTCCTGCCACCGCCGCCGCCGCTGGCGCCACAGAGGCCACGCCTCCGGGCGCGGCTCCGCCCATGGCCCCGCCCATGGCCCCGCCCATGGCTTGGCCCATGCCCCCGCCCATGCCAGCGGGCGCTCCCATTGGTCCGTACTGTCCTGACATCATCCCAGACATCCTGGAGAAGAAGAAGAAGTACAGTCACAGTATTTACATTAAAATAGTTTTATTGATTATTGAACTGATTGAATACGTTATTGATCCGTTCTGGGTGGGAACCCCTGTTGGTGTTCTAAGGTGTTCTTTGGTGTTATATTGGAAAAATAGCAGATCTACAAGCTCGCGAGCTTTGTAGATCTGCTATTTTGGCTAGTTTTAACATTCTGTGTTCCGATTAGAACGTGTGAAAATGAGCTACTCTTGTACATTCACGCGTTAATTATCTCATTAATTAATTAATTCACTCATTCATTCATTCTCTCACTCACAACTAATTATGTTACACTGGTCATACATGGGTTCTTATACGCAGTTATTTTCTATACAGTTAGTTTGTGTAGTTTAAAGGACAACTTTAGTTTTTTTCAACCAAGGTTAATGTTTTAGGTTTTCATTAGAGAAAGTAAAAGGTGAGTGTTCTTTTTTTTCATTGCAATGCTTTCTTTCGTTTTAGGGATTTTAGCTGTTTTTGACAGGGGGGCGGGGGCATTCAAGCATGGGGCTAAATATGTATTTTTTTACAACATTTTATAGCCATTTATTTTTTAATTATTTACTATAGTCCTACTAAACCCCTGGAAATTACATCTGGCCACAAAACATCACGAGATCTATTGAATGAGACAAACTGACATATTGAGCCTATGACACAGTATAAGCCTTCCCCCAGTAGGCTACCTTCACATTCAGTAGATCCTGTGATCTTCTGTGGCCAGATGTAATTTCCTGGGGTTTATTAGGGCTATAGTAAATAATAAAAAAATAAATCTCCATAATATTTTGTAAAAAAAATACATACTTAGCCCCATGCTCGAATGCCCCCACCCCCTGTCAAAAACAGCTAAAATCCCTAAAACGAAAGAAAGCAGCAAATGAAAGAAAATTAACACTCACCTTTTAGTTTCTCTAATAACAACCTACAACATGTACCTTGGTTGAAAAAAACTAAAGTTTTCCTTTAAAAAACAGTCATTTGGACTCAGAATGTTGTTTCAAATCAACTCACAGCTGTTGCACCTGAGGGTTGTTCATCAGAGACGAGGCCTGGAAGACAACAAAACAAAACAACCGTCACTGTTGAGACATTATAGAACACGACACTCATTCTGTAATACAGCATGGAAATGAGGAAAATATCTTATCTGACGACAACCAAACGCTCTTATAGATTTGGGTCTGAGAGGCTAAAGGTCATCAAATGACTGCCATCGGGGGGGACGGATGCAACTTGGCGAATCATCAGTGCAGTTTGTTTGGGCTTTAGGGTTAGCAGATCTACAAGCTCACAACACATCACATCGCATCGCAACATCTCGTGAGCTTGTAGATCTGCTGTTCAAATTTCACTTTGGGGTCTGGAGCATAGACTGTAAAAAATATGGACAAAGCGTTCCCCGGGTCTAACATGAACGTAAAATGAAGCCTGTCAGTCCTTGAATTGTAAGTCGCCATCTTTCTAGATCCGTTTGGGCCCAGCTGGCCCATTGGCTGGCCCAGACAACGAGGCGGGACTTCCCCCCTTCTTCTCCGTTGGTTTTTATTTTGACTCGAGTGGGTGGGGAATCCCGTTCATAGACTGTAGAACATGCGCGACTTTATGGTAATTTTTTTAATAAATGGGACCATAATTTTCCAAAAAGAATATTATGACATGAGAAATGAGACTTTAAACTAGTGACTGGAAGCAGAAAGTATTCATGACCATGTTTATTAAGGTAATACAGTCTAGGTGAAGTTGGGCCCAAATACATGGACTTCTATGGGGCTATGGGTTTTTTTTGGGCGCCAATGACAGCGCCACAACAGGCCATTATATGAACTTTCAGGAAATCCCGATATCCTTGTGGCTTCACAAAATATCTGTCTGACTGCCCCCCTGGTCTGGAGGTAAAATATTTAAATTTGAATCTCACCATGTTCATGAATCCAGGGTTGCCCAGCAAACCGGCCAGGTCCACTCCACCCATCCCTGCTGTCTGGAACACACAAAACAAACACACCCATCACTACTAGGTCTAACTCCACCCATCCCTGCTGTCTGGAACACCCAAACAAACACCCCCATCACTACTAGGTCTAACTCCACCCATCCCTGCTGTCTGGAACACACAGAACAAACACCCCCATCACTACTAGGTCTAACTCCACCCATCCCTGCTGTCTGGAACACACAGAACAAACACCCCCATCACTACTAGGGATGCACTGAATATTCGGCCACCGAAACGATTCGGCCGAACAGTGGCAAAAATCACACCTGTGTGAACTGAGCGGTGCAAGGGTTAACACCCCAATCGCCCAGGACAAAGTTCCCCGTCCTTTCTATTCAGTATTTAAATCAGACATAATTTTGTAGTGCAATGTTACGTCCGTAACGGGCTGCTATAAATCGCTGGGCGCTATGATTTAATGGATTAAATAACAAGGTTAGGGTGTTACAGGACTAGATGTCTGGGTATAGAGCGTCGCAGTCCCGCCCCCTCGAGAGACCCGGAAAAGAAATCGCCGTTCATTTTCCTCGTAGGCATTCTTTAAGTATTTATTTAAAGACGGTTACGCCGCGGACAAAGCCAACTCGGATCGTGACAAATCATGACAATGAACACAATGTTTTGGGCCGATCAAATCATTAGAAAGAAGAAAATAAAGGCAGGAGACAACCCTATTTGTTTTGTTTTTTCTTCTTATAAATTATTTGATCGGCCCAAAACATTGTGTTCATTGTCATGATTTGTCACGATCCGAGTTGGCTTTGTCCACGGCGTAACCGTCTTTAAATAAATACTTTAAGAAATGCCTATGAGGAAAGGGGGAGGGACTGCGACACTCTATAGGGTCTAGGTTAGGGTCTTTAGGGCTACATTTCCGTCACTGCTAAACCCCTTATCCCTAACAGTTAGCTAGTTGAACTTTGAATAGTTCAACTAGCTAATCTACATTGACACATTGTGAGCTTGTAGACTGGCCATTTGAACTATTCAAAAATGTTTAGCAAAATAGCAAAAAGAAGGCAATAAAGGGTTTAGCGGTGACAAGAATGGAGCCCTTAGGGTCTTACAGGACTCTTGTTTAGGGTCTATGGTCTAGGGTGTAAAGGGTCTTAAGGGTCTTACAGGACTCTGGGTCTCCATCTTCTGCTCAGCGATCCTCAGGTTGGATTTGTATGTGTCGTTGTCGGGGTCCAGCTCCAGAGCTTTCTTATAGTAATGTACGGCTTCTGTGTGCTTGTTGAGGCTGGCCAGAGCCAAGCTGAAACATATAATACAAAATATATATTATACATTACTATACTATAATAATGTACTGCTTCTGTGTGCTTGTTGAGGCTAACCAGAGCCAGGCTGAAACATACAATAATAATACATTGCTGTAATAAAGTAGTAGATTACATCCTACCCGATGCGTCCGTAGGCCTTGCTGTAATAAAGTAATAGATTACATCCTACCCCATGCGTCCGTAGGCCTTGCTGTAATAAAGTAATAGATTACATCCTACCCCATGCGTCCGTAGGCCTTGCTGTAGGTAGGGTCGATGCCGATGGCCAGTTCACAGTCCTGCACCGCGCCCGCATAGTTCCCTAGTTTACTGTAGGCTGCAGCCCTGCGCACAGACACACACACACACACACACACAGGTCAAAGGAGTGTCGTATCTCACATGGTCACAGCAGGCTGGTCACCTACCTATTACAGTAATAAACAGGGTTCAGCGGTCAGAGGTGAAAGGTCATACCCGTTACAGTAGTAAACAGGGTTCAGAGGTGAAAGGTTGTACCTGTTACAGTAGTAAACAGCGTTCTGGGGTTCAGAGGTGAAAGGTCATAGTACCTGTTACAGTAGTAAACAGGGTTCAGAGGTGAAAGGTCATACCTGGTACAGTAGTAAACAGCATTCTGGGGTTCAGAGGTGAAAGGTCATAGTACCTGTTACAGTAGTAAACAGGGTTCAGAGGTGAAAGGTCGTACCTGTTACAGTAGTAAACAGGGTTCAGAGGTGAAAGGTCGTACCTGTTACAGTAGTAAACAGCGTTCTGGGGGTTCAGAGTGATCGCTTTGGAGTAAAACTCTACGGCTGCCGAGAAGTTCTCCACCTTCATCTGGTCATTTCCTGTTCGGGGGGACACACAACACGACCAATCAGCATCCACACTTCCATATCTGGTCATTTCCTGGCCGTTGACACAACCGGCCAATCAACAACCACCTTCCAGTGCAGGCATGCTGTCGCAAGAAAAGGGGGATTAACCTCGAAAACATGGCAACAGAAACGCTTTCAACTGATTTTGTTTGGACAGAATCTGTAGGTGTACCGTCACAAAGCGGCCTCCTGGTGGCGCTATAAGAGGAGAAGATGTGAAAACCTTGGGGCAGAGATTCAGCTGTGGCAGAACGTGAACCCCTTTTGGTGTTTAAAGCAATATGTTATACTTTATTGTATTGTAGCTTGTAGGTCTGATATTTTTGAAAAGTTTTGAAAAATGTGGTGCAAATCTTTGAATATATATTTCACAGCGAAAAAATTTAACTAAAGTATTTGCTTCTGGTGGGGTCTGTAGCAACTCATAATGTAATAAGGGCTCAAAAAGGCTCATAATGTAATAAGTTAAATGTAATAAAAACTCATAATGTAATAATCAGCTCATAATGTAATAAAATCATGAGCGCATAACGTAATAACAGATTTTTCAAAAAAAGACGTGTTACATTAGGAGTTGCCTTAATAGGCAGCTCATAATGTAATAAAAGTTCATAATGTAATAATGGCCCATATTGGTGAGAAAAGTCTTACACTGTCATTGTTATTACCTCTGTTGACAAATGTAGACTTTCATATGGCCCATATAGTCTTACACTGTCATTGTTATTACCTCTGTTGACAAATGTAGACTTTCATATGGCCCATATAGTCTTACACTGTCATTACCTCTGTTGACAAATGTAGACTTCCATATGGCCCATAGTCTTACACTGTCATTGTTATTACCTCTGTTGACAAATATAGACTTTCATATGGCCCATATAGTCTTACACTGTCATTGTTATTACCTCTGTTGACAAATGTAGACTTTCATATGGCCCATATAGTCTTACACTGTCATTGTTATTACCTCTGTTGACAAATGTAGACTTTCATATGGCCCATATAGTCTTACACTGTCATTGTTATTACCTCTGTTGACAGATGTAGACTTTCATATGGCCCATATAGTCTTACACTGTCATTGTTATTACCTCTGTTGACAAATGTAGACTTTCATATCGTCACCTTATTAAACTAATTAAACTAAGAATATGAAAAAAATATGACTATTGACATACAAATAAAGGTGTATGTCAATCATGTAACATGTAAGGATAAAATGACTTAGGCCAATATCTGAACATGCCATTTTAACTTAGGCAATTATAAACATTATTTAGGCCAAATTACTTCTGCAGTAAGTGACTTAGGCAAAATGTTTTATTCCAATTATTTTTAATAAACCATGGTTTAGGGTCAGCCACCGAGTGTTTAAAATAATATCAGAGAACAAAGACATTTGACACTGAATTTGGAATGAATGGGAGTGAATGGGACTGAATGGGAGGTACTGTTACTATGGGAGTGAATGGGACTGAATGGGAGTGAATGGGAGGTACTGTTACTATGGGACTGAATGGGAGTGAATGGGAGTGAATGGGAGGTACTGTTACTATGGGACTGATACTATGGGAGTGAATGGGACTGAATGGGAGTGACAGTCCCATAGTAACAGTACCTCCCATTCACTCCCTCACTCCCATTCACTCCCTTTCACTCTGAATGGGAGTGAATGGGAGTGACAGACAGTCCCATAGTAACAGTACCTACCATTCACTCCCTTTCATTCTGAATGGGAGTGAATGGGAGTGACAGTCCCATAGTAACAGTACCTCCCATTCACTCCCATTCACTCCGATTCAGTCCCATTCACTCCCCCTTTCACTCCCATTCAGTCACATAGTAACAGTACACCCCATTCAGTCCCATTCACTCCTATCATGTCAGTCCCATAGTAACAGTATCTCCCATTCAGTCACATTCCCTCCCATAGTATCAGTCTCATAGTAACAATACCTCCCATTCACTCCCATAGTATCAGTGCCATAGTAACAGTACCTCCCTTTCACTCCCATTCAGTCCCATAGTATCAGTAACTCCCATTCACTCCCATAGTATCAGTCCCATACAGTACCTCCCATTCACTCTCATTCAGTCGCATGCACTCCCATAGTATCAGTCCCATAAGTAAAAAACGTTGCATGGATGCACCTGGGACGTATCCTCAGTGATGTATCCTGAGGTCAACGAGGTTTCGGGTCTCTCAACATCATACCCCTCACTTAGGCGACCCAGCCGGGGTTGATCAAGTCCCGACTTACGTCCCAGTAGCTACCCTCAATCAGTCCCATTAGGGAAAAACCAGGGGCTCACAATCCGTTGGAACTATTCCAGAACTACTCTGCCAGGGCTGGGAGGTACACTTCTGGCACATGGAGGGACTAGGCTCTGTGGGTTGTCTCCTGGCCGGGCCCCTCCTACGTCTCACCAGGTCCACTCCTGCTCTCACCAGGAGTAGAGCGAGGACCTGTGCGTTGCACCAGAGTCCCAGCACCAGACAGTTCATTCAGGAGTGGTGGGCAATGGTTCCGCAGGGTCATGGTGATGCGGTTCCGCTTGCTGCTTGCATGGCCCTCCCAAAGACCTCACCGAGGGTTGTTGGACTTCATCCTCACAGAGGACACAGGCTGGGGCGCTAAACCATACTGCTCACCCGGGTGCCGTCTATATTCCGGCTGTCACCCGTCTCTCCGGTGGTCACCAGACTATACCTGGTCGTCACATAGTCTATTCCTATGAGTCACCATATAAATAGAAGAATTATAACTAAAAAACATCGCATGGATGCACCTGGGACGTATCCTCAGTGATGTATCCTGAGGTCAACGGTGTTTCGGGTCTCTCAACATCATACCCAGTCTTAGGCGACCCAGCCAGGAGTGATCAAGTCCCGACTTACGTCCCAGTAGCTACCCTCAATCAGTCCCACTAGGGAAAAACCAGGGGCACACAATCTGTTGGAACTACTCCAGAACTACTCTGCCAAGGCTGGGAGGTACACTTCTGGAACATGGAGGGACTACTAGGCTCTGTGGGTTGTCTCCTGGCCGGGTACTGTTAACCATAGTAACAGTACCTCCCTTTCACTCCCATTCAGTCCCATGCACTCCCATAGCATCAGTCCCATAGTAACAGTACCTCCCATTCAGTCCCATTCACTCCCATTCTATCAGTCCCATAGTAACAGTACCTCCCTTTCACTCCCATAGTAACAGTACCTCCCATTCAGTTCCATTCACTCCCATTATATCAGTCCCATAGTAACAGTACCTCCCATTCACTCCCATTCAGTCCCATGCACTCCCATAGTATCAGTCCCATAGTAACAGTACCTCCCATTCAGTCCCATTCACTCCCATTCTATCAGTCCCATAGTAACAGTACCTCCCTTTCGCTCCCATAGTAACAGTACCTCCCATTCAGTTCCATTCACTCCCATTCTATCAGTCCCATAGTAACAGTACCTCCCTTTCACTCCCATTCAGTCCCATTCACTCCCATAGTATCAGTCCCATAGTAACAGTACCTCCCTTTCACTCCCATTCAGACCCATTCTATCAGTCCCATAGTAACAGTACTTCCCATTCAGTCCCATGCACTCCCATAGTATCAGTCCCATAGTAACAGTACCTCCCTTTCACTCCCATTCAGTCCCATGCACTCCCATAGTATCAGTCCCATAGTAACAGTACCTCCCATTCAGTCCCATTTTGAAAGGTGTGTTAAAATGGCCTAAGTCACATTTTATTATGACTTAGGCAAAATAATATGGCCTAAGTCTCCCTCTTGACATAGGCCATTGTTTTAATAGGGTGTAACAGGAAGGCCTTTTACATTAGGGCTCGGGCGATTTTACCAGAGGTGGCCAGCATCACCAGGTGGTGATTTAGGCCAAAAAACGAATTGGCAAAAAATTACTTAGGCAATTAGTTTAATAAGGTGACGATATGAAAGTCTACATTTGTCAACAGAGTTAAGAACAATGACAGTGTAAGACTATATGGGCCATATGAAAGTCTACATTGTCAACAGAGGTAATAACAATGACACTGTAAGACTATATGGGCCATATGAAAGTCTACATTTGTCAACAGAGGTAATAACAATGACAGTGTAAGACTATATGGAAGTCTACATTTGTCAACAGAGGTAATAACAATGACAGTGTAAGACTATATGGGCCATATGGAAGTCTACATTTGTCAACAGAGGTAATAACAATGACAGTGTAAGACTTTTCTCACCAATATGGGCCATTATTACATTATGAACTTTTATTACATTATGAGCTGCCTATTAAGGCAACTCATAATGTAACACGTCTTTTTTTGAAAAATCTGTTATTACGTTATGCGCTCATGATTTTATTACATTATGAGCTGATTATTACATTCTGAGTTTTTATTACATTTAACTTATTACATTATGAGCCTTTTTGAGCCCTTATTACATTATGAGTTGCTACAGGGTCCCTGGAACAACATATTTTGAGATGGGGGGTCCGTGGCCCAATGGAGATAATTCTGGGGGTCCTTGACATGAAAAAGCTTGAGCACCACTGACACAGAAACATGGGTTTTTCAGAAAACCATTAGGATTTAGAAGCCTTTCTTTTAATCGACATCAGTCCAAAATGGGTTCAGAATAACATTCACAGTGAGAGAAGGGTGACATTCAGACTTGCAGTAAAATAAATGTCCTCACCGTCTGTTTTCAGAAGCTCCGCCTCTGCGATCTGTTGTTCGGAGGGCATGTCTAACGGAGGGGCGGGGCTTTCCTTCGTCACCTGGGCAGGGGGAGGGGCCACGGGCAGCTGGAACACACCATTTTTTATTATATGTAAAACGGTTCAAAATCTATCTCCTCCCGGGATCAAAATGCACCACAATTCATACACGTGAACCTTGGACCTCTACGGACAAGAAATTCGGAAGCACATGAAAAAATTAAGGTTTTATGAGCCAATGAAAATAGCCATTTTGTGAAAATTCTTCTTCTGTCCCTAATGCATACATATGCAGCGTCATATGCTTATGACACTTTACAGTAGAGTCATGTCAAATAGTACTGAAACCTGTCTTACTCCAATTGGCCAAATGGGGGCGCTATACTGTAGCAATTATTTGAAAATGAAAACTTTGAACAGGCATAACTCATGCCTCGTTTGGCCAAAAAGCCATGGCACTTGTTTCCTTTCCACATGTTCCTTGATTCATGGGGAACACATCTGTCACTTTGACCAGTAAGCTAAGTAGCTAAAGCATAACATGATGCTAACACCAAAATGGGTTCCCGTTCAGAATGGGTTAACAGTTTGCAGAATTACAGTACATTTCAAGTACAACTCAAAATGGTAAATGGTGCATTTATATAGCGCCTTTATCCAAGGCGCTTTACATAGATTGTGCATTACATTCACCCATTCACACACACATTCATACACCGATGGCAGCGGAAGCCATGCAAGGTACCAACCAGCACATCGGGGGCAATTTGGGGTTCAGTGTCTTGCCCAAGGACACTTTGACAATGCAAGTGGATGGAAGGAGAACTCGGATGCCCTCTCTATTCATATATACTCTAAGGACAGACCAGCGGTGAATATAACAGGTACACTGGGAGTTGTAGTTTTCTTACCTTGGACAGACCAGCGGTGAATATGACAGGTACACTGGGAGTTGTAGTTTTTTTTTACCTTGGACAGACCAGCGGTGAATATAACAGGTACACTGGGAGTTGTAGTTCTCTTACCTTGGACAGACCAGCGGTGAATATGACAGGTAAGCGGTGAGGGACCGCCAGGCTCTCGTCGTCATTGGAAACTTCGAAGGCCGTTTCCAGACACTGTACAGCCACTGTAATGACACCACATGACCACAGAATGGCACTGTTACAATACACTGTATAGAGCCACTGTAATCACACCACATGACCACATGATGGCACTGTTACAATACACTGTATAGAGCCACTGCAATGATTAAAATACATTCTACAAAGTGTACAGCCACAGTAAATACTGTGTGTGTGTGTGTATATATATATATATATATATATATATATATATATATATATATACTAGAATTTCGCCGCTCATCCCAGAGTTACCTTGCCGCGCACTATGGGAAGAAGGAAATTGCGGGAGTTGACTCCACATGTAGTAACGGATGGGTTATTTTAGTTATTATTATGTGTCCTTATTAGTGTAGTGTAGTCAACACTTTATGGCTCATACACACTGCCCGGTATTTGCTCCGATTATGCTGTCGGGGAGCATTTTTGGCGCTGACCGACAAAACGGCTGATCTGACGTTAAGCGGTGCCCAAAAGGTAGATCAGGATCTACCAGTATAGATCACAAAGGCTTTGCAGGTAGACCACATGACATGGCCCTAAAAATATATATAATTTTAATATAAAAACGATTTTTGCATCTGCCGCTTGAGATGACCTGAGATGACTTGATTGATTGACATCAAAAAGGGCCTGTCAGCGCAAACACACAATGCAATACTTGTTGTTGCGTACAATCATCAGTAGCAAAGTCAAATACCAAAAATAAAAACCAATGGGATGATAGTTTTATTTTGCTGGTCGTTTTGAAAGTAGCTCTGAAGTAAAACAAAGTGTGGGCAGCCCTGGTATAGATGATTATATATATATATATTCATTCCGTGGGTAAATCCCTGGCTGTAGGCTACCCACATATTGGTAGCATATTACCTATATTAGCCCAATATTGGCGTTACGCATTTCAGTTGAATAATGTTGTGTGCACACGTGCGCGTGCGGAGAAAGACAGTTATTTAATGAAACTCAAGATTATAACGTCCTCTCTCGCTGGCGCCGTGTATAGGCTGCACGGCTATTCCTGTGTGTGTGTGTGTGTGTGTGTGTGTGTGCGCTTGTGCGTGTGTGTGTGCGCAATGAAAAGTACTCAGCAGGCGAAATGGCGAATTTGAACGGTGTAATTGTAATAGTTTGGAACAAACCAAGTTCTGTGGAAGAACAATGTTGACGTAACTAAGAGATTCGCTGAGTAAGCGATATTTTATATACAGTGATTTAGAAGGAATAAGCAAAATCGTGGGGCGAAGATTCCTCTCCTTCCTTGTTTTATTCTCCTGCGGACAGGACTGTCAGGGAGACTATCAGAGCAGCACACGGGAGTGGCTTAAAAGACGGGTAGTAGTTGCCAGGTTGGCGAATTGTAAGCGAGTCGTAGTGTGTGTTGAATGGCATTTGAATGGCATTTGTGGGCTTGTGAATGAATTTTCTCACATGTAATTTGTGCTCACTTGCATAGACCTGGCGAATTTAGCGTGGTGAAAGGGCAACAGTGTTCCGGGGGTGTGGGTGCTTCGGGCGATAATGTTTGTAGTAAACAAATGCATTGGCGGCGTGAGTGTGGACGGGAGGCATTTTTGGTGGCAGTGCCAGTGCCAGTGTTTGGCGGGTGGTGTCGAGTTTTGGCGTTCGGCACGATAGGAGATAGCGTTGCAACACTGCGAAGGTAAGTGTGTGACGTCACTGCCGTGTGAGTGTGTGTGGGTGTAGTGTGTAAGATGGTGTTGTGGGTGTTGCGATAGCGACATAGCTGTTGTGGCTTTGGGTTTCTTGCCATGTGTTGGGTACAACTTCTCCAATATAGAATATATATATATATATATTGTGCTAATAAATAAGTTGATGCAGTAAAGTTGTCCGTCTCTGTTCCCTGGAGTGTGCAGTCCCTTTCTTGGAAAGTTTTTCTCTACAATACAATACACATGACTTTAAAATGCACTGTACATGCACTGTAAAACAAATGACACCACATGACTTTAAATACTGGTACAACCAACATGTTTACATGTTTACAAGGTGCTTCTAGGCTGGGGACCCCCAAAAGGACCCCGGCAAAAGCTTTGGCCATTGGCTTTCTTCACAGATGTGTTCATAGGTGTCTAACTATAACATATACATGTGTTTCTTCACAGATGTGTTCATAGGTGTCTAACTATAACATATAAACATGTTTCTTCACAGATGTGTTCATAGGTGTCTAACTATAACATATAAATGTGTTTCTTCACAGATGTGTTCATAGGTGTTTAACTATAACATATAAATGTGTTTCTTCACAGATGTGTTCATAGGTGTCTAACTATAACATATAAACGTGTTCCAAACCCAACTCCCTTTGGAGACTTTGTGATAGCTGCTGCTGAAAACTGAAGGTACCATTATCAACCAATATAAAGGGAACATTTCCAAAATGTACCATTATCAACCAATATAAAGGGAACATTTCCAAAATGTCATTATGCTGTAATAGCCAATTGCCCAAAATGTGCTGACCTAATCACATTTGTGATGACGGCTATGGCCATTTTGAACTAGAAGGATTGTTTTTCGTGCAAAACTAATGATTGGAATGGATTCAGAATCATGAAAACCCCCTAGTTCGACATGTCACATGCTACTAAAAGCATGATGACATGCTGAAGTAAAAGTATCAATACTGCAATGTAGAACTACTGTGTTACAAGTCTGGGATTAAGAATGTAATGAGTAAAAGTACAAAATAATTGGTGTTAGCATTATGTTATGCTTTAGCTATTGAAAAACAGCAGACCTACAAGCTCGTAGCGCGCCACTCGGTGGCGCGCTACAAGCTTGTAGATCTGCTATTTTTGAAGAATCGAAGAACGACTGACGTAGAAACATAGCTTTTTCAGCAAACTGTCAGGATGTAGAAGACATTTTTAGAATCTGATCTCAGGTGAAAATGTACTTAAAGTACCCAAAGTAGAAAGTGCTTATTATGCAGAATGTCCCATTTCACCGTTTTCAAATCTTTTGAAAATCCACAAATATCAGATCTACAAGCTCAGCTCACCTTCTAGGCTCTCCTGGGCGTCAGAATTCAGTTTCCCAGAATTCAGCTGGTCGTGAAGGAACTGGATGATGGACACGGCCAGTCTCTGTGTGTCGCGTTCCGTTGTCATGACGACAGAGGAGGAGGAGGAGGGTACCTCTGTGTGTGTGTGGAGGGGGAGGAGACCCTGTAGACAGACAGACAATTAGACATTTATAAATATAAATGTTTATGTCCCACTTAGTCATACCACGGCCTCGCAATAATGTAGGAAAATAAGTCGCCGATCTACAAGCTCACAAGGTCAGTACACTCAGTACAGTTACAGGCCTGTGAGGGTCCATTTGGTTCCGTGTGTTAGTGTAAATGTAAAGTAGGATTGTCTAATCACAATCATTTTCTCATAATCGTGTCCATGTTGAAAAAAATGTTCATCGTTTTGTAAGCAGATCTACAAGCTTACAACGCGTCACTTTGTGACACGTTGTGAGCTTGTAGATCTGCCATTTCGGCTATTTTTAATATAATCTATATAGTATAAGATGTGTTTAAAATGCCAGAAATATCTGCTGTGCACTTATTTTCTTACAAAACCTAAAAAGGCAAACGGAATTGTAATTTCGATTCATAATGTCCATTGACAAAAAGATTAAATAAAACTCCTTCAGCGCCACCCGGTGGTCACCAGTTTAGGCTCTGAGTGCCAATTCTCCCATTATAAAGAAAGAAAGAATTTGTAATTCTATTATGCATGTAATGTGCATGTCATCAACTGTACACCAGATTAGAGGAATTTTCTAAATATGGATGTTTTTTTTTTTATTATTATTATTCCCAAGGGAGAGACGTCTTGACGCCCGTGGCATCCATTACTTAATAGGCAATTAGACGTCTTGACGTTTATGGCTACTAAACAGTTTGAATGGTAATTATGTGTGACTTATTTAATATGATGTCAAGTTAAACATGTAATGGTGACAGACCTAATGTACAGTCACAACATAATACCACAAATAACCAGGAGGATGACATCACTCCATTCAGTTGAGTCACTGATACGCACGCGCACACACACACACACACACACACACACACACACACACACACACACACACACACACACACACACACACACACACACACACACACACACACACACACACACACACACACACACACACACACACACACACACACACACACACACACACACACACACACACACACACACACACACACACACACACACACACACACACACACACACACACACGATATGCGAGTCATATAACTGAAAACGCATGTTTTTCAGGTCGTTGGGATAAACCTGTATGACCTTTTTTTTATCGCACACTTTAAAAAATAAAGTGTTACATTGAACAGTAATTCGAATTTTACGGTCTTATAATTTTATATTGGACAATTAATTTACTTTTGGGGCAAGTGGAACATGACCTGTCCTTGTTTTAAGTACCTCTGAGACCTTAGTGTCGACCGCTGGAATAATGAGCAGACAAACTTTAACCCATTTGGTGCATTATGTTATGCTTTAGCTATTGAAAAATAGCAGATCTACAAGCTCATAGCGCACCACCGAGTGGCGCGCTACGAGCTTGTAGGTCTGCTATTTTTGAAAAATCGAAGAGCGGCTGACATAGAAACATAGCTTTTTCATAAAACTGTCATTTTCAAACAGACATTTTTTTTTATCTGATCTCAGGTCAGAATGGGTTAAACTGATAAGTGGGGTTCTCTTTCCTGATTGGATGAGACTGGCAGCCCACCTAAACGTTCATTTTCTGTTCACTGTCAGAGCTGGAGCTGGGGAGACCTGCGTTAGTGAACACAGGACCACAAATATCAGATCTACAAGCTGGGGAGACCTGCGTTAGTGAACACAGGACCACAAATATCAGATCTACAAGCTGGGGAGACCTCTGTTAGTGAACACAGGACCACAAATATCAGATCTACAAGCTGGGGAGACCTCCGTTAGTGAACACAGGACCACATATAGCAGATCTACAAGTTGGGGAGACCTCTGTTAGTGAACACAGGACCACATATAGCAGATCTACAAGTTGGGGAGACCTCTGTTAGTGAACACAGGACCACAAATATCAGATCTACAAGCTGGGGAGACCTCCGTTAGTGAACACAGGACCACATATAGCAGATCTACAAGCTCATTACTGAACACAGGACCACAAATATCAGATCTACAAGCTGGGGAGACCCTGTTACTGAACATAGGACCACAAATAGCAGATCTACAAGCTCACAGCATGTCAACTGTGTGCCACCCTGCAAGCTTGTACATCTGCTATTTATTTATTTCAAAAATGTTTTTTTTTTTTATGTTTTAACATAAATCTTCTCTTGTGGGGTCCCTGTGGTACCAGGCCCTTTCAGATGGGGGTCCCTGTGGTACAAAGCCCTTTCAGATGGGGGTCCCTGTGGTACAAAGCCCTTTCAGATGGGGGTCCCTGTGAGCCCTTTCAGATGGGGGTCCCTGTGAGCCCTTTCAGATGGGGGTCCCTGTGGTACCAGGCCCTTTCAGATGGGGGTCCCTGTGGTACAAAGCCCTTTCAGATGGGGGTCCCTGTGAGCCCTTTCAGATGGGGGTCCCTGTGAGCCCTTTCAGATGGGGGTCCCTGTGGTACAAAGCCCTTTCAGATGGGGGTCCCTGTGAGCCCTTTCAGATGGGGGTCCCTGTGAGCCCTTTCAGATGGGGGTCCCTGTGGTGCCTGCCAAGCCCTTTCAGATGGGGGTCCCTGTGGTGCCAAGCCCTTTCAGATGGGGGTCCCTGTGAGCCCTTTCAGATGGGGGTCCCTGGTGACAAGCCCTTTCAGATGGGGGTCCCTGTGAGCCCTTTCAGATGGGGGTCCCTGTGAGCCCTTTCAGATGGGGGTCCCTGTGGTACAAAGCCCTTTCAGATGGGGGTCCCTGGCTTCCGCTATTTTTAATAGAATTTATATAGTATAAGATTTATTTAAAAAAAAATGCAATCTATACAAAACCTAAAAAGGCAAAACGGAATTGTAATTTCGATTCATAATCTTTCCATGTCTTTAATGCAACAAAAAAAAACAATTACAAATCATTAATCTTAATTATTCGTGTGACTTATTTGCGTTACAATAATAAGTATAAACAATAATCTGTCCACTGTTACAGGAGGTTGACATCACTCCATTCAGTTGAGTCACTGATTTGTAAGCAAGTGTGACGCACGCACACACACACACTGCTTAACCCATTCTGACCAGAGATCAGATTCTAAAAATGTCTGTTTGAAAATGACAGTTTTCTGAAAAAGCTATGTTTCTGTGTCCGTCGTTCTTCGATTTTTCAAAAAATAGCAGATCTACAAGCTCGTAGCGCGCCACCGAGTGGCGCGCTACGAGCTTGTAGATCTGCTATTTTTAAATAGCTAAAGCATAGCGTGATGCTAACACCAAAATGGGGTTCCCATGCACCTACAATGGGTTTTAATGAACATAGACCGAAAACAGCAGATCTACAGGCTCCTTGCTGAACATACGACCCAAAAATAGCAGATCTACAAGCTTGTTACTGAACATACGGACCTCCCTCAAGGACCCCTGGGCGTCCCCGGGGCCACACTTTTGAGAACCAATGATCTAAATGTCATCACATGGTGTAACGTCACCCTCAAACACTGAATACATAAAATAAAATACAATTTAATTAAAACCACTGACTGATAATAAAGTATAACAAATGCACTACGTGTTCCACAGCTAGTACACACCCCCAGAGGTCCTTGAGGGAGTTCCAGGGGCCGGGTACCCCGCCATCCCCAGCTAAATGATAGGAACCAAATGGACCCTTATGGGTCTGTAACTACGGACCTACGGATGGCTGCAATTCGAAACTGGCCTCTGTAACCCCCCCCCCCCCCTTCCCCTCACTGTATATGTATCTTTTCCCTTTTTGCTTCCTTTATGATGAATTCCTGTTCTGTTCTTTAACTACATAGAAATGTCTATTTGTATGTCTCTAAATGTTTTGATGAATTGAACAATGTGGACCATGTTGTAAACAAGTGTAATGCTTAATTGAGTCGTCCACTCACAGTTAACAGTCTTTGTATTGAGTTTGTGCTTGAAATGTACTGTAATTCTACAAACTGTTAATAAATATTTCAATCAATCAATCAATCAACTGAGTGTCCATTTGTTCACTCTCAGAGTTAATAACATAAATTGGGGGTCCCAGCAGAGATAGAAATGCCATTAACCCATTCTGACCTGAGATCAGATTCATACGAGGTTTCCACTGGGACACACACTGGTCTGATGAACCCATTCTGACCTGAGATCAGATTCTAAAAAAATGTCAGTCGTTCTTAGATTTTTCAAAAATAGCAGACCTACAAGCTCGTATCGCGCCACTCGGTGGCGCGATATGAGCTTGTAGATCTGCTATTTTTCAATAGCTAAAGCATAACATGATGCCGACACGAAAATGGGTGCCCGTTCAGAATGGGTTAAATGAGGGTCCATATACTAGCCCTAATGCATGTCAAAACCTGGGGGGTCCCTGAAATGAAACGGGTCGAGATAATCACTTCTAGAACCGTCATATAAATAGTCTCTTATAATGGGGGTCCCTGGCATACAAATAGTCCCTGGCATACAAATAGTCTCTAATAATGGGGGTCCCTGGCATACAAATAGTCTCTAATAATGGGGGTCCCTGGCATACAAACAGTCTCTTATAATGGGGGTCCCTGGCATACAAACAGTCTCTTATAATGGGGGTCCCTGGCATACAAATAGTCTCTAATAATGGGGGTCCCTGGCATACAAACAGTCTCTTATAATGGGGGTCCCTGGCATACAAACAGTCTCTTATAATGGGGGTCCCTGGCATACAAACAGTCTCTTATAATGGGGGTCCCTGGCATATATTTTCAAATGGGGGTCCGCTTGGCTAATTAGTGTCACCACTGACATGCTATAAAGCATAACAACTAATTATTCCACAACTAGTTCAACACTAGAACATTCTAGCAAGCCAACAGATTAATGCTGTAATGTTGTTGTTATTGTTGTTCTTGTTGTTTTAACAGCCAGCCTCCTTTCCTCCTCCTCATCACATGAACAACAAGCTCTAAACCACTTTATTCACTTTATATTCATATGTTACTTTATTAAACTATCTGGAGGCGAACTGGACTCACTGCTATACTCCCACTAGCCTAATACAGCTAAAAGCTAAGCTAGTTAGCCTAGCCTGCTGCCAATGCCAACAAAGGGCTTCTGCAGTTAGCATCGTGCTAACTAGCTAGCACACCACTCACACAGAGAGAGCTAGCCGGCTATAGCTAACGCCATGATGTGCTGCTGTCCGTGGATATCCATTATTATAGTAATTGTCATGTATTAATTTAGTTCAGGTGTTAATTATCGTCGTCAGGACACAGATGACACAACAATGTAAACATGTATGAATGTTCCTACCAGACAGTTGACCCAGCCGTTAGCCTGTTAGCCTAGCTTTAGCCTCCTCACTGACTGACTGTTCCCAAACGACTGACTGAGCGGCTGCCAAGGATGCGACGGTGACGTCACAGGACACGGTGCCCTGCGATGAGCTCATTGAGCTGGACGTGCGGTAGTGTGTTGCCAGGTTGTGTGACAGAAATAACGGAATAACTGGTCTATAAAAACAAGCCTAAAATGCCACTAAACAAAATGTGCAATTTAAATCTAATATGCATTCATCTGCTATTTGAAAATAACTACAAGCTCGTGACGTGTTGTGAGCTTGTGGATCTGCTCTTTTCCAAAAGAATATTGGGAAAAAAATGCAATGCATAGGCCTAATGCTAAATGCATAAATTGAAAATTGTAGGCCTATACAACCCAAAAGGTTCAGGCTGGAATGGCTTAGCGTTACAGAGTACAGCAACTTGCAAAGGGCCTGGTCTACAAGATTCGCTACACCACAAAGATACCCATGTAGGCCTATACCTGTTGGGGCAGCGCTGGCCGAACGGTTTGCGGAGCGGTCTTGATATCGGAAGGTCGCTAGTTCGTATCCCCGGACCGGCACATTAAAATTACCACCGCTGAAGTGCCCTTGAGCAAGGCATTGAACCTCTACCATGGAATGTTCTATGAGCAGGGCCTGGCTGTAAACAAGTTCTTGAGCTTAGTCTAGTTACCCTGGGTAAACATGGTACCTTTCCTTTCCTTAGTCCAGTTACCCTGGGTAAACATGGTACCTTTCCTTTCCTTTAGTCCAGTTACCCTGGGTAAACATACTGTAGTACCTTTCCTTTCCTTTCTTTGTCAAAATACTTCCTTAATGTCAACGAAGTCTACACCCACAACACCAGAGGGAGTTCAACAAACCATGTGCAACCATGATTCGGCACAAACAAGGGACTAAATTAATTTCACTCCTAAGTCCTATGCCACCAAAATGTGGAACGCCCTACCAAGTCATCCCTTAATTGACTTCTTCAAAACTGCTCTCGAAGGGCACCTACGGACGGCTGCAATTTGAAACTGGCCCACGTAAAACCTGAATCTCCATATAATGTGAAATAACCTTTTCAATCAATCGATCGATCAATCAATCAATGAAAAACAAAAATGCCAGCCACCCAATATTTACAAGCAAAGTCCAAAGTTCCTTATAATAAGCTGACATGGCAACCCTGGCTGTGGAACTGTATGTGGTTGTATAATCATAGCATAGTGTACATCATGTGTTTGATGTTCATTTCGTTGTGGTGTGTAGACTGTCTGTTCCATTCACCACTGTATGTTTCATCATCATCTGATGTACGGTATAGTAGACATCAAAGGAGGATTCAGCCCCATGCCCTTTTACCCATCTGCACTGTAAATCCCTGGAACATGTGACGCGTTTAAACCTAAACACCATGTGTGTAATAATAAAATGCCAAATGTTTATTAATGGTCATAAAATACAGTAGAACACGAGTTCAATCAAACACCTCACGAGAACACCTAGTGTTCAAATTCTAAACACCTATAGGCCTATGACTGACTTTGATTGTACAAATTAAACACGTTTATGTGTTTAAAAAGTGTTACAGGCGATTAAACATGTTCTTCTGTTTATAATCTAAACACTGTGACACGTTTAAAAAGTGTTACAAATATGTGTTTAAAACAGTTTATAACCGTCCTAAACGCTTGGGTTTAGTAACAACTGCCCTCTCTAAGACAACTCTGATTATAAGACAATTAACCCCCCACTTTTTTATTTATTAATTTGTTGGAAAAAATAACAATGAATGTCAAATACTATCTAGTCCCCGAATCCCGATGACAATACGACCCCGTTTTTTAGATAAAAAAATAAACAAAACCTATAGTCTTATAATTCAGAATGTTGACATAATTATGCTACTTAAAGCATGATGACATTTTGACATTTTTGACATGTCTGCCCTATATGGCCTATAGCACGGTTCCCCAATTCATTTTCCTCAAGGGCCATATTTTTACTATAGGGTACCAGTCTGGGGGCAGATCATTTATTTAAGCCATTCTGAACCACTCCATACTGGTTAACAAGCTTAAAGCTATTGGTTTTGATAGCACATCAGTGAGCTGGATGCAATCCTACCTGGAGGGGAGAGAACAGATGGTGGAGGTGAACGGAACACTGTCGTCGTCGTCGTCGTCCGTCCCCCCCCCCCCCTCCCAGTGAGCTGTGGCGTCCCACAAGGAAGCATACTAGGGCCTAATATATACCCTAATATATGTTAACGACATGACATCAGCTTGTGACTGCAACTTGTTCCTGTTCGCAGATGACTCAGCACTGCTGGTCTCGGACAGGAACAAACTGCAGGTTGAAAAGACCCTCAGCTCTGAACTCGGTAGAATCTGCACCTGGCTCGCTGATAACAAACTATCCTTACACCTGGGAAAAACTGAATCCATTCTCTTCGGATCAAATAGTAATCTCAGCAAGGCAGATGGCTTCTTGGTTAGAGTGGGTGACAATATTATCACACAAAAAGATAAAATTACCTACCTACACTGTAAATCCCTGGAACATGTGACGCGTTTAAACCTAAACACCATGTGTGTAATAATAAAATGCCAAGTGTTTATTAATGGTCATAAAATACAGTAGAACACGAGTTCACTCAAACACCTCACGAGAACACATAGTGTTCAAATTCTAAACACCTATATGACTGACTTTGATTGTAAAAACTAAACACGTTTATGTGTTTAAAAAGTGTTACAGGGATTAAACATGTTCTTCTGTTTATAATCTAAACACCTTGACACGTTTATTAAGTGTTACAATTAGGTGTTTAATATGTGTTCAGAACCTAAACGCTTGGGTTTAGTGTGTAGGTTCCATCCTGGAGGCCAATCTTTCCGGTGATAAAATGGCCACCAACGTAATCAAAAAAGTCAATCAAAGAACAATATTCCTGGCCCAGGCCGTAGCGTAACGGTCTGGGCACCGGACTGGTAATCCAGTCGCAGTGTGCCGCGGGTTCGACTCCCGGACCCGACACGGCCTTTACTGCATGTCATCCCCCCATCTCTCTCCCGTTTCCTGTCAGCCTACTGTCTGTCCCTTAAAAAATCAATAAAAGGCGTAAGCCGCAAAAAAATATCTTAAAAAAAAAAAAAGAACAATATTCCTTTACAGGATCTCCTCACTGGTCAACAAAAACACCTTGAAGACCTTAACAGGAGCCCTCGTACAAGGTTTATTTGACTATGCATCCACCTCTTGGTACCACAGCACCTCAAAGGCCCTTAAAACAAGGCTCCAGACCTCCCAAAACAAACTGGTCAGGCTCCTACTTGGCCTCACCCCCCGAACCCACCTCACCCCTGCCCACTTTGACAGGCTGGGATGGCTTATGGTCGACGACAGAGTACAGCATCTTGCAATGGGTCTGGTCCACAAGATTCAATACACCACTAAGATACCCATGTACCTGTCTAAATACTTCCTTAATGTAAACGAAGTCCACACCCACAACACCAGAGGGAGTACAACAAACCATGTACAACCCAGATTCGGCACAAACAAGGGACTAAATTCTTTTCGCTCCTATGACACCAAAATGTGGAACGCCCTACCAACAGTCATTAAGACATGTGAATCCCTTGACTCCTTCAAAACCGCTCTCAAAGGGCACCTACGGACGGCTGCAATTCGAAACTGGCCTCTGTAAAATCTGAATCTGTTAATAAATATTTCAATCAATCAATCAAAAACCTGAGATCAGATTCATACGAGGTTTCCACTGGACACACACTGGTCTGATTAACCCATTCTGACCTGAGATCAGATTCATACGAGGTTTCCACTGGACACACACTGGTCCGATTAACCCATTCTGACCTGAGATCAGATTCTAAAAATGTCAGTCGTTCTTCGATAAAAATAAATAAATAGCAGACCTACAAGCTCATGAGCTTGTAGATCTGCTATTTTTAAATAGCTAAAGCATAACATAATGCTAACACCAAAATGGGTTCCCGCCTAAAATGGGTTAAGCTTAGACTGGTGGTCCGGGGACCACCAGTGGTCCTTGAGGGGGTTCCAGGTGGTCCCCAGCTAAATGATGGAGAGTTGTTGGTAACCAAATGGACCTTATAGATCATTAACTTTTGAGGAGGGCAGGGCTCTAGCAGTGATACTCATCATTTTAATTTGAAGGATGCCCAGTTTAACATGCATAGGCAATGAACCCCATTGTTATATGCCATTTATATCTGGTAGGCCTACCTCAATTTATTATAACTTTTATTTATTTTTATATCATAAAAATCAATGTCAACTTAACTCATGAGAGAGTTCAAATTTGAGTGCCAAACGCCCTTGAATACGATTAATGATTACTGTCATTATGATAATATCACACCTCATATCCCACACACCATATAGGCATACCTGTAACTTTCATTAGCCATAAAAAAAAAAAAAAAAAACGTGGGGCTAGACTACACTCCCGCATCATATTTGTACCCCTCATTGATTGTTGCGCCCTTTCATCACTTCCGATTAACTTCTAGATTTAGCCTTTTATTTTATAGTTATTTTTTTTTCTTATCTTCTATGCAGAAGGAGAAGTAGATCAAAGGGGAGGAAAAAAAACAGTTATTAAGAATCCATTTAGGATGTTCATTTTCCCGAATGATGGCGTTTGTGGGATTTGTTTGTTATATGAGCGGAAAGAGTATAGCAAAGAGTATAGCAAAGAGTATATAGCAAAGCTGATAAAGCATGTTTGAAAGAAAGCATTCAATTCAATTCAACAGGCTTTATTGGCATGACGTTTTGCAGGGAAAGTAATAAAACTGGATAAAAGGCAATTTGAACAAAGCGAGATGATCTAACTCTATTTGAATCCTGACAGAAAAGTAAATAAGTCTAACAATGAATGGGACTTTCTCACAGAGGAGGAAAACCTCTGGTGGTTCAGTGTCACTTTGACATGAAGCCTAAAAACTGAAAAACAATAAAAGTACAGCCAGGGAATCCAAATCACTACAATCGGAGTCATACATATACTGTACAGTACGATGTTAATGGTAGGATATATAAACCTTATAGGCCTAGGATGTTCACAGGTGATTATAATTGGCACTAACCTGACTGCGCCACATGGGGGCGGTGTTGGCCCACCGTGAGTTTCACCATATTAGTATTTATTAATACTCCGGCTGGCAGTGATTTTGGGTGGGGGGGAGGGGGGGGGGGGGCTATACGACATATGCTACTATAGTTCAACCTGCAGCAATAGCATCATATTCCAGATATCAAAGTACAGCAATGACACTTAATACTTTAACTTTAATAAAAAGTACTTTTCCCACTGTACGCGTGGTAATGATGAAACATTACAGTGAGGATATACTGGTCTATTATAGCTCTAATGATGTAAAAGAACAAACAGCCACACACTGTCCGCACACAAAACAGTGTGCGGGGGTTCTTCTCCATTGAGCTACAGCTAGGCAGAACACAATTAAGTAATAAATCAATTGACTGTACATAAACTGAGCACTTTTTTTCTTACTTTTTAATTTATTTTTGTGTTTGTTTTAGTCTTTCAACATTTAGAGACGTATACATTTACACTGCTATATATATTTAAAAAAAACAGGTTAAAAAAAAAAAAAAAAAAACTAGGCCTACAGTAAGCCAGGGGGGAAAGGGGGTGGGTTTGGTTTGGAGTTTATATGTGAACTACATTAATTAAAACACTGTTGTGTGTTGTTAATAATAATAATAATAATAATAATAATAATAATAATAATAATAATAATAATAATAATAATAATAATAATAATAATAATAACAACATTGTGATTCGGGGGGACCAATCACAGCGCGGCGGTGTGAGTGTGACGTGACCAACCAGGAAGTGCGGTGCGTGTTTCTGGAGAACAGACTCGGAAAGAAGGAGAACGTCAACAACAACACCACGGTAAACACGCACTAATTACTGTGCGTGTGTGTGTGTGTGCATGTGTGTGTGTGTGTTATGTGAGTGTGTATGTGTGTGTGTGTGTGTGTGTGTGTGTGTGTGTGTGTGTGTGTGTGTGTGTGTGTGTGTGTGTGTGTGTGTGTGTGTGTGTGTGTGATAAATTAAAGTGCGAGCTGATCAAAGCTGCAGTTCATTTTCGGCTGTTTTTCGGCGAGCGGCGCCTTCGTTCAATGGTGTTGTTTATCAACTTGTGTGTGTGTGTGTGTGTGTGTGTGTGTGTGTGCGTGCGTGTGTTATGCCAGGTGCTGTGACAGTTCCTTCCTTGTATTCAGCAGGAAGTACACTAAGCTACACTTTACATTAATTATTCTAATACGTAGTAAAAAACATGTACAGTAGGCCTACCGCTATTACACATTTTACTTAAAGGACAACTTTAGTTTTTTTCAACCAAGGTTTTGATTGATTGATTGAACTATTTATTAACAGTTTGTAGAATTTACAGTACATTTTAAGCACAAACTCAATACAAAGACTGTCAACTGTGAGTGGACGACCCAATTAAGCATTACACTTGTTTACAACAGGGTCCACATTGTTCAATTCATCAAAACATTTAAAGACATACAAACATTTAGAGACATACAAATAGACATTTCTATGTAGCAAAAGAACAGAACAGGAATTCATCATATGGGAAGCAAAAAAGGGAAAAGATACAATATACAGTGAGTGAAAATGAGGGGGGGGGGGATTCAGATTTTACAGAGGTTCATGTTTTAGGTTGTAATTAAAACCCATTCTGACCTGAGATCAGATTCATACGAGGTTTCCACTGGACACACACTGGGTCTGATGAACCCATTCTGACCTGAGATCAGATTCTAAAAAATGTCAGTCGTTCTTCGATTTTTCAAAAATAGCAGACCTACAAGCTCATAGCGCGCCACTCGGTGGTGCGCTATGAGCTTGTAGATCTGCTATTTTTCAATAGCTAAAGCATGACATGATGCTAACACCAAAATGGGTTCCTGTTCAGAATTGGTTAAGACAAAGTAATAGTAAAATAAGTAGTACATTTTCTTTTTCATTTGCGGCTTTCTTTCGTTTTCGGGATTTTAGCTGTTTTTGACAGGGGGGCGGGGGCATTCGAGCATGGGGCTAAATATGTATTTCTTAAAAAAAAAATATAGCGATTTATTTTTATATTCTTTACTATAGTCCTACTAGACCCCAAAGAAATTTCATCTGGCCACAAAAGATCACAGGATCTACTGAATGTGACAAACTGACATATTGAGCCTATGACACACAGTGTGGCTTCACCCCAATAGGTCTCCTTCACATTCAGTAGATCCTGTGATATAATTTATTGGGGTCTAGTAGGACTATAGTAAATAATTTAAGCAAATTTTTTGCAGCATTTAACTCCCATTATATAATGTAGAAAACAAAAGAAGAAATTAATATTATACCTAAAGCTAGCAAAATAAAGTAGAATAAAAAACAGTACAGTAGTGCATCCCGTGGATGCGGAGGTCGTTGTTTTATGACGTCTGTAAGTGCTAGTTTGTCAACTTTCAACCTTTTCCATAACAAACCCACTGATGCACCCATTCTATGGGTTTAGGTCTACGCAGTTAGGAAGAACTTCATTGTCCACTTGTTACATTCATTTTGCTTTGCGTTTAATTCAAATAACGTGCATAGTACAAACGTCTTCCATGTTTACTGGTAAAAACCATGTATCCACGTAGGTGCATGAATTCCCCCCCACACCTGTCCATAATTAACCCCTAGGCCTGGGAGGCGTGCCCGTCTGTGCCCAAACCAATAACCCAATTAGCCAAATATCTACAGAATATTCTAGGCTAATAAGGCTAAATAATAACAGAAATAATAATCAAAAAACACAGTGAATTGGCCTCTACAGCGTCCCTTAACTATAAACTGCAGAATGCACCCTATTTTAATCTCTGATCACGTCAAAAACAACGACTCCTAAATGTCTTATGTGTTTGTATTTACGCAGGACGCCTATGGTGACATCAACTTCATCATGACCAGACCACACTAGTGTGTGTGTGTGTGTGTGTGTGTGTGTGTGTGTGTGTGTGTGTGCGCGCGCGTGTGTGTGCGTGTGTGTGTGTGAGTAGGAACGGCACCTCCTGCTGCCAGCGTGACGTCATTACAGCGTGGTGGACTCTTGGTAGGTAGGTCTTTCACAACACTTACTGTACTTTGAGATAATCGCTATTATCCTGCAAGCTCACGTTGGTTATTACCACTATCTTATAACTATTTGATAGTATAACATTTATTGCATATAATACTAATCTTTATTGTCCCGAAGGATATTCATCTTCACAGGTCTGTTCAACACCAACAACAAAAGCAGCACATAGTACAGAAAAACATTACACCAAGACAAAAAAATACAAAAACATGAGTTCCCCACTGTGTACAGAAACCCTCCTATCGGCGGGGCAGTTTGTTTAATGCCGCGATGGCTGATGGGACAAAACTCCTACTGAAACTAACCTTTTTCCAGGGTAAGGTTCTGTATCTTTGTCCTGATGGCATGAGGTTGAAGAAGCGATACAGGGGATGATCAGTGTCACGTGATATTGAGAGTGCTAGCCGTGTGATGGCATTATTGTTCATATCAGAAAGTGTTGGTGTGGGAAGTCCGATAATCTTGGAAGCAATACGGGTAATACTGAAAAGTTTGTTTCTGTTAGGCATGGGTAGTATGTTGTAAAAACATGCGGAACAGTACAACAGAATAGGTTGGATAATGCTTTTGTACAATAATAAAAGAAGATGAGGAGCAACAGATAATGATCTTAACTTGCGGATTACATGAAGTCTTTGCTGAAAACGTGACTGGATCTGCCCCGGGGTCTCCTCCCAGTGGGCCACTATAGTTCCACACTCACTCCAGAGGACCACTGTAGTTCCACACTCACTCCAGAGGACCACTATAGTTCCACACTCACTCCAGAGGACCACTATAGTCCCACACTCACTCCAGAGGGCCACTATAGTTCCACACTCACTCCAGAGGGCCACTACAGTTCCACACTCACTCCAGAGGGCCACTATAGTTCCACACTCACTCCAGAGGGCCACTATAGTCCCACACTCACTCCAGAGGGCCACTATAGTTCCACACTCACTCCAGAGGACCACTATAGTTCCACGCTCACTCCAGAGGGCCTCTATAGTTCCACACTCACTCCAGAGGACCACTATAGTCCCACACTCACTCCAGAGGGCCACTATAGTCCCACACTCACTCCAGAGGGCCACTATAGTTCCACACTCACTCCAGAGGGCCACTATAGTTCCACACTCACTCCAGAGGGCCACTATAGTCCCACACTCACTCCAGAGGGCCACTATAGTCCCACACTCACTCCAGAGGACCACTATAGTTCCACACTCACTCCAGAGGGCCACTATAGTTACACACTCACTCCAGAGGACCACTATAGTCCCACACTCACTCCAGAGGGCCACTATAGTCCCACACTCACTCCAGAGGGCCACTATAGTTCCACACTCACTCCAGAGGACCACTATAGTCCCACACTCACTCCAGAGTGCCACTATAGTCCCACACTCACTCCAGAGGGCCGCTATAGTTCCACACTCACTCCAGAGGGCCACTATAGTTCCACACTCACTCCAGAGGGCCACTATAGTCCCACACTCACTCCAGAGGGCCACTATAGTTCCACACTCACTCCAGAGGGGGTGGGCATCCTGGTCAGTAATGTAATGTCCCTGTGGTCCTCCAGGGGGTCCCAGCATGGAGGTGGTGCTGGCCAAGGTGCTGGTCCTCCTGGCCATGTTCGTGCTGATGCTGGGGGGCGTGCTGGTCCCCGTCAGGCTGCTCATGGTGGACTATGAGAAGGCTCAGAGGTACAGGAAGGTCCTGGCGCTCTGCAACGCCTTCGGGGGAGGCGTGTTCCTGGCGACCTGCTTCAACGCCCTGCTGCCCGCCGTCAGGGGCAAGGTACTGGTGACCTCTGACTGTTAACCTCTAACCCCAACGCCCTGCGGCCCGCTGTCAGGGGCAAGGTATTGACCCTGTGTGTGTGCGTGTGCGCGTGCATGTGTGTGCTTGTGCGTGCGCGCGCGCGCGCGTGTGTGTGTGTGTGTGTGTGCGTGCGTGCGTGTGTATTCCAGGTATCAGAGGTGTTCATTCAGCTCCAGATCTCCACAGACTATCCTCTGGCAGAGACCATGATGATGATGGGATTCTTCCTCACTGTCTTCATAGAGCAGGTAACACAACACTGCCCCCTAGTGAGCATCAACAGAACAACAACATAACCCCCTAGCGAGCATCAACATAACAACAACAACAAAACAACGCCCTAATTCCCACAATTCAGGCGGCCTACTTACGCAGCCTCAGCTCACTTCTCTTTCTCCATGCTGAGCTGTCAGAGCAGCTTTTGCGGTGTCTACGTGAATTTCCCCCACCCTCCGGCCTCCTCCCTGTAGTTCTTAGGGCCGATTCATACTCCACATTGTAGGCTCTGTAGAGCCTACAATGTGACGTCATTTGAGGTTCGGGGGGGGGTACCGTCCTAAAGTCGGCTCTTCGGTGCTACTGAAAATTTCTGACGAGCCAAAATCACTACAGCGCCGAAACAGCGGTAGAATAGGAGTATGAATCGGCCCTTAGTCCAGGGGTTATGGGATATTATTGTATTGTTTGCGATTGTGTAGATTAATTGTTTTGAATCATTGTGTTGATATGTTATTATTGTGTATTGTTGTTCATGGATTATTGTATCTTTGGCTCTGCTCTGGGGGCGTGGTTGATATCAGAGCTGTGTCTCGGTGCACAGATAATCAGATATCAAATGTGATATCAGAGCTGTGTCTCGGTGCACAGATAATCGGATATCACATGAACAGAGCCACACCGCCATACTAACATGCAATAGCTTTGCAATAAATGGTCAATCTGAGCTGAAATCTCAATGGACAACATAACCCTAGCATTCACCTCTTCACTCTCCACCCCCTAGCATGCACCTCTTCACTCTCCACCCCCTATCATTCACCTCTTCACTCTCCACCCCCTAGCATTCACCTCTTCACTCTCCACCCCCTAGCATTCACCTCTTCACTCTCCACCCCCTAGCATGCACCTCTTCACTCTCCACCCCCTAGCATTCACCTCTTCACTCTCCACCCCCTAGCATTCACCTCTTCACTCTCCACCCCCTATCATTCACCTCTTCACTCTCCACCCCCTAGCATTCACCTCTTCACTCTCCACCCCCTAGCATGCACCTCTTCACTCTCCACCCCCTAGCATTCACCTCTTCACTATCCACCCCCTAGCATTCACCTCTTCACTCCCCACCCCCTAGATTTCACCTGTTCACTCTCCACCCCCTAGCATTCACCTCTTCACTCTCCACCCCCTAGCATTCACATTATCTCCTCCTCTTCCTCTTCCTCAGTCCATCCTGACGTTCCGTAAGGAGAAGCCGTCCTTCATCGATCTGGAGACCTTCAACTCTGGAGCGGGGGGGGGGAGGGGGAGGGTCCGAGGCGGGCAGCGACTCCGAGTACGACACGCCCTTCATCTCCCCTGCACGCAGCTCTGCTATTGGTAAGTCCCGTTATGACATCAGAATGATCTCCCCCGCATGCAACTCTGCTATTGGTAGGCCCAGAGCCTTAGATATACTGTAGACAGAGTTACGCAAACTGCGTTCAATTCATGGGGCTTCAGTCCAATGGTGGCTCTCCTACACATAGACTTATATTGGCTTCAGTCCAATGGAGGCTCTCCTACATAGACTTCTATTGGCTTCAGTCCAATGGAGGCACTCCTACATAGACTTCTATTGGCTTCAGTCCAATGGTAGCTCTCCTACATAGACTTCTATTGGCTTCAGTCCAATGGTAGCTCTCCTACATAGACTTCTATTGGCTTCAGTCCAATGGAGGCTCTCCTACATAGACTTCTATTGGCTTCAGTCCAATGGAGGCTCTCCTACATAGACTTATATTGGCTTCAGTCCAATGGTGGCTCTCCTACATAGACTTCTATTGGCTTCAGTCCAATGGAGGCTCTCCTACATAGACTTCTATTGGCTTCAGTCCAATGGAGGCTCTCCTACATAGACTTCTATTGGCTTCAGTCCAATGGTGGCTCTCCTACATAGACTTCTATTGGCTTCAGTCCAATGGAGGCTCTCCTACATATAGACTTCTATTGGCTTCAGTCCAATGGAGGCTCTCCTACATAGACTTCTATTGGCTTCAGTCCAATGGTGGCTCTCCTACATAGACTTCTATTGGCTTCAGTCCAATGGAGGCTCTCCTACATAGACTTCTATTCAGAATGGGGACAACCAACTGGGACAAGTCTTGGACCGGAAGTAGGCAGCAGCCCAGCTTTAATGATCCTAAATCCCTTTATTTTAAATTGTTTTGTAGTAATAGTACAACATAAACATTACAGAGACTTTAGTTGTTACTGTATATGAGAGGGAGGGTGACTGATTTAACCAGTCACACCTGGCCTGAGTCAAACTAGAACTGGACTCAGAGCTGGGTGTGGCTGCGCACCTGTTGTGCATCATGGACTTGATCAATTAAGGCACAACAGGTTAAATCAGTCATCTCCACAAACACTGAGGAAGAGAGCCTCTGTCCGGACAGTGGAGAGCCATCTGCTCTCCTGTGTAAACTATTATTGTGATGCTTTCAAATTGTTATTCCCTTGACTTGGAGGAATAAAGCTACAGACTTAAGGAAGCTGCCTTGCCTTGTGTCCTTCCTTGCCCTGGGTAGTGACGAGTCGGTCACACTGTACAATACTTTAAAACAGTTGTCATGTTGCACACATGCTTAAAATAGCTCTTGTTTGCGCCGCCCTCGTTGAAAACAATGTATTTCCACCTCCAGCTTGTCTCCGTTCAGGCTGCACGAACAGCGCTGGGTTTCTGCCCCCTCAATGTCCTAACTCTTCTATTAGATGGCTCTGGGTTTCTGCCCCCTCAATGTCCTAACTCTTCTATTAGATGGCTCTGGGTTTCTGCCACCTCATTACCGTAACTCTTCTATTAGATGGCTCTGGGTTTCTGCCACCTCATTACCGTAACTCTTCTATTAGATGGCTCTGGGTTTCTGCCACCTCATTACCGTAACTCTTTTATTAGATGGCTCTGGGTTTCTGCCACCTCATTACCGTAACTCTTCTATTAGATGGCTCTGGGTTTCTGACACCTCATCACCATAACTCTTCTATTAGATGGCTCTGGGTTTCTGCCACCTCATTACCGTAACTCTTCTAGTAGATGGCTCTGGGTTTCTGCCCCCTCATTACCGTAAATCTTCTAGTAGATGGCTCTGGGTTTCTGCCCCCTCATTACCGTAACTCTTCTATTAGATGGCTCTGGGTTTCTGCCACCTCATTACCGTAACCCTTCTATTAGATGGTTCTGGGTTTCTGCCACCTCATTACCGTAACCCTTCTATTAGATGGCTCTGGGTTTCTGCCACCTCATTACCATAACTCTTCTAGTAGATGGCTCTGGGTTTCTGACACCTCATTACCGTAACTCTTCTATTAGATGTCTCTGGGTTTATGCCACCTCATTACCGTAACTCTTCTATTATATGGCTCTGGGTAGGCTTACCCTGTTAACACTTATTATGACACCATAGCCCCTCCCCCCTGCTGCACACAGCTCTCCTATTGGTTAATAATAGCCAGATCGCTTTTTTTTGTTGCATAATCGTCTATGTTTATGTTTATTTATTTGATATGGACATAACAATCACATTGCTCATTGCACAATTGTACAACTTGTAGATGCATCGTTTACAGTGTGTTAGCACGAGTGCTAGTTTTCACCACTTGTCCATAGGAGACTTTTCTAAAAATACAAAGTTAAAAGAACACCCAATCTAAAAATAAGAAGTACATTCAATAAGAAGTACATTCAAGTGAAATTTACAGCAAAGGTACAGTACACATTACATAACCTCCAGTACAAAAGTAAACATAATCATTCTCGTGACCAGTCAGGAGCTATACATGTGAGCACATGCAGTTGATCTGATTTCAACCATAGTTTGAGACCTCTATAGAACACATTACCATCCGTCTCTAGTTTTAAGACCTCTATAGAACACATTACCATCCGTCTCTAGTTTTAAGACCATAAGGCAAGGAGTTCCATGAGTTAGCTCCCTTTACTGGAAAGGCAGACTTTCCGAATGTGTTGTTACGCCTGGGAACAACACAGTTACCACTTGTTGAGGCGCGAGTGGTTGCTCTACCAGAGCTCAGAAGTCTAACTATGAGTCCAATATTCGTCTGATGAAAAAAAAAAGATCCTACATCTATAATAAATAATAAAATGATCCTACATATTAAAAAATGTTCAGTTATTTATTTTGACTATTGACACCAGCCTTTTCTTTGTAAATTTTTTGGCCATGAACAAGTAAACATAATTTATATCCACATGTTCAATCAACGCCAATTAAACTCAACATTTCTCCACCACAGCCCTTCCCATTGGCCGACACCAGTCACATGGTCACCACCACCACCACCACGGCAGCCTATCGGAGCTGGCGGGGGCGGGCCCTCTGCGATTGGTCAGCCTGGTGCTGGCTCTCTCCGCCCACTCCGTGTTCGAGGGGCTGGCCCTGGGCCTGCAGGGGGAGGGGCCTCAGCTGGCCCGCCTCTTCCTGGGCGTGGCCATCCACGAGAGCCTGGCCGCCGTGGCGCTGGGCGTCAGCATCGCCAAGGCAACGCTGCCCATGAGGTAGGATCTCATTAGCATACATAACGAGGTAGGAGCTCATTAGCATACATAACGAGGTAGGAGTGCATTAGCATACATAACGAGGTAGGAGCTCATTAGCATACATAACGAGGTAGGAGCTAATTTGCATATATAATGATGTTGGAGCTCATTAGCATACATAACGAGGTAGGGTCTCATTAGCATACATAACGAGGTAGGAGCTCATTAGCATACATAATGTTGTTGGAGCTCATTAGCATACATAATGAGGTAGGATCTCATTAGCATACATAACGAGGTAATATAATAATAATAATAATAAAACTTTATCAGCTCAAAGTGCTTCACAGAACAATGGAGAATAAAAAAGAAAAGCAAGGCAACGACATTAAAAAACAAGCATTAATGCAATACAGTGAGGACGTGAATAACAAAAAATAAAAGATCACTTTAAAGCAATGTTGTAGAAGTGGGTCTTGAGCTGTGCTTTAAAAATGTCTACAGAGGCTGCCTGTCGAAGGTACAGTGGGAGCTTGTTCCATGCCGACGGCCCGTAGAAGCAAAAAGCTGCTTCCCCATATTTTTAAGTTGCCATTTGTTTTAGGCAAAGCGAGCAGGCCAGCAGTGGAAGACCTTAGGGGGCAGTTTGGGACATATTTAGGCAGGCAGTCATGTAGGCTAAGTAGGATTAAGGTGCGAGACCATTGAGAGCTTTATACACAAGTAAAACAATTTTAAAATCAATCCTAAAAACAACCGGAAGCCAGTGCAGTGAAGCCAAAACTGGAGTAGGTAGGAGCTCATTAGCATACATAACAAGGTAGGAGCTCATTAGCATACATAACAGGGTAGGAGCTCATTAGCATACACAATGAGGTATGAGGTCATTAGCATACATAACGAGGTAGGAGCTCATTTACATACATAACGAGGTAGGAGCTAATTTACATGCATAATGAGGTAGGGTGCTCATTTACTTACATAATGAGAACTTTGCAAAACACACGTACGGTCTACGGTGGCTCGTTTGGGACAACCAAGGCATGGATGCGCGTGAAATCCATCTTCAACCGCTTATCCGTTGTCGGGTCGCAGGGGGCAACAACTCCAGCATAAAGCTCCAGAGTTCCCTTTCCAGAGCAACATTAGTAACTTCATTCTCTAGGGGCGGACCCGGCAGATATTGGATATATAAACCCTCCAATTCATCCTTGGTCTTCCCCGGGGTCTCCTCCCAGTGGGACGTGCCTCGAGGAACTCCCTAGGGAGACCCCCGAGAGGCATCCTAACCAGATGCCCGAACCACCTAAACTGGCTCCTTTCCAGATGAAGAAGCAGCGACTCTACTCCGAGTCTCTCTCTTGTGACTGAACTTCTCACCCTTATACAGTATCTCTAAGGGAATTGCCAGTCACCCGTCTAAGAAAACTCATTCCCGGCCGCTTGTATCCGCAAACAATTTCTCTGTTAATTATTAACATATTGAGCCAATTAACCCCTCCGGAAGGGCTCAGCTTTCATACAGGTCCACATGGATTCTACTCTGTCTAACAAACCCAACTTTGCTTTGCTCTAAAAGGACATAACTCTGGTGTCTTTTATATTTTATTGTCATTAAACAAACATACATTTAACACACATGAACTAAGCGGTTCTACTCCGAGTCTCTCTCGTGTGACTGAACTTCTCACCCTATCTCTAAGGGAGATGCCAGCCACCCGTCGAAGAAAACTCATTTTGGCGGCTTATTCGCGACCTTATTATTTCGTTGTCAAGTTGTCAAGTGTAATTGTAAAAAAAAATTGGATTATCAAAATCTCAGACTCTAAAATGCATGTCAAAATACTGCTGTACTTTGTGGCCCCAATCCGGCTTTGAGTGCTGAGAACTCTGAAATGGCACATGGTAGAAGATTTTAAAAATAATTTTGCTAGAAGTGGACATTTCTACGCAGCATTTTTATATACATTGTTTTCACTTAGCAATAGCAGTACAATGTCTAGGGATGAATGTTTCTCAAAAATCAGTTTCTATCATAAACAGACCCACACTTCATGACCATAGGTGAGAGTAGGAACGAGAGAGTGGGCCATGAAGTCTCAGTCTGCCTCAGTCTGTGAGGCGACGGCGCCACCCACTGGCACCATGGGGACCTGATCCAGACCGTACTGAATAACTGCTAGCTTACATAATGTCTTGAGGCTAGGACTGAAGTCTAAGACATACAGGTCACCAGAGGATGTGTGTCTGTATGTTCCATTCTCTAGAAGCCCTTTGTCTCCTCCAAAGAGGATGATACGATCTCCCATCATGTAACAGCACATCCTATACATCTGAGACGGGCTTTCCCCTTGGGCTCAACCTTCTTCTAGGCATGGCTGCCAGTTCCCACCTGATGTTGTGTGGGAGTTCAGACTGCTCCAGACCGTACTGAATAACTGCTAGCTTACATAATGTCTTGAGGCTAGGACTGAAGTCTAAGACATACAGGTCAGCTGGTGTTTTATTATGGTTTCTAGTAGAGGCAGATCCAAAAAGGATGACACGATCTCCCATCATGCAACAGTACATCCTATTCATCTGAGACAGGAATTTCTTCTTTGGCTCAACCTTCTTCCAGGAGAAGGTCTCTGGACTGAATTTCCACAGATAATTTAAGTACTTGTTACCTATGCGACCACCACATATGTACAGCTCTCCATTGTAGGTAAAGGCTGACTGCCCGCAGCGTCCTTCTGGACGAAGCTGAGTAGAAGGTGTGTCCAGCCAGAGGTTGGTCTCTGTGTCAAACACTCCGATGGTGTTGTAGTACTGAACCCTCCACCCATAGCCTCCAAATACAAACATCTTTGTCCCGATGATGGTAGCAGAGTGACAGGCTGAAGCAGGAGGTGGAGTTCCTCTGGTGTTAATTAAAGTCCAGACCATCGTGGTGGTGTCCAACTTGTAGATGTCATTAGGCCATCCGGTCTGGGTTGATCCTCCATGAATAAACATGACGTTCCCCAAACCACAGGCTGAGTGGTTCCTCCTCCCCTCTGGAACGGTCCCAGAAACCTGTGGTTTGAACCATCTGTGGGCGTCAACATCAAATGCATAAAGCACATTGCAGTAAAGATATCCTCCCCAGAGGTAGACGGTATATCCTATCAGCACAGCTGTGTAGCCCTCACGCCTGGAGGGAACCTCATGGTGAGGTTTTCTTGTTCCAGGGGTCACTGGGGTCAACCTTCTCGAGCATAAAGACACCGTGTTGAAGACGTGTACTTCAATGTGATCTCTTCCCCACTTGTTTCCGTCTCCTCCAAAGCAGTAGATCTCGTGTCCGACCACCACAGCAGCAGCATGGTCCTTCATATGTTCTCCTTCCAGATGTATCGTCCAGTGAAACATTTCACAGCAGCAGCTCCACCGTCAATGAGTGTTGACGACTAGTTTACAGATGAACTTGTTAGGACGAAGGGAGCTCGGTTTCCTCGTTTCAAGTCACTAACTGATGTTTAGAATATCGGACACGTCTTTATAAAAAACAATGATGAAGTTGTGATGTCGTTGCATTACGTCATATTGTAGAATAGTTAATGTTGCTATGCCATCTGATTGGCCATTTTGTAATTTGAGTAATTTGACATTCATTAGTTTCATATTTTTTTCCAGTCCCTCAGTCAAATTTGGTCACATATATTCATATGCGGGTTCATGGTCATGGAGTCTAATCATACGTGTCACTGCGTGGTAAGAGGAGTGAACGGGTAATTATGGTCACTGTATTTTGCCCGTAAACATCAAAGTTTAGCAGCATATACAGTTAATATACGGTAATATACAGGTGTGATGGTACACTTCGGGAGTTTGTTGTAAAGTTTTAACGAGTTTCCTGTAATATAAACACATCCGTATTCCATGCTTTTTGCTGCGCAGTGTGTGGTTCATGGTTGTGGAGTCTTAACATCATATTCTACGTGTGATCCAGGGACGCCGTGAAGCTGGCGCTGGCGGTCAGCCTGATGATCCCGCTGGGCGTGGGCGTGGGAATGGGCATCGAGTCGGCCAGGACGCTGGCGGCGGGCGTGGCGTCGCTGGTCCTCCAGGGCCTGGCGGCCGGGACCTTCCTGTTCGTCACCTTCTTCGAGATCCTCGGACCCGAGCTGGAGCAGAAAGACCACCGGCTGCTCAAGGTGCTGTTCCTCGTCCTGGGGTACGGCCTGCTGGCCGGCCTGGCCCTCGTTAAGTGGTGAATGCGCTTAACGAGCGGGCGTGGCTCTCGTTAAGTGGTGACGCGCTTAACGAGCAGGGCGTGGCCCTCGTTAAGTGGTGACGAGCTTAACGAGCAGGGCGTGGCCCTCGTTAAGGCCTCGTTCACACGTATCAAACACCAATCGAGCAAATGTTTGGTAGTTTTTTAGGTTTTTTTGGGGCCACCACAATGCTTTTCTAATTAATCGGAGTCACATGGTTTGACCAAACATTTTTGTTTGATGAGGGGAGAGGGGCAGAACACCACCAGCAATCAAACACAAATGTTTGATCAAACCATGTGACTCCCATTGGAAAAGCATTGTGGTGGCCTAAAACCCCCCCCCCCCAAAAAACGACCAAACATTTGCTTGATTGGTGTTTGGTACGTGTGAATGAGGCCTTAAACTCTTAAAGGGATTGTGCCATCATTTTTCTTATTTCTTTTTATGGTTTTCTGAGCTCAATTTGCACCCAACAAAACCTGAACTTTTAGCATTCAGTAGATTTCCTGTGCTCGGGGGTTTTCTGGCTCAAAACAGGTGCTCTTGAGTTTCCTGCTGTCTGTGATGTAAGAGCCTACAAATCCCATATATGTCAATGGGATTCGCCAGCAGATGTCACTGTTTTCACCATTTTGCCTGTTTTCATTGCAACTCAGAAAGACTTCCAAACCCCAGAGAAAATCCTGAAAACTGAATGTTCAAAGTTCAGGTTTTGGGGGATTTAATTGAGGTCATAAAACCTAGAAGAAAAATTAATGTCATGAAACCTTTAACGAGCTGGCCTGTCGCTCGGTAAGTGGTGAACTAGTGACCTTAACGAGCTGGCCTGGCCCTCGTTAAGTGGTGACGCTGTGGATTCTAGGAGCTGGGACCCGGAACCCGGTCCTCTTTCAGACACGGTTCAGAGATTGAAGAAACCGATTCGGTTCCATCGAATTTGGAACCATTTCTTGAACCGTTTTGCTCTTCGCCAATAGAAGACTATGTAGGAGAGCCTCCATTGGACTGAAGCCAATAGAAGACTATGTAGGAGAGCCTCCATTGGACTGAAGCCAATAGAAGTATATGTAGGAGAGCCTCCATTGGACTGAAGCCAATAGAAGACTATGTAGGAGAGCCTCCATTGGACTGAAGCCAATAGAAGTCTATGCAGGAGAGCCTCCATTGGACTGAAGCCAATAGAGGTCTATGTAGGAGAGCCTCCATTGGACTGAAGCCAATAGAAGTCTATGTAGGAGAGCCTCCATTGGACTGAAGCCAATAGAAGTCTATGTAGGAGAGCCTCTATTGGACTGAAGCCCCATGAGCAGAGTTAATGTCTTACTCTATGGCTCTGGTTCCGTAGATTCATGTTGAATAATGATTGGGACAAACCCTGATGAAAGCACCAATAAGTTTGGAACCTTATTGGTGAAAGGCACCAGTTCTAGAACCTAAATTATTCTGGTGGAAAAGGGGCCTCAGAGTCGTGTCTGTGTGAAAAACCCTGACGCTCTGATTATCCAATCGTCCAGTTCAGCTCATCTCAGCTCAGCTCAGCCCAGCCCAGCCCAGCTCAGCTCTCAGAGCATATACGTGTGAACGGCGCCCCCTACAGCACGGTGCTCTCCGCTGCAGCGATGCCAAAGAAACATCTGGTTCTGATGTCGTCTTTTCGATTTAAAACTCATTCCCTGCCAAGAATGTAATTCGACGTTTTTTTTTTTTTAAAGCCCACACCGCCATTTTAACAGCCAATAGAAAATATTTATTTTGACCCGTTTTATTGATGCACTCCGTGTGTATATGTGTGTGTGTATATATGTATATGTATATATATATATATAGGAGAGCCTCCATATATATATATGTATATATATATATATATAAATAAATTATTTCTTTGTATATATTTCTTTGTGTTTCACCCTGTCTTGCTGCGGTTTAGTCTCCTGGTGAAAGAGCGTAGTGGTGTGAGCTGATATAATCATTCCTACGGCAGTTCTTCTCAACCTTCTTCACATCGAGGTCCATTGTTGTTTTTGGCATTTCAGCCACGGACCTTCAGGAGGCCTAATTCTCCAAATAATATGTTGTCGGTGTTGGATTAGATGTTGTCCACGTCTCCATGCTGTATCGATGTTGGTACCATTAGGAGAGATAACGGATGTTGTCCACGTCTCTCATGCTGTATCGATGTTGGTACCATTAGGAGAGATAACAGATGTTGTCCACGTCTCTCATGCTGTATCGATGTTGGTACCATTAGGAGAGATAACAGATGTTGTCCACATATCCATGCTGTATCGATGTTGGTACCATTAGGAGAGACAACAGATGTTGTCCACGTCTCTCATGCTGTATCGATGTTGGTACCATTAGGAGAGACAACAGATGTTGTCCACATCTCTCATGCTGTATCGATGTTGGTACCATTAGGAGAGACAACAGGCACACAAAAATAACAATCTCTAATTGTGTAGATTTCTTGTAAATTAACTAATGCAGATGTTCGACAATAATTGTATTCTTTGAGAGCGTAAGCATGACCACAGCTAGGTCATTTTACAGTGAGTAAAATATCTACTGTATAAGGGTCCATTTGGTTACCAACTCTCCGTCATTTAGCTCAGTGGTTTTCAACCCATTATTTGTTTGGCCTCTCGGACCCAAAACGAAAGATATTTTCTCATCGTTAAGATGTTGGCCACAATTGGCATGCTGTATTGATGTTGGTGCCATTAGCAGAGATAACAGGCAAACCAACAATAATTCTACATTCTCTAATAGTGTAGACTTCTTGTAGATTAAGAAATGCAAAAATAATTGAACTCTTGGGAGCATAAAATTAAACCAAATTGACCCGTACGGTTCCATTTGGTTTCATTTCACGCTCTCAAGAGTTAGAGATCTATATTCTAAAGGGTCCATATTTGGTTACAAATTCTCCATCATGTAGCTGACGGGGACCACCTGGAACCTCCTCAAAGACCCCTGGTTGAGAAGCACTGCTGTAGCATCACCGCTCCATGGAGGCTGTTTAAAGGTGAGGTGATGTAGCATCACCGCTCCATGGAGGCTGTTTAAAGGTGAGGTGATGTAGCATCACCGCTCCATGGAGGCTGTTTAAAGGTGAGGTGTTGTAGCATCACCGCCCCATGGAGGCTGTTTAAAGGTGAGGTGATGTAGCATCACCGCTCCATGGAGGCTGTTTAAAGGTGAGGTGATGTAGCATCACCGCCCCATGGAGGCTGTTTAAAGGTGAGGTGATGTAGCATCACCTGTTCTTTTGCAGTAATCCACCTCTGTCTGTCGGTTAGAGCTTTTCTTTTTTGAGCGGTGCAACCACTCCAAGGAACAGCAATGTCCGTGTTAACCTCTGTGACTATGTATGTTACTATGAGTACCAGTAGGGGCAAAAGTGGCGCTGTTGTGCCAGAAACAGAGAGAGAGAGAGAGTGATAGTGTTGCCTGCTAATGAGAGAGAGAGGGGGGGGGGGGTGCAGGGGGAGAGGGGAGTTGCACCACTCAGTTCACACAGGTGCAATTTTTTCATTCATACTCTGTCGTGCGCTGTCGGCGTAACACACTGGACATGGCTGATCTACAAGCTATCGGCGCAACGCACTCTGAGCTTGTAGATCTGCCTTTTATTTGTTACTACTGTAAAATACAACTCAGGCTTTACAGGGTTAAATATGGCCTTTATTTAAATTGCCGTCCTGAAATTGTTTAATGTCCTCACAAGTATAGCAGTGTGTGACGTTATTTACTGATTAATTAATGTCCTCACAAGTATAGCAGTGTGTGACGTTATTGAACTGATTAATTAATGTCCTCACAAGTATAGCAGTGTGTGATGTTATTTACTGATTAATTAATGTCCTCACAAGTATAGCAGTGTGTGACGTTATTGAACTGATTAATTAATGTCCTCACAAGTATAGCAGTGTGTGATGTTATTTACTGATTAATTAATGTCCTCACAAGTATAGCAGTGTGTGACGTTATTGAACTGATTAATTAATGTCCTCACAAGTATAGCAGTGTGTGACGTTATTGAACTGATTAATTAATGTCCTCACAAGTATAGCAGTGTGTGACGTTATGTACGATATGTACGTGTGCTGTAATCAATCCGTACGATGCTGGTATATATGAAGTCATGTAAGGTTTTATGAAGTCATATAAAGTTATATAAATCCAGATATATGCAGTTGTATGAAGTTATATGCAGTTATGTAGTTCCTAAACCTTTGTTTGGCTGTCCCCCCCCACCCCCCTATGCATATTGTCTCTTTATTGTTAATGGCTTTAATGTTTGTGTTTGCACCGTTTGTTTTACATCACCATTACATCACCTAATCAACATGAGTTAGCCTTTAATATATTAGCGCGTGATTTTTAATATGATTATGTCAAATAATCCCAGAGTGTCAGTGCACTGAGACACACGCAGCTGCTGTACAGTCCCACAGCTGCTCTATACATCTCATTACAACAGTGTTTTACTGCTCTATACATCCCCTTACAACAGTGCTTCACCATATTTTGCCGTTTGTGTTAAATAACTCCATAAAACCACCACTTTGCCTTTTGTTTCAGTGCCCCCAACCCAACGTGGAATGACCTTATAGCTTAAATTAAAGATCTGTTCTCCCATAACATACGGTCAATTTAAATCTCTGACTGAAGACTTACCCCCAGGTGTCTGCAAACATTAGAATTCATACATGGGCAACTGGCGGCCCACCTTCACTTAAAGGAGAATTCGATGCTAGAATGCTTTTTTTGTGCAAAAACTCCTTATTGGCTATTTTCCCTACCATAAGCCCTCAATTAATTGCATTGCATTGAATGGGAATTGAATGGGGCTATGGGGTGTTATGCTAATTTGCTTATTTCCATCGAAAGAAGTAGTAAAGTGTGCCGCTTGGGATATTATTTACATTATGAAGAGAGGATATATACAAAGAAATTATAATTTTGAGCGATGGAAATAAGCAAATTAGCACAACACCCCACAGCCCCATTAAATTCCCATTCAATTCAATGCAATTCATTTACGGCTTATGGTAGGGGAAATAGCCAATAAGGAGCTTTTGCACAAAAAAACACCTGGACCTCTTTGGTGGGGACGTAACAACTACAAAGAAAGGTAAGAAAGCCTTTTATCATGCAATTCTCCTTTAATGTGGCCGTCATGCAGGTTAATATCCGAACATTGTTGATTTTTATCCGAACATTATTGATTTCAGCAAATTACTTGTATTACAATTATTATTATTATTAATTATTATTATGGTATTGTCTTTTTTTGTTGTCCAATTCATTTGTATTTCGTTCAAAAAGTTAATATAATTATCTAAATGCATTTGAAATTAAATAAAAATGTTACTTTTCAGTATTCCAATTCAAAATTTAAATTCAAGTATAGCAAAAAAATTGCTGATCTACAAGCTCAAAACGCGTCACAGTGCGACGCGTTTTGAGCTTGTAGATCAGCTATTTGTGGCCCCTACTGGAGTGAGTGCGGAAATATAGTGGCCCTCTCCATCGCCCTGTATTAGGTCACACAATGAGGAAATGTTGCTGTTGCTGTTTCTGTTTTGGGTTTTTTTGTTGCTTTGAAATTGTTGTATTATGTTGTACTGTATCTGGAACACACTGCAAACGAGGAAAACCACAATGTCTTAAATTAAATAACATAAATAAAGGGTTGAATTAATGGATGGATGGATGCCACGCACCCCCTAGAGGGCTTTGGGGGAACCCCTGACTGTTATATGAAGTTATATTAAGTCATATAAAAGTTCTATGAAGTTATATTAAGTCATATAAAAGTTCTATGAAGTTATATTAAGTTAGATGAAAGATATATGACGTCATTGATTGAAAGTTGAAACCTTTATTTATTCTGTAAAAGAGCACTGCCCGCAGCAAGCATGGTCAGAACCTGGACCAATCAGTGACGTCTCGATTGGGGCCAAATCATGTCAAACCAAGACTGGTCAGATTTGACCTAGTCTAGGAAAATTGGCCTCAGATCCTGTGCAGCAGGGGCGTGGCCCAGTGCGTTGAGTTTCAAATGAAATGCGAATCAAAAGACAGGGGCGGGTTCCACATGGAGTGGGCGCTACATCTAAATAAGACGGAAGGGAAACAATTGCTCCTTGAGCGGTGGTGGCCTACTACAATTCAATTTGGAATTGGATTCCCTTCGGACTGTTTTCATGGTATGCACAGTGCTTCAGACCGGAAAGGGGAGTGTCCGCTCAGATTCTGAGCGCAAAGTACTTCCCTCACATGGATACGGTCCTTTTTTCCCAGAAGTCTTTCTCGCCCGCCTAGTGGCTAAAAATAAAACTTCTGGGAACTCAGATTAGATTTGACCCAAAAATATCACCTGATTTCAACCAACATAAATTCTGCCCACTAAGACAGACGTCCCTGGACGAATCAGAGAGAGTCCGATTGAGGCCAGATCAACTTAAGTCATATCACTACTAGTCAGATCTGGCCTGGAATAAGCTATATTATTTAAACTGGTGAAGTAAAATGTCTTAAATATCATCCCCAAATGGGCTGTGATCTGGCCTAGAGGCCAGCGGGCTCCCCAGCATCTTCTATTCCAACTCGTAGCGACTGGAGAGACTAAACTCCTCGTTTTTATAGTCCATTCAGCATTTAAATGGGATTGATTGATTGATTGATTGATTGAGGGGACCTAAATCAAGGTAGCACCAAAAAAAACAAATCAGAACCCTTCAACTGAAACCGTGTGTTTTTATGTTTTAACCTCAAATCTAATCTAAGGCAAAGCATCAATTCTATTCTGTTGCTATAGTTTGACAACTTCAAATTGTCTTTCATCTCAACTTAATCTACCGGTGACTATACTAACTGAACATATCCACAATGTGTCGCACTGCGACACGGTGTGAGCTTGTAGATTGGATATTTCCAGTGGGCGGGACTGTTTCCATAATGAAAGACACGCTGGCTGCTGTGGCGACCTCCCAGTCAGCCTGGAACTCAGACCGAACCTCCCCTCCTCCGAGGTGGGGGTCAGCCTGGAACTCAGACCATGTGGAATAGTCCGGTGACTCTCTGACGAGGAACATGCAACACCTGCTGCATGTCGCCAGGTCTGTGTCCCACGCTAATCCTCTTAGCTGTCCGCTAAGTGTGTGTGTGTGTGTGTGTGTGTGTGTGTGTGTGTGTGTGTGTGTGTGCGCGCGCGCGCGCGTAGGCGTGCTGCCCCAATTGGCCCCTCCCCCTCTCCCCCGGATAATTAACCTGAGCCCGGTTCTCCTAATCCTCCAGCTCCTCACGTTTCCTCCTCCAGGCTCTCCTTCAGTCTGCAGGTCGCTCTCCTCTCAACAACGACGACGACAAGGGCGACGCACGAGCGGCACAAGCTTGGACCGTTGTAGGACGCGAGGCCAAGGTCGCCGTGGTAGCAGCAGCAGCAGCGCTTTGCGCTTCGTCTAAAGCGTTTATGCTTTGATTTCGTCTTCGTTCGGCTCATATAACCGCGGGGCGTCGTGGCATCGCCACGGAGGATTGCGTGTTTCCGTCTTGGCCTTCTCCCTCCTCGGTCACTGCGGTCCTTCCTCCTAACCGCCAGGTCACTGCAGTCCTTCCTCCGGAGCGGTGTTGATATTGGAAGGTCGCACGTTAAAAAATTACCACCGCTGAAGTGCCCTTGGACAAGGCATTGAACCTCTACCATGAAATGTTCTATGAGCAGGGCCTGGCTGTAAACAAGTTCTTGAGCTTAGTCCAGTTACCCTGCAGGGTAAACATAGTACCTTTCCTTTCCTTCCTCCTTTGATCCGGGTTGTGACCGCGGGGGGGAGGGGGGGGGGGGGTGCGGCGGTCTCCAAAAAACATAACGGAAAAACTGGCAGAAGAAAAAGACTCGCCGCTCGCCGCACAAACCCAAAGACTCGAAACCAAAAGACTCCTTCGACAGAGACTTAAGAAGAGAAGAAAATATGTTTCATTTCTGAATGCTCTGTGCTCAAAGTGAGGCCAAAGGGCTCGGGGTCCTACAGGGACCTTCATTCCTTCCTTCTTTCTAGTGCCGTCGTGATAAACCTCATTCTCGGGCCTTAATTAATGACCTAATTAATTAATGGCCTAATGAATTAATGACCTTTAAGTGGACCCGCTAAGATGTTTGCTCGGCTATAGTTGTTTTTTAATGTCTCGGCGGCTCCGGTATAGTTTCTGTGGGTTTTTATAGTGTTTATAGTTTTAATCGAATATCAAACCAATCCTGGGGAGCGTCTGGGCTCCGGCATGGAGGAGCTGCTGCTTCCGTCGGGGGAGGAAGAGTGTCGCTCCAACCACAGCTCCCAGTTCGTCCCCGAGGAGCCACGCAGGACCTCCGTGGAGGAGAGGTTCAAGGTAGGAGAATTCGTCCATTTTGACAAATGTCTTCTAAATCATGACAGTTTTCTAAAAAAAAACATGTTTCTATGCCAGTGTTTTCATGTCAAGGACCCCCAAACATAATATGCATTTGGACGCCGACCCCCCCATCTGAAAATATGTTGTTCTAGTAGGAACCCCTTGGCTTAGAAGCAAAGATTTGAGTTAAAAACGTTCGCTCTGAAAGAATATATATTCAAACTTTTGCGACACATTTTCATTTTATGAGCTTCATTGTAGATCTGCTATTTTTCAATAGCTAAAGTATATAACATGATGCTTAAAACACCAAGAGGGGTTCCCGTCTATAATGGGTCAGGGTGGGGGTCCCCAGTTCAAATCTGTTGGGGGAGTCGCGGCCTGAAAATGTAGAGAACCTCTGAATGAAGCGACGATGGATGGTGATTCAAACATGGATGAATGACGGATGCTTTTTGTCCCTCCAGAGTTTCCTGAAGGACACCAGGGCCTTCAGACACAGCCTGAATTATTATTATTATTATTATTATTATTATTATTATTATTATTATTATGAATGACGGATGCTGTTTCTCCCTCCAGAGTTTCCTGAAGGACACCAGGGCCTTCAGACACAGCCTGAAGAACTTCTGTAAACGCAACGGCCTTCTGACGCTGTCTGTGATCGCTGTGATGACTGGCTGTGTGCTGGGCTTCATGCTGAGAGGCAGCAAACTGTCTATACAGGTATATATACCTACCTATCTACTGTCCTATCTACCTATCTATTCTGAGAGGCAGCAAACTGTCTATACAGGTATATAATACTACAGTACCTATCTACCTACACTGTCCATACAGGTATCTATACCTACCTAGTACCTACCTACCTACTTACCTATCTACAGTATCTATATACCTACCTATCTACAGTACCTATCTACCTCTACCTACCTATACCTACCTACTTACCTAACTACAGTACCTACCTATCTACAGTACCTACCTATCTACAGTACCTACCTATACCTACCTACTTACCTATCTACAATACCTACCTATACCTACCTACTTACCTATCTACAATACCTACCTACCTACCTACCTATCTACAATACCTACCTATACCTACCTACTTACCTATCTACAGTACCTACCTATACCTACCTACTTACCTATCTACAATACCTACCTATACCTACCTACTTACCTATCTACAGTACCTACCTACCTATCTACAGTACCTACCTATACCTACCTACCTACCTATCTACAGTACCTACCTACCTATCTACAGTACCTACCTACCTCTACCTACCTACCTACCTACTTACAGTACCTACCTATACCTACCTACTTACCTATCTACAGTACCTACCTATACCTACCTACTTACCTATCTACAGTACCTACCTATACCTACCTACTTACCTATCTACAGTACCTACCTATACCTACCTACCTATCTACAGTACCTACCTATACCTACCTACTTACCTATCTACAGTACCTACCTATACCTACCTACTTACCTATCTACAGTACCTACCTATACCTACCTACTTACCTATCTACAGTACCTACCTATACCTACCTACTTACCTATCTACAGTACCTACCTACCTACCTACCTACCTATCTATCTACAGTACCTACCTATCTACAGTACCTACCTACCTATCTACAGTACCTACCTATCTACAGTACCTACCTACCTATCTACAGTACCTACCTACCTATCTACAATACCTACCTATACCGACCTACTGTACCTACCTACCTATCTACCTACCTATCTACAGTACCTACCATACCTACCTACCTATCTATCTACAGTACCTACCTACCTATCTACAGTACCTACCTACCTCTACCTACCTATACCTACCTACTTACCTATCTACAGTACCTACATATCTACAGTACCTACCTATCTATCTACAGTACCTACCATACCTACCTACCTATCTACAGTACCTACCTACCTATCTACAGTACCTACCATACCTACCTACCTATCTATCTACAGTACCTACCTACCTCTACCTACCTATACCTACCTACTTACCTATCTACAGTACCTACCTTTACCTACCTACTTACAGTACCTACCTATACCTACCTACAGTACCTACCTACTTACCTATCTACAGTACCTACCTATACCTACCTACTTACCTATCTACAGTACCTACCTATACCTACCTACTTACCTATCTACAGTACCTACCTATACCTACCTACTTACCTATCTACAGTACCTACCTATACCTACCTACTTACCTATCTACAGTACCTACCTATACCTACCTACCTATCTATCTACAGTACCTACCTATCTACAGTACCTACCTACCTATCTACAGTACCTACCTACCTATCTACAGTACCTACCTACCTATCTACAATACCTACCTATACCGACCTACTGTACCTACCTACCTATCTACCTACCTATCTACAGTACCTACATCTACCTACCTACCTATCTATCTACAGTACCTACCTACCTCTACCTATCTATACCTACCTACTTATCTACCTATCTACAGTACCTACCTATCTACAGTACCTACCTATCTATCTACCTACAGTACCTACCATACCTACCTACCTACCTACCTACAGTATCTACCTACCTATCTACAGTACCTACCATACCTACCTACCTATCTATCTACAGTACCTACCTACCTCTACCTACCTATACCTACCTACTTACCTATCTACAGTACCTACCTATACTTACCTATCTACAGTACCTACCATACCTATATCTACCTAGCCTGGCTCAGCCAGCGTGCTTTCTGGTCTAGAGGGGCAGGGCGTGCTTGGAGCAAGCACGCACGCACGCACACACACACACACACACACACACACACACACACACTCAAAGAGAGAGAGAGAGAGCTAGCAGTGTTTATCTTTTACACGTACCGTATTAGTAGGCCGGCTCATTTAACAGGCTGATGCCCTTCAGCTGCCTCACGACCACAGAGACCGTGGATATTTGTTTTATCTGGTTGCTATGGAAACCACGCCATGGGAACATGCTGTTTTCTCTGGTTGCTATGGAAACATGCTGTTTTCTCTGGTTGCTATGGAAACCACGCGATGGGAACACGTTGTTTGGTTTGGTTGCTATAGAAACCAGGCGATGGGAACAGCTGTAGTGTCTGTGGGACGGTGTGACCTCTGAACCTCACCACTCGGGACCCTTTTTCCACCGGTTGGTTCCCAGTGGGAACGGCTTCAGTTCTTTGTAGTTCTTTGTAGTTCTTTGTAGTTCTTTGTAGTTCTTTGTAGTTCTTTGTAGTTCTTTGTAGTTCTTCGTCCATGAGCGAGTTCCCGTTGAAGAACCGACCGGTGGAAAAGGGGCCTCAGTGTGGTCTGTCACTGTGAACCTCTAGTCAGCCTAAGTCTGTTATTTCACATTATTAATAATAGGTCGTTATGAATGACGGATTGTTAACAATCAGTTCATGACCAACTGTCGGCAAACGATGTCTACCAGAGGATCATCAGCCCAGCAATGTATCACAACCGCAGGAACAGGAAACAGCACGCTCTGCCAGACTAAAGACACAGGAAACAACACTCTGTGAAACGTCCTGTTTCCTGTCGCCATGCTAATATCTACTTCCTGTTTCCTGTCTCTAGGCTAAGATCTACTTCTCGTTTCCTGGAGAACTGTTGATGAGGATGTTAAAGATGCTCATCCTGCCTCTCATCACGTCCAGGTATGATGTCACTTCTGTGACATCACGTATCACTCTGATTCTCTCCAATAAAGAGAGATCACATGACATCATATTATTATTCAATTCCATTATGGTATTTATTTTTACCTTCAACTACTTCCTACTAACTATAGCATTGATTGATTGATTGATTGATTGATTGATTGATTGATTGATTGATTGATTGATTGATTGATTGATTGAATAATTTATTAACAAGGCACAGTGGGACAGATTCATACCAGATAATGTTCAAAGCATAACTAACTCAGAGATTGTAATTTAATGTCAACTGTAAAGACAAACAAAATGCCCACAGTAAACCCTGCCCACTGCCAAGCAGTGTGAGCTTGTAGATCTGTTGTTTTCCAAATAGCCATTGTACTGTTATGTTTAAATGGCGAAGGGCTTTGAGCTTGTTTTCAGAGACCGGCTGAGTGTTGAGTGAAAGGTTTTTAATATTTCTGAGTGTACATCCAGTTTAATGTCCGCTCTGTCATCCTCCATATCCAGTTTAACCCATTTAGGCCTGGCATCTACATTTTTAAAATGTCTTCTATTATAATCATGACAGTTTTCTGAAATACCCATGTTTCTGTCAGTGGTGCTCAATATTTCATGTCAAGGACCCCAAAAATTATCTGTATTTGGTCGCCGACCCCCATCTGTGTCTCTGTGTCATTCAGTCTGATGTCAGGCCTGTCCCATAGAATCCTGTCTCTGTGTCTCTGTGTCATTCAGTCTGATGTCAGGCCTGTCCCATAGAATCCTGTCTCTGTGTCTCTGTGTCATTCAGTCTGATGTCAGGCCTGTCCCATAGAATCCTGTCTCTGTGTCTCTGTGTCATTCAGTCTGATGTCAGGCCTGTCCCATAGAGTCATGTCTCTGTGTCTCTGTGTCATTCAGTCTGATGTTCTGTGTCTCTGTGTCATTCAGTCTGATATTCTGTGTCTCTGTGTCATTCAGTCTGATATTCTGTGTCTCTGTGTCATTCAGTCTGATATTCTGTGTCTCTGTGTCATTCAGTCTGATGTTCTGTGTCTCTGTGTCTCTCAGTCTGATGTCAGGCCTGTCCCATAGAATCCTGTCTCTGTGTCTGTGTGTCATTCAGTCTGATGTCAGGCCTGTCCTCCATGGAGTCCAAGGCGTGTTGCCGCATGGGCGTCCTGACCGTCACCTACTACCTGTGGACCACCTTCATCGCCGTGATGGTGGGCATCGTCCTCGTCATCATCATCAGGCCGGGCGTCGGCACCGACGGGTCTGACGGAAACCGCCTGGGAGGAGGGCCTGTGATGACGTCTGCCGACGCTCTGCTGGACCTGATACGGTACGCACCGCAACGCACTGCAACGCAACGCACACATGCACCGCAACACACCGCAACGCACCGCAACGCAACGCAACGCACACACACACTGACTGCACGACCTGATTAGGTACGCACGCAACGCAACGCAACGCAACGCAACGCAACACACACACACACGTCTGGGAGGAGGGCCTGTGATTGTAAGGAGATGTATAGCTTAGCTGCGTGTCTCTGTAACACTGAGGAGGAGTAGACACAGAGCACAGCAGTGACAGCACGCTCCGACTGCTCCTCTCCCTCCCAGTTCCACACACACGGAGTAAAGAGAGAGAGGACCAGGGCTAGAAGGAGTAACCTTGTAACCATAAGCATTGCTGTTTTCATCTTGCATTAACAAAAATAAAATCCACACTGAGAGGGACAGAAGGTGTAACAGTGGTAGACCTACAAGGCTACATTAGCCAACGCTAGCTCCTATGCTGACGCTGCAAACTTACAGCAGCTGTTAACGGTTATTTGAATTTGTGTGTGTGTGTGTGTGCGCGTGCGTGCGTGCATGCATGCATGCTGTGTGTGTGTGTGTGTGTGTGTGTGTGTGTGTGTGTGAGTGTGCGTGCGTGCGTGCGTGCGTGCGTGCGTGCGTGCATGCATGCATGCATGCATGCATGCGAGCCAACTGAATGTTTTCTAAAAGGACAACTTTTTCCCCCCTCCTATTATTATTATTATTATTGCATTTTGGCTGTGTGCAATAACTAACTGCAAGCCAATGAAGAATGAACCAATCAGTAGCATTGTCAGTATTTGTCTTAATTTCGAATTCATATTTATTTAGTTGACAATAATTTAACTGTAGGCCAGTGTTTTGAGACATACAAGGCTATTATTGTATTGCTATAAAATTATGATCTTGAAAGTGGCAAATTTCAGTGGTGGAGTAAAAGAAAGTTTGGGCAGCAGATCTACAAGCTCTCAACATGCCATGCTGCAATGTGCTGTGGGCTTTTTGGATAAATAAACTGATTGTTTTTCCCTGATTTAAAAAGAAAGGTTTTAAGCCTGCACTTCATACAGCACTATGTTCCATATTCGGCAACAGTAGCCTACATGTTTGCACTTTAATTAAATTAAAGCTGCATTGGGGGGGGGGGGGGGGGGGGGGGGGGGGGGTTGTTACTGAAAACGATGTTGGTGCTTCTTATACTAACTTTTTATAAGCAATAAATGTTCTCCAATGCATTTAAAGGAATTATTGTGTTAGAATTTATGTTAATGTTAATGTTTTATAATTTATTATTTCCACACAACAACTCTAAGGTATGACAGTAAAAGAAAATGAGTGGAATTCCATAGTCACTATTCATTGATTCACTGGGATACAACACAAAACGTAAGAAAAGGTTTCTCAGAATCTCAGTGTTCTCAGGTTGAATATTGATATGCGATTAAAATGTGATTAAACAAGATTAATTAATTACAAAGCCTCTAATTAATTAGATTAAAAAAAAATCGAGTCACAGCTCTAATAAAAACATGAATAAAAAAAAAGTAGTGTCCATGTAGCTAGCTACTTTTGCCATGTAGCTTATAGTGTAGCTTGCTACAATTCCCCGGGGATAGCTTCTGTGTAGTTGAGCTATATTTAATAGAGAGTAACTGGTAGTGTAGCTTACTACATTTTCCAAAGTAGCTTTCCCATCACTGGCACGCACACACGCACTGACTGCTCGACCTGATTAGGTACACACGCAACGCACACACGCACACACGCACGCACTGACTGCTCGACCTCATCAGGTCAGATACACACTTAAATAAACACACACACATAGACGTAGACGCTCACACACAAATGCACACACACATGCACACACACACACACACACACACACACACACACACACACACACACACACACACACACACACACACACACACACACAGTCTGCTAATCAGGCTGATCAGGTGATTAGTGTATTTTTAGAGATCTCATTGGTTTAGAGGTCTCGTGTTTCACGGATCTCATTGGATCAGTAGATCAGAGAGGTGTGATGTCACGTTGATCCCGTGCCGGCTCATGATGTGGTGTTAAATACGATAGAACCTCATGATGTGGTGTTAAATACGATAGAACCTCATGATGTGGTGTTAAATACGATAGAACCTCATGATGTGGTGTTAAATACGATAGAACCTCATGATGTGGTGTTAAATACGATAGAACCTCATGATATGGTGTTAAATACGATAGAACCTCATGATGTGGTGTTAAATACGATAGAACCTCATGATGTGGTGTTAAATACTATAGAACCTCATGATGTGGTGTTAAATACGATAGAACCTCATGATGTGGTGTTAAATACTATAGAACCTCATGATGTGGTGTTAAATATGATAGAACCTCATGATGTGGTGTTAAATACGATAGAACCTCATGATGTGGTGTTAAATACTATAGAACCTCATGATGTGGTGTTAAATACGATAGAACCTCATGATGTGGTGTTAAATACTATAGAACCTCATGATGTGGTGTTAAATATGATAGAACCTCATGATGTGGTGTTAAATACGATAGAACCTCATGATGTGGTGTTAAATATGATAGAACCTCATGATGTGGTGTTAAATACGATAGAACCTCATGATGTGGTGTTAAATACGATAGAACCTCATGATGTGGTGTTAAATACTATAGAACCTCATGATGTGGTGTTAAATACGATAGAACCTCATGATGTGGTGTTAAATACGATAGAACCTCATGATGTGGTGTTAAATATGATAGAACCTCATGATGTGGTGTTAAATATGATAGAACCTCATGATGTGGTGTTAAATACGATAGAACCTCATGATGTGGTGTTAAATATGATAGAACCTCATGATGTGGTGTTAAATACGGTAGAACCTCATGATGTGGTGTTAAATACGGTAGGACCTCATGATGTGGTGTTTAATATGATAGAACCTCATGATGTGGTGTTAAATATGATAGAACCTCATGATGTGGTGTTAAATATGATAGAACCTCATGATGTGGTGTTAAATATGATAGAACCTCATGATGTGGTGTTAAATACGATATAACCTCATGATGTGGTGTTAAATACGATAGAACCTCATGATGTGGTGTTAAATACGATATAACCTCATGATGTGGTGTTAAATACGATAGAACCTCATGATGTGGTGTTAAATACGATAGAACCTCATGATGTGGTGTTAAATATGATAGAACCTCATGATGTGGTGTTAAATATGATAGAACCTCATGATGTGGTGCTAAATATGATAGAACCTCATGATGTGGTGTTAAATACGATAGAACCTCATGATGTGGTGTTAAATACGATAGAACCTCATGATGTGGTGTTAAATACGATAGAACCTCATGATGTGGTGTTAAATATGATAGAACCTCATGATGTGGTGTTAAATACGATAGAACCTCATGATGTGGTGTTAAATATGATAGAACCTCATGATGTGGTGTTAAATACGATAGAACCTCATGATGTGGTGTTAAATACGATAGAACCTCATGATGTGGTGTTAAATATGATAGAACCTCATGATGTGGTGTTAAATACGATAGAACCTCATGATGTGGTGTTAAATACGATAGAACCTCATGATGTGGTGTTAAATATGATAGAACCTCATGATGTGGTGTTAAATACGATAGAACCTCATGATGTGGTGTTAAATATGATAGAACCTCATGATGTGGTGTTAAATACGATATAACCTCATGATGTGGTGTTAAATACGATAGAACCGATTCTCCTCAATAAAAGCTCTCGTAGTCTGTAGCTTTTATTGAGAAAGATCGGTTTGAGGGAAAAGGAAGTTGCCGCCTGTTGTTCCTGCCTGTCGACTACAAAACAATACTACAACATGACGTAACCATATCATCCTGATGACTACAAAACAATACTACAACATGACGTAACGATATCATCCTGATGACTACAAAACAATACTACAACATGACGTAACCATATCATCCTGATGACTACAAAACAATACTACAACATGACGTAACGATATCATCCTGATGACTACAAAACAATAATACGACATGACGTAACCATATCATCCTGATGACTACAAAACAATACTACAACATGACATAACGATATCATCCTGATGACTACAAAACAATAATACAACATGACGTAACGATATCATCCTGATGACTACAAAACAATACTACAACATGACGTAACCATATCATCCTGATGACTACAAAACAATACTACAACATGACGTAACGATATCATCCTGATGGTTACAAAACAATACTACAACATGACGTAACGATATCATCCTGATGACTACAAAACAATACTAGAACATGGCGTAACGATATCATCCTGATGACTACAAAACAATGACTACAACATGACGTAACGATATCATCCTGATGACTACAAAACAATACTACAACATGAATCAGAATCAGAAGACTTTATTGCCATTACATGTAACATGTTAGGAATTTGGTTCGGTGAACAGCAGAGTGCAGTTATGACATTTAAGTGCAAAACAGGACAAGATAGTGCAAAAACAACATAGTGCAAAAAGATAGTGAAATGAAATAAAAATTATAATAAATACGTATAATGAATAGTTTCTAGGACAGTCAGCTTAAGTCAGTCAGTCGATTCCACTCAGGCGGAGGGTAGAACGGGGTCAGGTGGTGAGGAGGCTGGGGTGTGGGGGTGGGGGGGGTGGACCAGCAGAATTGAGGAGCCGGATTGCCATGGGGAAAAAACTGTTTGAGTGTCGGGCCGTTTTAGTCTTTAGGGAACGCAGCCTCCTGCCTGAGGGGAGCGGGGTAAAAAGACTGTGGCCTGGGTGTGCGGGGTCAGCCATGATCTTCCCGGCCCTCCTCAGAGCCCTGCTCTTAAACAGGGCCTCAAGGGGAGGCAAAGGGCAGCCAATCACCCTCTCTGCTGATCGTATGACCCGCTGCAGCTTAGCCTTGTCCTTGGCCGCTGCAGCAGGGAACCAAACAGTGATGGCGAGGGTGATGATGGACTCTATGATGGCAGTGCAGAAATTAACCAACAAGGTCCTTGGGAGGTGGAATTTCCTCAGCTGTCTCAGAAAAAACAATCTCTTCTGGGCCTTTTTTGTGAGGGTGTCGATGTTGGGCCCCCACTTCAGGTCCCGAGAGACTGTCACCCCGAGGAAGCGGCATGACTCCACAGTGGTGACTGGAGTGCCTCCCAGTATGAGGGGAGGGGGAGGGGCCGGGTTCTTCCTGAAGTCCACGATCAGCTCCACCGTCTTGAGAGCATTCAGCTCTAAGTTGTTCCGGGTGCACCAGGTCAGCAGCAGGTCGATCTCGCTCCTGTATGCAGACTCATCCCCCCTTGAGATGAGCCCTACCAGGGTGGTGTCGTCTGCAAACTTTAAAAGTTTGACTGACTGGTGGCTGGAGGTGCAGCAGTTGGTGTAGAGGGAAAACAGAAGGGGAGACAGGACACAGCCCTGGGGGGAGCCGGTGCTGATGGTCCTCAGCTCAGAGATGGACTTCCCCATCTTCACTCGCTGGGTCCTATTGGACAGGAAGTCTGTGATCCACCTGCAGGTGTAGTCAGGCACCTGCAGCGTAGAGAGGCCACACTCCAGTATGGGAGGCAAGATGGTATTGAACGCCGAGCTGAAGTCCACAAAAATAATCCTGGCATAGGACCCTGCAGTGTCCAGATGTTCCAGGACGTAGTGTAGGGCCATGTTGACCGCATCGTCCACGGATCTGTTGGCTCTATATGCGAACTGCAGAGGGTCTAGGAGAGGGTCTGTAATGGACTTCAGGTGGGCGAGGATGGCGTTCAAACACTTTCATGACTACGGAGGTCAGGGCAACGGGTCTGTAGTCATTTAAGCCTGTGATCCTGGTCTTTTTGGGGACGGGGATGATGGTGGAGGCTTTAAAACAGGCTGGTACCTGACAGCACTCCAGTGAGGTGTTGAAGATGTTACTGAACACAGGGGACAGCTGGTCAGCACAGAACTTCAGGATGGAGGGTGAGACAGCATCCGGTCCGGCCGCCTTCCGGGGGTTCTGTCTCTTAAACAGACGGTTCACCTCTCTCTCTGAGACAGAGAGGTATGGGCGGGCAGAGGAAGAGGGGGGTGGGGGTGGAGAGGGAGGGGGGGAGATGGGCACAGTGGCAGGGGGGGCAGACTGTTTTTCAAATCTGCAGTAAAACGTCACGTGTTCAACTCATTTGCAAGGAGAGTATTATCCGTGGTCTGAGGGGGTTTATAGTTTGTTATTTGTTTGAGGCCCTTCCAGACGGAGGCAGCGTTTCCATCTGAGAGTTGTTGTTTCAGTTTCTCAGAATAACGCTGTTTTTCCTTCTTAACAGCTGCCTCAAACTTGTACCTGGCCTCTCTAAACCTAATTGTGTCTCCCCTCCGCCGGGCATCCTCCTTCTCTAACGGAGGGGAGACACAATTAGGTTTAGAGAGGCCAGGTACAAGTTTGAGGCAGCTGTTAAGAAGGAAAAACAGCGTTATTCTGAGAAACTGAAACAACAACTCTCAGATGGAAACGCTGCCTCCGTCTGGAAGGGCGTAACAATATCATACTGATGACTACAAAACAATACTACAACATGACGTAACGATATAATCCGCTCCCGACAAGATCATATACCCTAAATTAAATGGTGCCCAGGCTACTGGTAGACAGGTTTCTGAACTGCCCACAGTAACATTTTTTCCCATTATGTTTTCCATAGGAACATGATTCCATCCAATCTGATAGAAGCTACATTTCAGCAGGTAAGCTCACAATACTACCTTACTGAATTAAGTTAGATTGCGCTCTTCACCATCGTATGATTTAGGTCTGGGTTGCTATCCAGTGTAATAATAATAATAATATCCAGTGTAATAATAATAATAATAATAATATTATCCAGTGTAATAATAATAATAATAATAATATCCAGTGTAGCCCCACATTTGTTTTGAGTTAGTGTGGATTTGTTCTATTGAGCTCCTTAACATCGCCGTGTTCTGTTCATTCAGCTAAAGATCGCCTCCATAGAGCACCGAAGTCTGACGTCAGTACACAGGTTCATGTATTTCTTTAGTTGCCAGTGTTTCCTGCAGGAAAAAGCTTTGGCATGGTGCTGGGCACCGGGGGACCTTCTGAAAATTTTGATTAATTAATTAATTAATTAGATTAATTAAATAGATTAATAAATTAAGATTAATTTGTATTATTGCTCTTGTATTGCTATTGTATACACTGGGGAGGCACTGGGGGACACGGGGCAGGCACTGGGGAGGCACTCAGGGGCAGCACACTGGGGAGGCACTCAGGGGCAGCACACTGGGGAGGCACTGGGGAGACACTGGGGAGGCACTGGGGAGACACTGGGGAGGCAATGGGGAGACACTGGGGAGGCACTGGGGAGACACTGGGGAGACACTGGGGAGGCACTGGGGAGACACTGGGGAGACACTGGGGAGGCACTCAGGGGGACACTGGGAGGCACTGGAGAGACACTGGGGAGACACTCAGGGGGACACTGGGGAGGCACTCAGGGGGACACTGGGGAGACATTGAGGAGGCACTGGGGGGACACTGGGGAGGCACTCGGGGGGACACTGGGGAGGCACTCAGGGGGACACTGGGGAGGCACTGGGGAGACACTGCAGCCACTGGGGAGACATTGAGGAGGCACTCAGGGGGACACTGGGGAGCCACTGGGCAGACACTGGGGAGCCACTGGGCAGACACTGGGGAGGCACTGGGCAGACACTGGGCAGACACTGCAGGGCAGACACTGGGGTGGCACTTGGGGAGGCACTGGGGAGGTACTGGACATTTCATATCACACACACACACCATGATTCACTAGCCCCCTCAAAACAAAAGAAAAAAAAAGACAGCTTGGCATGGCACAATTTATTTCAAGTATGGCGCAGCGCCATGCCTACAACACTGTGCAGGAAACCCTGTTTGCATTGAAATCCCCATTTTTAGATCGCTTCATATAAGAACTGTGAACTCTGTCAGGGGGGTGGCTGTGCGTCGTTAATGATGTCCATTCATATTTGATACAGCCAGTTTCTGGAGAAAATGGAATTGATGTGGCCGCAAAAGCCTTGAAACTACATATGAAGGCAATGTCGCTGCTAATATACGTCACGCCCAGCTGTTGCCCACATTGCGTTCCTGAGATTCCTCATTGACGTAAGCTCAGCTGGTGACTCGACTCGTACTAACCACGAAACATTAAATAAAATAAAAATAAACGTAATTAACATTCAGTTTCTGTTGTGCAACGGGCAGATGCAGCAACCCCGCCTACCCGGAAATGTAGTCTCTGGGTTGTTTGACTCGTTTCTAACGCTTATTTTGTTACTCTTTGGGTATATTTGTACATTTCCACCTTCAGTCGATGCTTCATATCCATATGAGTGAAAAGGCCGGGGTGATCAGTTTATTTTTCAAACACAGTTCTTATATGAAGAGATCTAAAATCCCCCTATGGGGTTTTCAATGCAAATAAAAAATACATGAACCTGGGGACTGACGCCCTCTACCGACAGTGACGTCAGGACTTCGGTGCTCTATTTCAGGACTCTATGGAGCGGCCATCTTGGCCAAGCGGCCATCTTGGCCAAGCGGCCATCTTGGCCAAGCGGCCATCTTGTGCAGGGTAACATGTTTTGTGTACAGCTAGCTATAGCAACCAAATGCTAATGTGCGATGCATTACGAGGGAGATCTATCATAAACCACTATTAACTCATTCTCTATGTACGTCTATGGCACGTCTAGAGCTGCTGTTTTTCAATAGCTAAAGTATAACGCTTAACCAAGCATAATGCTTGGTTCCTTGTCCTCAAAGTCTCTCATGTTTCTTAACAGTATAAAACAGACCTGGTCCCCGTCCTCAAAATCAACGCCAAAACCATCACGCCCAACTTCGTCTACATCGTCCCCGACGACAACGACCCCGACGGGCGCACCGTGTACCTGGAGTTGACCCCGCCCCCCGACATCCTCTACAAGACCCACCCCGGGACCAGTCAGCAGATGAACGTCCTGGGCATCGTCATCTTCTCCGCTACCATGGGTAGGATTAGTGTTATTAGATGGTACTAATAATAATAGCTCAAATTTATATAGCGCTTTTCTAAATACCCAAAGCGCTTTACATAGGAACACTAGGAACAGACTTTAATAAGAAAAAAACAAAGCAAAACAGAACAGATACAACAACAGTACAGGGTTAAAAGGATAAAAGGATAAACGAGGCCTCAGCTGGGGAAAGCTATCCTGAAGAGGTGGGTTTGAGGGAGGTTTTGAAGGAGAGGAGAGAGGGAGCAGCTCTGAGATGGTTAGGGAGTTCATTCCAGAGTTTGGGGGCCGAAACATAGAAGGCCCAGGTGTCCCCCCAGGTGTCCCCCCAGGTGCGGTACTTGGCCTTGCGGAACCTTCAGGAGGTTGGCTTCACTGGACCTGAGGGAGCGGGGGGACGACGACATATGGTTCGAGAAGATCGGAGAGGTAGGGGGGAGCCAGGTTATTGAGAGCTTTGTAGGTGGTGAGCAGGATTTTGTAGTGAATTCTTTGTTTGACGGGAAGCCAGTGTAGGTCGTGGAGGACGGGTGTGATGTGGTCTCTGGAGCGTGTACTGGTGAGCAGGCGGGCAGCAGAGTTTTGCACGTGTTGTATAGTTTGTCGAGACTTTGGAGGTGGTGCCATTGAGTATATTGTTGCAGTAGTCAATCCGGGATGTGATGAATGCGTGGACGAGGGTTTCGGCGGCAGTGAAAGACAGAGAGGGCCGGAGGCGGGCGATGTTCCTGAGGTGGAAGAAGGCGGTTCTGGTGATCTGGTTTTTGTGGGGGGAGGAATGAGAGGGTGGAGTCAAACATGACACCAAGGTTACGGATGGGGGGGGAGGTTGTAACAGTGGAGCCATCGATATTGAGGGTGAAGTTCTGGGTGGAGCTGGTGAGAGAGTTAGGGCCGATGAGAAGGATTTCTGATTTGTTGCAGTTGAGTTTTAAAAAGTTATTTTGCATCCATATTTTGATATCAGTGAGGCAGGTGGTGAGGGTGGAGTGGGTGGCAGCAGTGATGGTCTTGGTGGAGAGGTACAGTTGTTTACTACTAGTACTACTACTAGTAGTAGTATTAGTAGTGGAAACAAGACCACGATGAGGATCTGATGTGTTTGCGTTCGATTTACAACAACTCGTTCCCTCTACAGGTCTGTTGCTGGGCAGAATGGGCGAGCGAGGCCTCCCATTGGTCAACGTGTGCCAGTGCGTCAACGAGTGTGTGATGAAGATCATCAACGCTGCAGTCTGGTTAGCACACACACACACACACACACACACACACACACACACACACACACACACACAGAAGGGTGGCCGAACAGTTTGCGGAGCGGTCTTGATATGGGTCGCTAGTTCGTATCCCCGGACCGGCACGTTAAAATTACCACAGCTGAAGTGCCCTTGGACAAGGCATTGAACCCCTACCATGAAATGTTCTATGAGCAGGGCCTGGCTGTAAACAAGTTCTAGAGCTTAGTCCAGTTACCCTGGGTAAACATAGTACCTTTCCTTTCCTTAGTCCAGTTACCCTGGGTAAACATAGTACCTTTCCTTTCCTTAGTCCAGTTACCCTGGGTAAACATAGTACCTTTCCTTTCCTTAGTCCAGTTACCCTGGGTAAACATAGTACCTTTCCTTTCCTTAGTCCAGTTACCCTGGGTAAACATGGTACCTTTCCTTTCCTTAGTCCAGTTACCCTGGGTAAACATAGTACCTTACCTTTCCTTACACACACACACACACACACATAAGGGAAGAAAACGCATGACTACCGTCGTGACCCATTTCATAGCGAGGCTGTACAGTTATAAGTTGTTGTTGTGCTTCTGTGACCTTCTCTCTGCTCAGGAAGTGCGTGGGCCTTCCTTCCTGTCTACTAACTAACCCTAATGGACTTACGTCCTCACAGACTTAAAGCCCCGCCAACAGGGAGGAGCGCGTGCCGCTAGGCGTGAACTGTCGTGGGATTAGATGACCCCATTGGTGGGGAGGGTCAAAACGTGTGCTGGGATGACCCCATTGGTGGGGAGGGTCAAAACGTGTGCTGGGGGGGGGGGGGGGGGGGGGGGGGGGCAGAGGATTCCACCCTGGACAATTATCCCTGCTGAGAGCAAGAATTACTTGTGTCACCTCTGCATGTACTGTACTGTACTGTACTGTACTGTACTGTACTGTACTGTACTGTACTGTACTGTACTGTACTGTACTGTACTGTACTGTACTGTACTGTACTGTACTGATCGTCATCGTTTTTAACTCAAATCTTTGCTTCTAGGGCGGTCCCTGGAACAACATATTTTCAGATGGGGGTCCGCGACCTTAATACAGATAATTCTGGGGGTCCATGACATGAGAAATGTTGAGCACCACTGACATAGAAACATAGGGTTTAACCCTGTGAGAACCACTGACATAGAAACATAGGGTTTTAACCCTGTGAGAACCACTGACATAGAAACATAGGGTTTAACCCTGTGAGAACCACTGACATAGAAACATAGGGTTTAACCCTGTGAGCACCACTGACATAGAAACATAGGGTTTTAACCCTGTGAGCACCACTGACATAGAAACATAGGGTTTTCCAGAAGGATTTAGAGGACATTTTATATAATCTGATCTCAGGTCTAAATGGGTTAACCCATTCTGAACGGGAACCCATCATGTCGTGCTTTAGCTTTTGAAAAATAGCAGATCTACAAGCTCATAGCGCGCCACCGAGTGGCGCGCTATGAGCTTGTAGGTCTGCTATTTTTTTTTTATGGGAAAAATCGAAGGGCGACTGACGTAGAAGACATTTTTATAATCTGATCTCAGGTCAGAAGTCCATCAACGTAGCTCCTCTCCTCTCTCCTCACTGACATTAGAATCTGATCTCAGGTCAGAAGTCCATCAACGTAGCTCCTCTCCTCTCTCCTCACTGACATTAGAATCTGATCTCAGGTCAGAAGTCCATTAACGTAGCTCCTCTCCTCTCTCCTCAGGTATTTCCCGTTCGGGATCATCTTCCTGGTGGCCGGTAAGATCCTGGACATGCAGGACCCGACCACGCTGGGCCAGAAGCTGGGCTGGTACACCGTCACCGTGCTGGCCGGCCTGTTTGTCCACGGCCTGGTGCTGCTGCCGCTCTTCTTCTTCCTGTTGACCCGGAAGAACCCCTTCAGCTTCATCAGGGGTCTGCTGCAGGCGCTGGTCATCGCCCTGGCCACCTCCTCCAGGTAAACACCTGTTCACACTGCAGCAGGCGATGCTACCTCCTCCATGCAGGTAAATACTGTTCACACTGCAGGCGATGGTTAAATACCTGTTCACACTGCAGGCGATGGTAAACACCTGTTCACACTGCAGGCGATGGTTAAATACCTGTTCACACTGCAGGCGATGGTAAACACCTGTTCACACTGCAGGCGATGCTACCTCCTCCATGCAGGTAAATACTGTTCACACTGCAGGCGATGGTCATCGCCCTGGCTACCTCCTCCAGGTTTTTGTCACATCAATCAATCAACCAACCAACCAATCAACCAACCAATCAATCAATCAACCAATCAACCAACCAATCAATCAACCAATCAATCAATCAACCAACCAACCAACCAATCAATCAATCAACCAATCAACCAACTAATCAACCAATCAATCAATTAACCAACCAACCAATCAATCAACCAATCAACCAACCGACCAATCACTGCGTCCTCAGCTCTGCCACGCTGCCCATCACCATGAAGTGTCTCCTGGAGAACTGCAACGTGGACCGGCAGATCGCCCGCTTCGTGTTGCCGGTCGGCGCCACCATCAACATGGACGGCACGGCGCTGTACGAGGCCGTGGCGGCCATCTTTATCGCCCAGGTCAACGACTACGAGCTGGACTTCGGACAGCTGGTCACCATAAGGTAATATATTATATATAGTCTATTATTATAATAATGCAGTGTAGCATCTTTCTTAACCCATTCTGACCGGGCACCCATTTTGGTGTCAGCATCATGTTATGCTTTAGCTATTTAAAAATAGCAGATCTACAAGCTCATATCGCGCCACCGAGTGGCGCGATACGAGCTTGTAGTTCTGCTATTTTTGAAAAATCGAAGAGCGACTGACATTTTTTTAGAATCTGATCTCAGGTCAGAATGGGTTCGTCAGACCAGCTTGTGTCCAGTGAAAAACCTCGCATGAATCTGATCTCAGGTCAGAATGGGTTAATGATAACGTTACCAACGTGCTTGCACAAATAAAGACAATAATAATAAAGCAATAAAGTTCAGTGGTTTTCAACCCTTTTCACATCAAGGTCCATTATTTATTCGGCATTTTGAGCCACGGAACCACCGTCTTGATGACATTTTAGCCTCCAGAGGGTGGTACCAGGTCTTATTCCCTAACTTGAGTAAACTAAACCTGGAGCGTCATCAATGCCATTTGGCTATTCTGAGTGGCCAAAGAGCATTTGAACACGCCTCCAGTCTTTAGTTTACTTAAGTTAGGGAATAAGACCTGGTACTTAAGACACGCAAAATACATCCCTTGCCTCCAGAGGGTGGCTCCATCTTAGCTCCATTTGATGACATTTAGGGCCAATTCATACTCCTATTTTAGAGCCGAATACAATGTGACGTCATTCAAGGTTTGGGGGGGGGGGGGGGGGGGGTACCGTCCTAAAGTCGACTTTTCTACTGAAAATTTCTGACGAGCCGAAATCATTCCGCACTACAGCGCCGAAACAGCGGTAAAATAGAGTATGAATCGGCCCTTAGCCTCCAGAGGGTGGCTCCATCTTGTGCCATCCTTATGCCTTATCCATAAACTTATTTGACATTTTTTACTATTTTGAAAATCATCTTAAAATAGTTAAACTATAGCCGATCTACATCTACATTTTGTGTGAGCTTGTAGATCAGCTATAAAAGTCTGCGGTTGAACTATTTTAAAAGGTGTTTTAAATAGTAAAAAAATGGCAAAATAAGTTTAGGGATAAGGGTGGCGTAAGATGGAGCCTAAGAGACGGTATTGATGTGGTTTAATAACCGATAATACATTATCTAATTGGTTTAATAACCGTTCTAATTGTTCTCTAATTGTGTAGACTTCTTGCAAATTATAAGTAAAGCTAAATGTTTAATCTCGGGAGCGTAAAAGGTCTAAAAAGGGTCCATTTGGTTAAATGTTACGCTCTCCAGAGTAATAGATTCAATAAGGGTCCATTTGGTTAACATATTGCTGCATGGGGGACCACCTAAAACACCCTCGTGGGCCGCTGGTGGTCCCCGGACCACTGGTTGAGAACCACTGTAATGAAGTTAAAACTGAACATGTAATAATTATACTAACACTAAAAAGTGAAATCAAGCACACACGATGCGAATATATTCTGCCTTAGGGGATAAACAGTGCTTTTCATTACAAATGTGTTTTATTTCATTTTATTTTTATTATTTTTATTCATTACAATTTTTCTAAATGACACTATACATTCAACTATACAGCTGTGTCATCATCACACTATAGAGCTCAACAGGGTTTTCCAGAAGTGAATTTCCCATTTGGTTGAACGGTCATTGTTGCTCTGTCCTCTTGTTGTTCCTTCTTTACTCCACGTCTCTGTGCCGACCAGCTAGCCTCCCTACGATACGCTGACCAGCTAGCCTCGCTACGATACGCTGACCAGCTAGCCTCACTACGATACGCTGACCAGCTAGCCTCGCTACGATACGCTGACCAGCTAGCCTCGCTACGATATGCTGGCGTGCTCCGGATTATACAACAGGTCGTTTCCAGGAAGCAATCTGATTGGTTCAAATCATAAGAAAGCTAGATTATTGAAAAGTTCTGAGGCAGAGTCTCGCAGAGCAGAGCCAGCCGGGCGGCTAGGCTAGCAGTTAGCATGATGGGACATTTGTGGTCGTAGTGACTAAATCTGGCATTAAATAATGAAGAATGTCTATTGAATATCTTAGTTATGATGAACTTGTGTAGACGTATGTTTTGTTTGTTTAAGGGTAACTGTTGTATAATCGCAATATCACACTCGAGGGTGTTCTTTACCGAGATTAGTGGGGTCCGCGTCAATATGCCGACGGTCCATTGGTCCGATCGACAACCTACCTCAAACCCTCACCCTAACCCTAACCTCCCCCGGGGCAGACACCTAAACCTAACCCCAATCCTCTCCCGTCCCCCAGCGCACCTCGGACCAATGCTCCTTCAGAGCAATGGTCCGTCGGATCATAGGGTGCTTCCCGATTAGTGACGGTGAAGAATGCCATCGAGTGTAATACTGTAACCCTAGAGATGGTTGTGAGGATTCTCCCCAGCTATGGGATCTAGTGGCAGCTTGTACTGATTTCAGAGGACCTCCCCCCCCCCCCCCCCCCCCCAGCAGCTATGGGATCTAGTGCTAGCTTGTAGTGATTTCCGAGGACTTTCCCCCCCAGCTATGGGATCTATAGTGGCAGCGTGTAGCCTAGCGCATGAAGCTCCCACAAATCGATCCGTGTCGCTCGCGACACTGTTGGATTGTGGGTAGTGTAGTGTTTCTGCTTCATGCCCATGGCGACCTTGTCTGTTGTGTTTTGTCCTTATAATTAGGTTGGTTTCATACGGACTGTGTGCTTCACGGCTAACAGGATCGTGTAGCGTCGATAGCAATCCAGAGTAAGTACAGACGGTATGGCTACTGATCAGTAGCTATATCGTATAATATGATACAGTAGCTAGTGTATATTATCATGGACAAAACGGCAATGTGGGAGTTTCACTTCTGGAAAGTCATTGTTGTCATTTGCTACATGACATCTAACCACTTAAACCAGGGTTTTGTTTTGTTTTATTTATGTTTGTATTAATTTATTCATTTATTCATTTATTCATTTATTCATTTATTCATTTATTCATTTATTCATTTATTCATTTATTAATGTATTCATTTTTCAGGCCAAGGACCTCTTAGCTGAGAGAGATAGAGAGAGAGAGAGTTAATGTTGTGTTGTAGATTGTTTATATATCTTTTCCGATAGATTTCACAGATATCTTCATATATATTTTTATATACTCTAGTGTCAACACATGTATATACTTATATTCATATTAGACCTATAGACTAGTGTCAATAACACATGTACATATTTAGACTAGTGTCAATAAACATGTATATATTTCGACTAGTGTCAATAAACATGTATATATTTAGACTAGTGTCAATAAACATGTATATATTTAGACTAGTGTCAATAACACATGTATATATTTAGACTAGTGTCAATAAACATGTATATATTTAGACTAGTGTCAATAATATTTAGACTAGTGTCAATGACAAATGTATATATTTAGACTAGTGTCAATAACACATGTATATATTTAGACTAGTGTCAATAAACATGTATATATTTAGACTAGTGTCAATAAACATGTATATATTTAGACTAGTGTCAATAACACATGTATATATTTAGACTAGTGTCAATAACACATGCATATTTAGACTCTAGTGTCAATAACACATGTATATATTTAGACTCTAGTGTAAATAACACATGTATATATTTAGACTAGTGTCAATAACACATGTATATTTAGACTCTAGTGTCAATAAACATGTATATATTTAGACTAGTGTCAATAATATTTAGACTAGTGTCAATGACAAATGTATATATTTAGACTAGTGTCAATAACACATGTATATATTTAGACTAGTGTCAATAACACATGTATATATTTAGACTAGTGTCAATAACACATGTATATTTAGACTCTAGTGTCAATAACACATGTATATATTTAGACTCTAGTGTCAATAACACATGTATATATTTAGACTAGTGTCAATAACACATGTATATTTAGACTCTAGTGTCAATAACACATGTATATATTTAGACTCTAGTGTCAATAACACATATATATATATTATATATATTTATATATTTTAAAGAGCAAAAGTAGCAGATCTACAAGCTCACAATGTGTTAGGCTGTTAAACGTTGTGAGCTCTATAATATTAATGCTATAATATTAAAGGTATATTCAGTGATTTCACTCAAAAAACCTTAGGTTTCGTTTTTGGCTGTGGGACCCAGCCTTTCGTCCAATCAGGATAGAGAGTCAAAAACGAAACCTAAGGTTTTTTGACCCCCAGGGGTTAACTGGGGACAGGGAGGAACTCCTTATATGGTCAGCACACTCTATAGTAGGGAGGATTATCACAACAAAACAAAAAAATAAGTGATATTTGAATTAAGTGAAATCACTGAATATACCTTTAAGTGTGTTGTGTGTGTGTGTGTGTGTGTGTGTGTGTGTGTGTGTGTGTGTGTGTGTGTGTGTGTGTGTGTGTGTGTGTGTGTGTGTGTGTGTGTGTGTGTGTGTGCGTGTGCGTGTGCGTGCATGCGTGCGTGTGTGTGTGCACAGCATTACAGCCACAGCTGCCAGTATCGGAGCAGCAGGGATCCCTCAGGCGGGGCTCGTTACCATGGTGATCGTCCTGACGTCCGTGGGGTTGCCGGCCGATGACATCACACTGATCGTGGCCGTGGATTGGGTGCTGTAAGTGAAACCGCATCGTGTTGTCAGGAGTTCTTAAAGTGGGGATATATATATATATATATATATATATATATATATATATATATTATTATATATTATTATATATTATATATATATTATATTGTTTACAGTGATGTGTGTTTACAGGGACAGGTTGTTTACAGTGTTGTGTTTACAGTAATGTGTTGTGTTTACAGGGACAGGTTGTTGACAGTGTTGTGTTTACAGTATTGTGTTGTGTTTACAGGGACAGGTTGTTTACAGTGTTGTGTTGTGTTTACAGTATTGTGTTGTGTTTACAGGGACAGGTTCCGTACCATGATCAACGTGCTGGGAGACGCGCTGGCGGCAGGAATCATCGCACATCTGTGTCGTAAAGACTTCCCCCTGGGAGCTGACACCGGGAAGGTCAGGACACTAATGAACCCTAGCATCTACATGGAACCTAGCATCACTATGACCTAGCATCACTATAAACCTACCATCACTATGACCTAGCATCACTATAAACCTAGCATCACTATGAAACCTAGCATCACTATGAAACCTAGCATCACTATGAAACCTAGCATCACTATGAAACCTAGCATCACTATAAACCTAGCATCACTATGAAACCTAGCATCACTATGACCTAGCATCACTATGAAACCTAGCATCACATCTGTGTCGGAAAGACTTCCCCTTGGGAGACACCGGGAAGGTCAGGACACTAATGAACCCTAGCATCTACATGGAACCTAGCATCACTATGACCTAGCATCACTATAAACCTACCATCACTATGACCTAGCATCACATCTGTGTCGGAAAGACTTCCCCCTGGGAGACACCGGGAAGGTCAGGGAACCTAGCAGTATGGGTCGGGAGCGCCGCGGTGTTATAGCGAATAGGTCAGCTAAGAGCGCCATCTAGTGTAAAGTCTGCCAGGGAATGAGTTTTAATTAATAATAATAATAATAATAATAATAAAACAACATTATTTGTAGAGCACCTTTCATGGCATGAAATGCAGCTCAAAGTGCTTTACAGAGCAATGGAGAAAGAAAGAAAAGAAAAGCAAGGCATAAAACATAAAAAATAATAGCAGTAATGCAATACAGTGAGGACATGAATGACAAAAATGTAAAAGATCAATTAAAAGCCAGAGTGTAGAAGTGGGTATTGAGCTGAGCTTTAAAAAACATCTACAGAGGCTGCCTGGCGAAGGTACAGTGGGAGTTTGTTCCCACTGTCGCCTGTAGAAGCAGAAAGCTGCTTTGCAGTGTTTTTTAGTTGCCATTTCCTTAGGCAAAGCGAGCAGGCCAGCAGTGGAAGACCATAGGGGGCGGTTTGGGACATATTTAGGCAGGCAGTCATGTACGTAGGAAGGTTTGGGACATATTTAGGCAGGCAGTCAAGTAAGTAGGATTAAGGTGCGAGACCATTGAGAGCTTTATAAACAAGTAAAATAATTTTAGAATCAATCCTAAAAACAACCGGAAGCTAAAACAGGAGTAATATGTTCTCTCATCTTAGTTTTAGTTAAAACACGTTGTAATCTTGGTAATATGATTAATGTGTGAATTAAATTCATGTTCCTGTTCCTGTGTTCCTGTGTGTGTGTGTGTGTGTGTGTGTGTGTGTGTGTGTGTGTGTGTGTGTGTGTGTGTGTGTGTGTGTGTGTGTGTGTGTGCGTGCGTGTGTGTGTGTGTGTGTGTGTGTGTGTGCGTGCGTGCATGTGTGTGTGTGTGTGGGCGTTCACAGACAAACCCGTCCTACGGCACTCAGATCCCTCACTGCCGGAACGCTGATAGCTCCTCCCACTACGCCGATAGCTCCTCCCACTGCGTCAACCTGCCAATGACGGAGCTCCACCAGCACAAGCACGACTGCATGTACGAAGCCATGACGCATAACGCAGAAGCACACACCATTTATTACAACATCTGTCAAGTCTGACACACACACGCGCGCGCACACACACACACACACACACACACACACACACACACACACACACTCACACACACACACACGTGGCATGCCTTAATTTTTCAATGTATTCGTCTTTTATATTCCACTGTCTTGGTGACGTGCATTAACTTCTGTCTGTGTTAGCGCATCGTTGCGTTTTCCTTCTGCTGGCGTGAATGTTTTAACCGGTTCTAATTTGTTTTAATTGAATGTTTCTAATTGTTTTAACAAGCTACGTGTGGTTAATTATAGCCTGGAAAACCACACCACTCTGCCACAAACTAAAACATCCCTGAGCTGATTGGTCAATTACATTTAGCTCACCCCAGAGTTGTGGGTGACCAATCAGAGCCCACTTATTCAAACCGAGACTTTTGTTGTTGTTGTTGTTGCTGTGACGTTATAATCTGTATTGTAACCCCGCCCCCTTGGAGATAAACCCCGCCCACTTGGAGATAAATCTTCCAGACTAATATCTATGCAGTGATCATGTCAGTCTGGACTTCCAGACAAATATATATCTACGCTGGCTAAACGTGTGGTTATATGGATGGACAGAAATGTAACGCACTAATGCAGCAAAAGTTACAGAAAGGCAATGTCGGGATTTTGTTTTCAAATCATCCCGAGTTTATCATCTTGACTGAGAATCCAAACATTGTTTAACGATCGTGACAACAATTTAAAATCCTTTTATTTCTCGTCATCTGGAGACGAAGAGATGTTTCGTTTTCTCGAGGTGTTGAATGTCGATAACTCTTAAAACAGAGGAAATTATCCCGTTATGATGTCATCACAAGTACTAAAAAAATCACACCTGTGGTGAAGTGAGGGGTGCTCTGTTCATCCTAGAACATCAATTACAACATAATGTTTGTTTCAGCAACAGGTGCTAATGTTGGTTTTAGTCCTCAACACAAACATTAGATTTCTCTTTATTGTCTATGAGGCGTTTTCTTAAACAAGCATCGTTGAAAAAACAAACATTAAAGCTGTATAGGGGGAGGGGCTCAAAAATATATAAAACACATAAGACACTTTTATGTGTCTTTCCATAATAGCTGACATCATGATACATAATTTATTCTGTTTTGAACTCACCTGTTGCCACGGTTACGGTCACACATCTTCATTGGCCTACAATATCTTTCTCTGAATTCTCTGGGGGGTGCGGGGGGAACTAATTGGCTTTATCTCTCACACCACAAAATGTCCGCCACTGCTAATACGCCCTGTAATCTGTGTCCTCCTAACAAGACATCACGACTCAATGCTGACCCCTGCTGATCACCTGCCAACATGTCAGCCACTCATTATTTAAGTTAGCAACACAGCATTATTTTGTCATGGAACGGTTTGATTTGTATATATTTGTGTTTGTGTCTTTTTTTTTATATGAAATATAACTGTTTGAACCTGAGTGATGTGTACGTGTGTTTCTTTATTTTTATTTATAGACTCGATGTAGTGGAAAGAGTTGAAGGAACAGGTTGCAAAGTGCAGATATTAAGTCACATTCATTTGCACACTAGACACATTTCTTTTTAATACATGACATTATTGGTAAATAAATGTAAAGATGTTTATATAATAACGCCTCGATCCAATTGGCGCTTTACATACTGTAGATGGTGGAGGAAACCATGCAAGGAACCAACCTGCACATCGGGAGTGATTAGGGGTTCAGTGTCTTGCTCAAGGACACTTCCACACTAACTCTGTTAGGGGTTAGGGGTTCTGTTAGGGGTTAGGTGTTCAGTGTCTTGCTCAAGGACACTTCAACACTAACTCTGTTAGGGGTTAGGCTTAGGGGTTCTGTTAGGGGTTAGGGGTTCTGTTAGGGGTTCAGTGTCTTGCTCAAGGACACTTAACACTAACTCTGTTAGGGGTTAGGCTTAGGGTTTCTGTTAGGGCTTCAGTGTCTTGCTCAAGGACACTTCAACACTAACTGTTAGGGGTTAGGCTTAGGGGTTCTGTTAGGGGTTAGGGGTTCTGTTAGGGGTTCAGTGTCTTGCTCAAGGACACTTAACACTAACTCTGTTAGGGGTTAGGCTTAGGGTTTCTGTTAGGGCTTCAGTGTCTTGCTCAAGGACACTTCAACACTAACTCTGTTAGGGGTTCTGTTAGGGGTTCAGTGTCTTGCTCAAGAACACTTCAACACTAACTCTGTTAGGGGTTCTGTTAGGGGTTCAGTGTCTTGCTCAAGGACACTTCAACACTAACTCTGTTAGGGGTTCTGTTAGGGGTTCAGTGTCTTGCTCAAGGACACTTCAACACTAACTCTGTTAGGGGTTAGGGGTTCTGTTAGGAGTCTCTAAATGTTTTGATGAATTGAACATGGTGGACCCTCTTGTAAACAAGTGTAATTATGCTTAATTGGGTCGTCCACTCACAGTTAACAGTCTTTGTATTGAGTTTGTGCTTGAAATGTACTGTAATTCTGAAAACTGTTAATAGATATTTCAATCAATCAATTTGGTTACCAAGTTGGTAAACCAACTCGTAGCTGATTGGGGACCACCTGGAACCTCCTCAAAGACCCCTGGGTGAACTCTATAATTAATAAATGGATTCATTGAAACTGAAATGAGGTCACAAGTTGTGACCTCATTTCAGTTCACAACACTTGTCCGCTGTTTCATTATTATCATCATCATCATCGTTGTATCATCGACGTCACGGTCCAATCCTTGGCATCCTCTCCACGCCCACGTCATCACGGCGACGTGCCTTACGTTGATGTGCTCTGTTCCGTGTTGCCATGTCCGCTCGTTATAAGCGACCATGGGCGTGTTTTCCTTCAAAGTTGCTTGTAAATATCAAACATTGTCCTATTACACACACACACACACACACACACACACACAATGCCATTGGCATTGAGACAATTAATGTCCAGCTTTGAGTGTTTGTGTAAACAAACACAAACATTGAAGACGAAGGTCTTCGAAGAGAGCGCCCCTCACTTCACACGGGTGTGGTTTTTATTAAATATAAAAAAAACCCCAATAATATTACATTAATCAAATAATCCCCAAGGGGTTATTTTTTTGTTGTTGAAAATAACAGATCTACAAGCTCGTGAGCTCGTTATTTTCAATAACCGGTGAATAGTCTAGATTTAATTTAATTCGTGTGGAGTGCAGTGTTGTTTTTGGCAGCAAATTTTGATTTTAGTTTTAGTCATAGTCTTTTGAATAGTTTTCATTTAGTTTTAGTCACATTTTAGTCAACTGGAATGTGTTGGTGTTAGTTTAGTTTTAGTTGACTAAATGTCATGAGATTTTAGTCGACTAAAATGTATTTTGGTGAGCATTGATGCCGTCGCAAGGAATGATTTTACACTTGCTGAAAATAATAGCCGATCTACAAGCTCACAGTCACAACGTGACGACGCTGTTGTGAGCTTGTAGATCGGCTATTTTCAGCATGCAACCAAGTGTAAAATGACTTATACTGGATCTCTTGTCCACTATAGTCCCTTCCTAACATTTTAGTCTAGTTATTTGTTGACGACATTGTCAATATACTATATTTAGTCTTAGTTTTAGTCACCATAGCATAGTTTTAATTTAGTTTCCATTTAGTTTTCTTCAGTGAAAAAAGGTAGTCGACGAACATTTTTCGTCTTAGTTTTAGTCGACGAAAACAACACTGGTGGAGTGGTTTGTTGGTTTCCTTCCCTTGCGGGCATGTTTAATTTTCATAGACCACGGTCGCTTATTTCCGCCCGTAAACCTGGCGCCCCGTGGCTGTCTGTGTGCTGTGTGAGTGGATCCATCAGAGCTTTGAGCTGAGCTGCTGCTGCTGCTTCTGTCAGTCATTCATTTAATTTACATCTAATTAAACCCGTCATTAAACACCATGGGACCCACAGGTGAGCTCTAATTAACACCTCTCTCATTAATTAATGCTTCTGTCTGGGTTATCCAGTCGCTCATTGGACGCTCGAGCTGCCTCTGTAGAGAATGGGACTGGAATGGATGGATGCTAGCAGGCTAACAGCGGCTAGCATCAGCTCCAGTCATTTACATTAGAGGGACTCCACTACTTTACTCAGTTACTTTAGTACTGTGGGGAGTACGTATGAGCAGCCTACATTTACTAATTTACTTTAGTACTGTGGGGATTAACTGAGTACATTTACTCATTCACTTTAGTACTGTGGGAGTGTGGGTATTAACTATGAGTACAATGTTCAAGGTATACCTTTTCTTTACTGGAGTATTATTTTCCAATCCTCAGTACTTTCTATATCGCCACTGTAGTACATCTCAGAGGCAAATATTGCACTTTATTTTTTTACTCTACTACATTTATTTTGACAACTTTTAGTTTTCAACCCTTTTCATATCAAATTCAATGTTGATTATTTATTCAGCATTTTGAGCCATGGACCACCATTTGATGACATTTAACAATATTGTCATGTTTGTCGTTGGATTAGATTCTGTCCACAATGCCATGCTGTATTGATGTTGGTACCATTAGGAGAGATAACATGATGTTGGTACCATTAGGAGAGACAACATGATGTTGGTACCATTAGGAGAGATAACATGATGTTGGTACCATTAGGAGAGATAACATGATGTTGGTACCATTAGGAGAGATAACATGATGTTGGTACCATTAGGAGAAATAACATGATGTTGGTACCATTAGGAGAGACAACATGATGTTGGTACCATTAGGAGAGATAACATGATGTTGGTACCATTAGGAGAGATAACATGATGTTGGTACCGTTAGGAGAGACAACATGATGTTGGTACCATTAGGAGAGACAACATGGTGTTGGTACCATTAGGAGAGATAACATGATGTTGGTACCGTTAGGAGAGACAACATGATGTTGGTACCATTAGGAGAGATAACATGATGTTGGTACCATTAGGAGAGATAACATGATGTTGGTACCATTAGGAGAGATAACATGATGTTGGTACCATTAGGAGAGACAACATGATGTTGGTACCATTAGGAGAGATAACATGATGTTGGTACCATTAGGAGAGACAACATGATGTTGGTGCCATTAGGAGAGACAACATGATGTTGGTACCATTAGGAGAGATAACATGATGTTGGTACCATTAGGAGAGACAACATGATGTTGGTACCATTAGGAGAGATAACATGATGTTGGTACCATTAGGAGAGACAACATGATGTTGGTACCATTAGGAGAGATAACATGATGTTGGTACCATTAGGAGAGACAACATGGTGTTGGTACCATTAGGAGAGATAACATGGTGTTGGTACCATTAGGAGAGATAACATGATGTTGGTACCATTAGGAGAGATAACATGGTGTTGGTACCATTAGGAGAGATAACATGATGTTGGTACCGTTAGGAGAGAGAACATGATGTTTGTACCATTAGGAGAGATAACATGATGTTGGTACCATTAGGAGAGAACAGGCAATACGTTTATTGTTTATAAGCCTTGACAAAAGCTAGTCTTCCTGGGGTCCGACACAGACAAACATTTAACATTTAACAAAGGCAATACTTGCAATTGTTTAGAAACACTATAACTCAAAATAAAACATAGTAAAATTAAATATAAAATAAGAAATAAAAAACATAGGAGAAATAAAAAACAAAGAAAAACATAGCAAAAAATCACTTTCAACACATTATACATTTGAATTATTATTTTCCCAGGGTTACTGCAGTATGGTTTACATAAAAGGTGTTCTTGATTTTAAAGATGAATGTTGTATTTGTATTGGTTATACACTTTGGTAGTGCATTCCAACCTATTACTGCTCTATAGATAATAGAAGATTTAAGAAGATATAACGTTGAACAAAATAACAAATTAACAATTAATGCAGATGTTTAACAATAATTGAACTCTTGGGCGTGTAAAATGGACCCTTAAGGGAAACCATTTGGTTTAATTTTACACTCACAATTTAAACTACTTTACAGCCCAGACATCCACACAGAAAACTACTCTCTGGCCTCGACAGCCCAGACATCCACACAGAAAAGTCCTTTTTGATTGCATTAAATAACTTTAAACAACATTCACTTTGTCACTCGATCTGCCATTCACTTTATGCAAACGCATACCCTCTATTTCCATATAATTTTAGGGCTATATCTTTTCTTGCACCAACCCTTACCCTTTATCCCTACATGTATTTCCTTTATTTATTTATTTATTTATTTTCACTATTTTGAAAATCCTTTTCCAATGTTCAACTGTCTAGTTACGAGCCGGCTCATCGGTCATTTGAACTATTTTAAAAGTTCAGTTTTCTAACAAAATAATCGTGGAATGAGTTTTTGCTCAAATTCTTCATGTTGCTTTCAGGAGAGGTGGTTTTGGGGTGTGTGTGCGTGCGTGCCCGCCCACCCACTGGATGCCAACGACAAACCTCTGCCCAAACTTTCCACACCGGCCTGTTATTGCGCCACCATGAGGCCGATTTTTGCAAAGCCTATTTAACCGTACACATGCTATACGGTGCTGTGTTACTACTTGCCTATCGAGGCCATGGCTCTTTAGTCGACTGGTAACAGTCCTGGGCCGAGGTTACATCATTATTATTCTCATTATTCCAGGAGAGGTGGTTTCGGGCGCAGTGTAAATGTGTTTTTATTCGTGTTATTCCAGGAGAGGTGGTTTCGGGCGCAGTGTAAATGTGTTTTTATTCGTGTTATTCCAGGAGAGGTGGTTTCGGGCGCAGTGTAAATGTGTTTTTATTCTCGTTATTCCAGGAGAGGTGGTTTCGGGCGCAGTGTAAATGTGTTTTTATTCTCGTTATTCCAGGAGAGGTGGTTTCGGGCGCGTTGTAAATGTGTTTTTATTCGTGTTATTCCAGGAGAGGTGGTTTCGGGCGCAGAATAAATGTGTTTTTATTCTCGTTATTCCAGGAGAGGTGGTTTCGGGCGCGTTGTAAATGTGTTTTTATTCGTGTTGTTCCAGGAGAGGTGGTTTCGGGCGCAGTGTAAATGTGTTTTTATTCGTGTTGTTCCAGGAGAGGTGGTTTCGGGCGCAGTGTAAATGTGTTTTTATTCGTGTTGTTCCAGGAGAGGTGGTTTCGGTGTGCAGTGAGAACCGCCTGCGCTGGGACCTGACCCCAGAGCAGATCGAACAGATGTCCGACGAGCTGATCTGTAAGACAAAGGAGGTCTACGACCGCGTGGGACTTCTGGAGCTGGACGCCGTGAGCTTCGAGAACACCCTGAAAGCCCTGGCTGACGTGGAGGTGGAGTACACCGGTGAGTACCCTGACACACCCTGACACACCCTGACACACCCTGACACACCCTGAAACACCCTGACACACCCTGACAAAATCGTCGGATAAAAAAAAATATATATAAAAAAAGAAGACTTACTGATACAAGGACTTAAGCTTCTAAAATAAATACTGCTGCTGTAATTAAAGAGAACATACTCTCAATAGTGGATAGACTGAATGATTAACTACCCCAAAAATGTAGTTTACATTTTACCACTACTATTAACTTAAAACAGAATTCTTAATATTGTAAGCATAATGATATTGTCGCATTGTGATATTTGGCCATAACTGAGGTGTCACAAGCTGTCATGATGTTGTGCAGCCTATATATTTCTGTTATTTGATTTGATATAGTGCTTAAATTAGTCCTTTAATGCAGACTGATACAAATAAGGCAACATAAACCCATAATAATTGAATAAGTGTGGAAAACATCATTGTTTTGTGATCAGTTTGACTGCTTAATGAACAGTAAAGACATCAGGATTAGGTCAAACCTGGCTGTTAGCCTGGTCCGGAGCAGGCTAAGTCCAAAGCATTAGTTTCCATGGTAACTAATGTAGCATCACTTTCATGAAACCAAATCAAGCCTCAACATATCCAGGTTAACTGGTTAAATTATTCTGGCAAGATTAACCAGTTTTTTTATGAAACCGGTTAATCGCTGATCCAGGATATATTAACCCTTGGCCTACAATTCACGGAAAAAAATTAATCGAAAAATCTAAACCTCCCGTTAACGGAAAAAACGGAATGACAATCAATATCAGTTATCGCGGGGTCAAAAGAGCAAAAATTAATATTTTTTCGCTAATATCACTAATGTTGGATGTAATTTACCAAAAAACGGCCGAAATCCGCGTGATCGTGCGCTATCGTGCACGCGCGCCGTCTCTATGTGCGTCGCTGTAAAAAATGTTATATTTTGCGATCTTTTGGGGTTGATTTGAGGTTAATTTGACTTAGTTATGAAAAATATAGCATTAGCTTAGCAATCCGGACCAGCCAAGCTATTGACTAGGGTCAAAATACTACAGGTTGTTGTTGATCGTTGAACCGGAAGTGACTTAGGAAGATCCGTCTATTTTAGCCAAAATCAGCATAATGATGCTTTCCCGCCATCTGGTGGCGAATCGAGAGAATACATTTGCAATGAATGAAAAAGAAAAAAACATCTCTTCAATCCACCAGATCTTTCTTGTATGTTAAAACGATGAATTAAAAATATGCCAATTTGTTACCCAAACAAAAAAATTGGGACTGGTACTCCAAGGGTTAAGCCAGGATAGCTGTTAAATCCCGGCTTAATCTCTAATCCAAGTTTCGTGGAACGGGCCCCTGGTTCTCTAACGATTCAGGTTGAGCGTTGAGACACCCAGGAGATATCAGACGTTTGCCCGGGAGCCAAACTTAGAAAAAGAAAACAACTTTTGGTGGGCCGGTAGAGGGTCATGTACTTTTTATTTGCATTGTAATCCCCATAGGGGGATTTTAGAATGCCTCATATAAGAACTGTCTTTAAAAAATAAACAAATAAACACTCATATGGATATGAAGAATCAACTGACGCTATTGTTCCTGCTTCTGAATTAGTTTAGCTAGAAACAGACTGTATCAAATATGAGTGACTGACTGTCGTAAACGATACAGAGACACCTCCCTGACAATATAACGACACAGAGACACCTCCCTGACAATATAACGATACAGAGACACCTCCCTGACCATATAACGATACAGAGACGCCTCCCTGACAATATAACGACACAGAGACACCTCCCTGACAATTATAACGATACAGAGACACCTCCCTGACAATATAACGATACAGAGACACCTCCCTGACAATATAACGACACAGAGACACCTCCCTGACAATATAACGATACAGAGTCACCTCCCTGACAATATAACGACACAGAGACACCTCCCTGACAATATAACGATACAGAGACACCTCCCTGACAATATAATGATAAAGAGACACCTCCCTGACAATATAACGATACAGAGACACCTCCCTGACAATATAACGATACAGAGTCACCTCCCTGACAATATAATGATACAGAGACACCTTCCTGACAATATAACGATACAGAGTCACCTCCCTGACAATATAATTGCGAACGCAGTGAGCCACTTACTATGACAGCAAGGGCTGAATGTCTGTGTGTGTGTCTGTGTGTCTGTCTGTCTGTCCCGCTGTTACACCACCCGCCCGCCACCAGAGGGCGCAGCTGTAGCACACACACACACACACAGGGCGCAGCTGTAGCACACACACACACACACACACACACACACACACACACACACACACACAACCACACACACACGAGCTGCGTTCGCTTCCCGCGTTTGCGCGTCTTACTTGTGATACAGAGATACCTCTAGTCTATAGAGGGGCGGGTAGCCTGGCCCAGACAGCGTGCTTTCTGGTCTAGAGGGGCGGGTAGCCTGGCCCAGACAGCGTGCTTTCTGGTCTAGAGGGGCGGGTAGCCTGGCCCAGACAGCGTGCTTTCTGGTCTAGAGGGGCGGGTAGCCTGGCCCAGACAGCATCAGTGCATCAGTGCCCATACCCGAGGCGTTGTTGGCAAAAAGGTTTTTCTGTGTGGAGTTTGCATGTTCTCCCCGTGTCCCCTAGAGTAGGTACCCTCACATGTTCTCCCCGTGTCCCCTAGGGTAGGTACCCTCACATGTTCTCCCTGTGTCCCCTAGGGTAGGTACCCTCACATGTTCTCCCCGTGTCCCCTAGGGTAGGTACCCTCACATGTTCTCCCCGTGTCCCCTAGGGCAGGTACCCTCACATGTTCTCCCCGTGTCCCCTAGGGTAGGTACCCTCACATGTTCTCCCCGTGTCCCCTAGGGTAGGTACCCTCACATGTTCTCCCCGTGTCCCCTAGGGTAGGTACCCTCACATGTTCTCCCCGTGTCCCCTAGGGTAGGTACCCTCACATGTTCTCCCCGTGTCCCCTAGGGTAGGTACCCTCACATGTTCTCCCCGTGTCCCCTAGGGTAGGTACCCTCACATGTTCTCCCCGTGTCCCCTAGGGTAGGTACCCTCACATGTTCTCCCCGTGTCCCCTAGGGTAGGTACCCTCACAAAAAAACATGCAGTAATCCTGGTCTCTAAACTGCCTCCCCCTGGCCAGCCGGGGCGCCTGCTGGAGGGGAATGGAACTGGTCGGAATAACGTGTTCCTTCCACGCGCTACGTCCGGCCGGGGAAACTCCCCTCTGTCAGGTGTAAAGAAGCAACTTGGACTCCTCATTCATAGAAGGAAGCATGAGGTTCAGTCCGCTGCCCCCCCACCCCCCCAGGTTGTCAGAGGAAGTGTACTAGCGCCCAGGATTACATTAGATAATTGACACTGGGTGAAAAAAAATGGGTTGCAAAATTGTGGGTTAACCCATTTTGGGGCGGGAACCCCTTTTGTTGTCAGCATTATGTTATGCTTTAGCTATAGAGCACCGAAGTCTGACGTCACTTTCAGTAGAGGGCGTCAGTCCCCAGGTTCATGTATTTGTTTAGTTGCATTGAAATCCCCATTGAGGCGATTTTAGATCGCCTCATATAACAACTGTGTTTGAAAAATAAACATGTCACCCCGGCCGCTTCACTCATATGGATATGAAGAATCAACTGACTGAGAGAAAACGCTAATGTTACTGCTGTTGAATTAGTTAGATTTTCGCTAGAAGCAGACTATCATATATGAGTGACTGACTGTTGCAAACGATACAGAGACACCTTCCCGACAATAACGCCGAGACAGCTTGTTTATTTTTGGACCACAATGCTTATAGTAGACGATATTAAGATCACCCCATGTTATTCTCCATAGAGACATTACTTCCGCGAACCAGGGGAATCGTCGGGATGAGAGTTACGTCAGGACTTCGGTGCTCTATTGAAAAATAGCAGATCTACAAGCTCATAGCGCGCCACCAAGTGGCGCGCTATGAGCTTGTAGGTCTGCTATTTTTGAAAAATCGAAGAACGACTGACATAGAAACATAGCTTTTTCAGAAAACTGATCAGAACGGGATAAAATGTGTTTGGGCGACGGATGGGATGGGATGGGATGGGATCACCTCTCGTATAAATGAGGTGTTTTTCTGTACGTCTGTGAACGGCAACAATGTATCCATGGGTGGAACGCCTGAGTTGGCAGGAATCGGCCGTGTGTGTGTGTGTGTGTGTGTGTGTGTGTGTGTGGGGGGACGGACGGACGGTGGAAGGTGGACGGCGGGGGAGCTTCTCTCTCATCAGCATTTCACTCAATGACAACAATGAGCTTTTTGTTACCACTTCTGTTTGCTGTGTGTGTGTGTGTGACTGTGTGTGTGTGTGTGTGTGTCACAGGCTATGTGTGTGTTGGGGGGGGGGGGGTGCAGTGGGGTGGGGGTGCAGCAGTGAATTTAATTGAACAAATACTTATTGATTATAATGAATCTATGATCCACAATTTGATTTTATTATTATTTTATAATCTATCCCTATTTTGAGTGTCTGTCCGTCCATGATCCATCCATCCGTCCATCTTCAAGCGCTTATCCGTGGTCGGGTGGCGGGGGCAACGGCTCTAACCAGAGAGCTCCAGACTCTTCCCCTCTCCTCTCTAACCAGAGAGCTCCAGACTCTAACCAGAGAGCTCCAGACTCTTCCCCTCTCCTCTAACCAGAGAGCTCCAGACTCTTCCCCTCTCCTCTAACCAGAGAGCTCCAGACTCTTCCCCTCTCCTCCTCTAACCAGAGAGCTCCAGACTCCAGAGCAACATCAGAGAACTAACGTTCTCTCTGGGGGTGTTCCCGGCAGATAAAAACCCTCCACCTGGTCTAGGGATGTCGGCAACGGTTAATTAACGGTTGTTTTTTAAAAACCTTTAAATAACAGGAATAAAAATGATTTACTTTTGTTCTACTCACTCTCATCTTTATGGAAACATATTTTGTTTTTAGATATTTTATTGGAATCAGAATTTATTCAGCATTTTGTTGTACTTGTGCCTAAAATCGTCATATGGTGTGACATGACAATAATTGTTTATAAAATGAAAATGGAGTACACCTTTCTTAAGTTGCTCACTTTATCAAAGTCCTTTATCATAACTAAACTGTGATCCACTATAATTTTGTGAAAATGTATTAAATCTGTATATTATTTCCGTAATCAACACTCAATGTGAGGCCCATGTTATCGGTCTTTCAATATATTTTGTATTTATTGTGACAAAACTTTCTCTAAAATTACACAAATATTTGTGACTCTTCCTTAGACTATTTGCTATGTAATCCATGAACATTAATGGTTTCATCATTAATAAAGGTATGATTTTTTTCACTATTTGGAACGTCACACCAAATTATTTAGTGTCACACCGTATGATCATATCTTCATTTGTCAAAGCAAACTGTGTTTTAAGCTACTTATTAGTGAGTACTGAACTTTACAGATTGATTTAACAATTACTCAGGAAAAACAGCAACAGGAAAATTGCTTTAACATTGAATAACATGGCAATGACTGAATAAAACTAAATTAAACACAATTTAGTGTGGATAGTTGCAGATTTTAGGTGAAAATGTTTAAAACAAATGTTTAAATGGACAAAAGAAGCATGGGACTTTGTTATTTATTGTTATATCTGTAGGAAAATACAGTTTGTATCATATGGTGTGACAAAAAAGTCATATGGCGTGACAGGAAAACAGTCACACCATTATGATAAAGTGTCACACCATATTACGTTTTCTGCACTTAACATAACATTGAGGCTACTAGCTACACATTAGCATGCTAACAACATGCTAGCTATAACAAAGCAACATAGATTTACATGTAATTATGACCAAAATATCTAATACCTTTAGCTTTTTTAATGAAAAAGGTGTCACACCCACAGACACTTGGAAGAGTCGCATTGGTCAGCGTTCCAACAAGATCGTATTTCATGAAAATGTTAAAATGATAATTCACCACAGACACCTGTCATGCTATTGTAATGCAAGTGCTGAACAGCCTTACTGAAGAAGTACCTCTCTATCCCAATGGGTGTCCAAACAATTGCCCGTTGAAATGTCCCAAAATGGTGTCACACAATATGATTTTGGTTTGGGGGACAAAATCTTTTTGATCAGAAATGATTGAAAACATTATGCTTGGACTTTGAAAAGATTAGGCTCACAAATAGACATCTATATTATATTTATGGAATTTTTAAAATAATTTTTGCTTTTTTTTCCTTAGTTTTATTTAAGTTCCTACTTTGATAAACAAGGCCGGGACAGTCGCACCATATGATTTTTGCTGTGTTTGGTTGAAAATTCTGAAGAAATGAGGAATTACATTTTTTAATCTTGAGTATGTTATGTAATGCATTACATTCACCCATTCACACACACATTCACACACCTTTACATAGATTGTGCATTACATTCACCCATTCACACACCTTTACATAGATTGTGCATTACGTTCACCCATTCACACACACACATTCACACACCTTTACATAGATTGTGCATTACATTCACACACCTATGGGTGGCGTTCAGTGTCTTGCTCAAGGACACTTCGACACTAACTCTGGGGGAGCCCACAGGGATCGAACCGGGAACCATGCGGTTACCATCCGGCCACTCTACCGCTGAACCACTGCCATCCCGTTATTAGTTGTTACATGATAATATGATAATGTATTTATTGTGTGACTCTCTCTGTCTCTCTCCCATAGTCCAGAGGAACATGCTAGACTTCCCCCAGTAAGGAGGTTAATGTCTCTCTCTCTCTGTCTCTCTCCCATAGTCCAGAGGAACATGCTGGACTTCCCGCAGCATGTGTCGTCCAATAAGGACGTCCGTACAGCCTCCACCGACGCCGATAAGAAGCTGTCGGAGTTCGACGTGGAGATGAGCATGAGAGAGGACGTCTACCAGAGGATCGTAGCCCTGGAGGTACAGCCCTCTGTGTGTGCGTGCGTGCGGAACACGTGCGAGTAGGAACACTTCATGACCATATATAGAGTAGGAACACTTCATGACCATATATAGAGTAGGAACACTTTATGACCATATATAATAATAATAATAATATTGTATATATTGTCCAGTCTGACTCTCTACTCGGAGGCTAAGCACTACATGTTTATATTTCAGTCTAAGGTGCAGTCAGCCTGTAATGTATATTTTATATATTTCAGTCTAAGGTGAAGTCAGACTCTCTCCTCGGAGGCTAAGCGCTACATGTTTATATTTCAGTCCAAGGTGAAGTCAGTCAGCCTGTAATGTATATTTAATATATTTCAGTCTAAGGTGCAGTCAGCCTGTAATGTATATTTAATATATTTCAGTCTAAGGTGCAGTCAGTCAGCCTGTAATGTATATTTAATATATTTCAGTCTAAGGTGCAGTCAGTCAGCCTGTGATGTATATTTAATATATTTCAGTCTAAGGTGCAGTCAGCCTGTAATGTATATTTAATATATGTCAGTCTAAGGTGCAGTCAGCCTGTAATGTATATTTAATATATTTCAGTCTACGGTGCAGTCAGCCTGTAATGTATATTTTATATATTTCAGTCCAAGGTGAAGTCAGACTCTCTCTCCTCGGAGGCTAAGCGCTACATGGACAGGCTGGTCAAACTGGGACGAAGGAACGGCCTGCACCTCCACAAGGACAAGCAAGACGTAAGATACCCTAATACCCCTAAACCCTAAGTCCTATACCCTAACCCAGGGTTCCCCAATTAATTTTAAGGGCCATATTTTGACTAGCGTACCAGGCTGGGGGCCGAGTCTGCACGCGCGAGGTCGAGGTCTTGCCCTGGAAATTCATTTTCAGGGCAAGACACCATTTGAAAAGGATGCCCAGTTTTACATGCATAGGCTACTGACCTTTAATGCCATTTATATCTGGGACCCTTAAAAAAAAAAAACATTTTTTATTTTTATTTTAATTCTTTCATGGGCCACAAGGGGGCGCTCTGTGGGCCGCCTATTGGGGAACCCTGCCCTAACCCCTCTATACCCTAATACCCTAAATCCTATACCCTATCTATCTATCTATCTATCTATCTATCTCTCTGTGTTCAGTCTAACGGTGTAATCTTCTCTGTCAGGAGATCAAGACCATCAAGAAGAAGCTGAGCAACCTGTGCATCGACTTCAACAAACACCTGAACGAAGACACCACCAGCCTGAGCTTCACTAGGGAACAGCTGGGTGAGTCAATACAGTCAGCTTCACTAGAGAACAGCTGGGTGAGTCAATACAGTCAGCTTCACTAGAGAACAGCTGGGTGAGTCAATACAGTCAGCTTCACTAGAGAACAGCTGGGTGAGTCAATACAGTCAGCTTCACTAGAGAACAGCTGGGTGAGTCAATACAGCTTCACTGGAGAACAGCTGGGTGAGTCAATACAGCTTCACTAGGGAACAGCTGGGTGAGTCAATACAGCTTCACTAGAGAACAGCTGGGTGAGTCAATACAGCTTCACTAGGGAACAGCTGGGTGAGTCAATACAGCTTCACTAGGGAACAGCTGGGTGAGTCAATACAGCTTCACTAGAGAACAGCTGGGTGAGTCAATACAGCTTCACTAGAGAACAGCTGGGTGAGTCAATACAGTTTCACTAGGGAACAGCTGGGTGAGTCAATACAGTCAGCTTCACTAGAGAACAGCTGGGTGAGTCAATACAGCTTCACTAGGGAACAGCTGGGTGAGTCAATACAGTCAGCTTCACTAGAGAACAGCTGGGTGAGTCAATACAGTCAGCTTCACTAGGGAACAGCTGGGTGAGTCAATACAGCTTCACTAGAGAACAGCTGGGTGAGTCAATACAGCTTCACTAGGGAACAGCTGGGTGAGTCAATACAGCTTCACTAGGGAACAGCTGGGTGAGTCAATACAGCTTCACTAGAGAACAGCTGGGTGAGTCAATACAGCGTCACTAGAGAACAGCTGGGTGAGTCAATACAGCTTCACTGGAGAACAGCTGGGTTAGAGAACAGCTGGGCGAGTCAATACAGCTTCACTAGAGAACAGCTGGTGAGTTAATACAGCTTCACTAGAGAACAGCTGGGTGAGTTAACCCATTCTGACCTGAGATCAGATTCTAAAAATGTTCTTCTACATCCTGACAGTTTTCGCAAAAAGCTATGTTTACATGTCAGTCGTTCTTCGATTTTTCAAAAATAGCAGACCTACAAGCTCGTAGTGCGCCACTCGGTGGCGCGCTATGGGCTTGTAGATCAGCTATTTTTCAATAGCTAAAGCATAGCGTAATGCTAACACCAAAAGGGGTTCCCGCCCAGAATGGGTTAAAGAGTTGAGTGACGTCATGATGACATCACATCACCAGTCCATGTCATTTTCCTATAAATGAAAGTTCTCATTAAACAAACATTCATTCAGCGACTCGTACAAACAGAGCGGAGCTCATTTCAATTACTGGTAGGTTGGAGCTGCTGCTGTGAAATGTTTCACTGGACGATACATCTGGAAGACGGTTGAGCCCAAGGGGAAAGGACCGTCTCAGATGTATAGTATGTCCTGTTGCATGGTGGGAGATCGTATCTTCCTCTTTGGAGGAGACAACACACCTGGTGACCTGTATGTCTTAGACTTCAGTCCTAGCCTCAAGACATTATGTAAGCTAGCAGTTATTCAGTGCGGTCTGGAGCAGTCTGGACTCCCACACAACGTCGGGTGGGAACTGGCAGCCATGACGAGCAAGACGAAGAGTAAGATGCAGATGATGGTTTTATGAAGAGAAGATGAAGAACCTTAAAAAAGACAGAAAAAAACAGTCTGTATGTTTTGGGCGTAGAGCTCCTCTGCTGTAGGTCACTGGTTCTCAACCTGTTCTGGCCACGACCCTTTGAACTGGGGACCCCCCAAAATAATATTTGAATCTGGGACCCCCTCAATATAATATTTGAACTGGGGACCCCCTCAAAAATAATCATATTTGAACTGTGGACCCCCCCAAAAAAATATCATATTTGAACTGTGGACCCCCCCCCCCCCCCAAAAAAAATAAATAAATATCATATTTGAACTGTGGACCCCCCCCCCCAAAAAATATATCATATTTGAACTGTGGACCCCCCCCAAAAAAAATAAAATAAATCATATTTGAACTGTGGACCCCCCCCCCAAAAAAACAAACATATTTGAACTGTGGACCCCCCCCAAAAAAACAAACATATTTGAACTGGGGACCCCCCCCCCCCCAAAAAAAAAAAATTGAACTGGGGACCCCCCCCCCCCCCAAAAAAAAAAAAATATATATATTTGAACTGGGGGGACCCCCAAAAAAAATCATATTTGAACTGGGGACCCCCCCCCAATTTTTTTTATCATATTTGAACTGGGGACCCCCCCCCAAAAAAATAATCATATTTGAACTGGGGACCCCCCCCCCCCCCCCAAAAAAAAAGAGCTCCTCTGCTGTAGGTCACTGGTTCTCAACCTGTTCTGGCCACGACCCTTTGAACTGGGGACCCCCCCAAATAATATTTGAATCTGGGACCCCCTCAATATAATATTTGAACTGGGGACCCCCTCAAAAATAATCATATTTGAACTGTGGACCCCCCCAAAAAAATATCATATTTGAACTGTGGACCCCCCCCCCCCCCAAAAAAATAAATAAATATCATATTTGAACTGTGGACCCCCCCCCCCAAAAAATATATCATATTTGAACTGTGGACACCCCCCAAAAAAATAAAATAAATCATATTTGAACTGTGGACCCCCCCCCAAAAAAACAAACATATTTGAACTGTGGACCCCCCCCAAAAAAACAAACATATTTGAACTGGGGACCCTCCCCCCCCAAAAAAAAAATTGAACTGGGGACCCCCCCCCCCCAAAAAAAAAATATATATATATATTTGAACTGGGGACCCCCCCAAAAAAAATCATATTTGAACTGGGGACCCCCCCCAAAAAAGTTTTATCATATTTGAACTGGGGACCCCCCCCCAAAAAAATAATCATATTTGAACTGGGGACCCCCCCCCCCCCCAAAAAAAAACATATTTGAACTGGGGACCCCCCCAAAAAAATCATATTTGAACTGGGGACCCCCCCAAAAAAATCATATTTGGACTGGGGACCCCCCCAAAAAAATCATATATGAACTGGGGACCCCCCCCCCAAAACCCCGGTCGCAATGACTAACCATTCGGGAAGCAGAAAGGCAAGTCGACCAATGTGACCCCTAGACCCCTATTCACAGAGGTCATTCAAATGTTGACATATTATTGTTTATAGCAGCTTATTATTGTTTATAGAAGCTCGTAGCGTGCCACCGAGTGGCGCGCTACAAGCTTGTATATCTGCTATTTATCTTTTTATCGAAGAACGACCGACATAGAAACATTAATTTGTAAACGTGGTGGTTTGTGTTCCCAGGGGGTCTTCCGGAGGACTTCCTGAGCTCTCTGGAGGCGGACGGAGACAGCCTGAAGATCACCCTGAAGTATCCTCACTACTTCCCCACCATGAAGAAATGCTACGTCCCTGAGACCCGCAGGACCCTGGAGCAGGCCTTCAACTCCCGCTGTAGAGAGGTGAGTCCCCTGGTGGAGCAGGCCCCCTGGTGGAGCAGGCCCCCTGGTGGAGCAGGCCTCCTGGTGGAGCAGGCCCCCTGGTGGAGCAGGCCTTCAACTCCAGCTGTAGAGAGGTGAGTCCCCTGGTGGAGCAGGCCCCCTGGTTTAGCAGACCTTCAACTCCCGCTGTAGAGAGGTGAGTCCCCTGGTGGAGCAGGCCCCCTGGTGGAGCAGGCCTTCAACTCCAGATGTAGAGAGGTGAGTCCCCTGGTGGAGCAGGCCTTCAACTCCTGCTGTAGAGAGGTGAGTCCCCTGGTGGAGCAGGCCTTCAACTTCCGGTGTAGAGAGGTGAGTCCCCTGGTGGAGCAGGCCTCCTGGTGGAGAAGGCCTCCTGGTAGAGCAGGCCTTCAACTCTAGGTGTAGAGAGGTGAGTCCCCTGGTGGAGCAGGCCCCCTGGTGGAGCAGGCCTTCAACTCCCGCTGTAGAGAGGTGAGTCCCCTGGTGGAGCAGGCCTTCAACTCCCGCTGTAGAGAGGTGAGTCCCCTGGTGGAGCAGGCCCCCTGGTGGAGCAGGCCTTCAACTCCAGCTGTAGAGAGGTGAGTCCCCTGGTGGAGCAGGCCTTCAACTCCCGCTGTAGAGAGGTGAGTCCCCTGGTGGGGCAGGCCTTCAACTTCCGGTGTAGAGAGGTGAGTCCCCTGGTGGAGCAGGCCTCCTGGTGGAGAAGGCCTCCTGGTAGAGCAGGCCTTCAACTCTAGGTGTAGAGAGGTGAGTCCCCTGGTGGAGCAGGCCCCCTGGTGGAGCAGGCCTTCAACTCCCGCTGTAGAGAGGTGTGAGAGAGATGATTTGGATTATTTGGCTAGACACGGAACGTGTCATTTCTCGACCGTTTCGGACGCGGGGCGGCTCGCCGGAACCGGGCCGGCACCCTGGCCGCGTTCCGGGGACCCCCCGGGGACCCCCATACGGAGTTGCACCACTTACTTCACACGGGTGTGATTGTTGAATACAGAAAGCGATCATATCGACATTGATTATCGGCCGTACCAACAATTAATTATATCAGATATCGGCCAAAATGTCTCTTCGGTGCACCCCTATATCTCCTGGTTCCTCTGTCTCCTATATCTCCTGGTTCCTCTGTGTCTCCTATATCTCCTGGTTCCTGTGTCTCCTATATCTCCTGGTTCACCCCTATATCTCCCCCTATATCTCCCCCTATATCTCCTGGTTCCTCTGTCTCCTATATCTCCTGGTTCCTCTGTCTCCTCTCCAGGAGAACTCCTGCATCCTGAAGGAGCTGGTGGAGCTCCGACATCAGAAGAGCTCTCTGCTGGGTTTCACCACGCACGCTGACTTCGTCCTGGAGATGAACATGGCCAAGTCTGGGAAGAAGGTCTCCTTGTTCCTGGGTAGGTGAACATGGCCAAGTCTGGGAAGAAGGTCTCCTTGTTCCTGGGTAGGTGAACATGGCCAAATGGTGCGCTGTGACTGGCCAGTCGCTGTGATTGGCAGCCTACACCTAAACCTAACCCTAACCTTAACCTCAGTAAAACTATACATAAACCTAACCTCAGTAAAACTATACCTAAACAAACCTAACCTCAGTAAAACTATACATAAACCTAACCTCAGTAAAACTATACATAAACCTAACCTCAGTAAAACTATACATAAACCTAACCTCAGTAAACTACCTAAACCTAACCTCAGTAAAACTATACCTAAACCTAACCTCAGTAAAACTATACCTAAACCTAACCTCAGTAAACTATACCTAAACCTAACCTCAGTAAACTATACATAAACCTAACCTCAGTAAAACTATACATAAACCTAACCTCAGTAAAACTATACCTAAACCTAACCTCAGTAAAACTATACCTAAACCTAACCTCAGTAAACTATACCTAAACCTAACCTCAGTAAAACTATACCTAAACCTAACCTCAGTAAACTATACCTAAACCTAACCTCAGTAAAACTATACCTAAACCTAACCTCAGTAAACTATACCTAAACCTAACCTCAGTAAACGATACCTAAACCTAACCTCAGTAAAACTAACGCAGTGGCTGGGGGGCGTTTCCAAGAACCCGAATCCGAGGAAGATACCATATTAGCCATCATCAGTGCCCATACCCGAGGTGGGGTTGGCGAAAGGGTCTTTCAGCCTGATGGAGGGGAAAGGAACCGGTTGGAATAATGTGTTCCTTCCACGCGCTACGTCCAAACAGGTAAACTCCCCCCCCCCCCCCCCCCCTGTCGGATGTAAAGGAGCGACTTGGACTCCTCATGCATGAAGGAAGCATCAGTTCAAGTCTGTTGCTCTCCCCAGGTTGGCGGAGGGTGTGTAGAGCCCAGGATCACATTAGATAATTGACACAGGGGTGAAAAATGGGTTACAAAATCGTGGGATAAAAAATGATCTGTCTGGGAACGTCTCCTTGTTCCTCGGTACAGTGACTTGACAAATTATTTTAAATTTTTTGTCATCCCAGGATATTTGTAACCCAGTGTCAGTTGTCAATGTAATCCTGGGCGCTCCTAGTGCTGCACCATTCGTTTTTTCCACGAAAATATGTATTGTCTTTAGTCTGTATTTGCTGAACATTACTACATTAATTATATATAAATATGTATTGTCTTTAGTCTGTAGTTGCTGAACATTACTACATTCATTATATATAAACATGTATTGTCTTTAGTCTGTTGTTGCTGGGGGGGGGGGGGGGGGGGCTGCGGTAGAGGGAGGGAGAGAGATAGAGATAGACAGAAATAGACAGGTGGGCTCCGTGGAGGGGTCTGGTCCACATCTGGTCGAGGTCGAGCTCTGTGAGGCCGGGTCCAGGTCACACTTCTGGTGGGCTCCATGAAGAGGCCTGATCCACGGTCACACTCGGCAGTCAGTTGGGGGTTAATATTAGAGGTCCACAGAACTGCGACGGGGAGGACGAAAAGAGACTCCGGGGAGAGATTCCCCGGATGTTGGATTAGTGGCAGGCCTTACTGGAGCCTATATAGTGTATATTACAAGTACTGCTGGGAGACAGACCCACACAACAATGTACGACTATGGTATTGTCAGAACAACATTACTACATTAATTATATATACATACGTGGAAATGGATTTTCTCTCTCTCTCCTCAGAGGAGCTGGCTCGTAAGCTGAAGCCTCTGGGCGAGGAGGAGAGGAGCGTTCTCCTCCAGCTGAAGGAGAAGGAGTGTCAGAAGAGAAGTCTGGCCTTCACTGGAGAGCTGCACGCCTGGGACACCAGATACTACATGACCCAGGTGAGCTAACACGCTAATAACACGCTAATAACATACCTGGGACACCAGATACTACATGACCCAGGTGAGCTAACACGCTAATAACACGCTAATAACATACCTGGGACACCAGATACTACATGACCCAGGTGAGCTAACACGCTAATAACATGCTAATAACATACCTGGGACACCAGATACTACATGACCCAGGTGAGCTAACACGCTAATAACATACCTGGGACACCAGATACTACATGACCCAGGTGAGCTAACACGCTAATAACACGCTAATAACATACCTGGGACACCAGATACTACATGACCCAGGTGAGCTAACACGCTAATAACACGCTAATACCATACCTGGGACACCAGATACTACATGACCCAGGTGAGATAGCACGCTAATAACACGCTAATAACATACCTGGGACATGAGATACTACATGACCCAGGTACCATAACACGCTAATAACATGCTAATAACATGCTACTGCGACATGCTATACTGCATGGCCCAGGTGAGAACACGATAATAACATGCTAATAACATACCTGGGGCATGAGATACTATATGACACTGGTACCATAACACGCTAATAACATGCTAATAACATGCTACTGGGACACCAGATAATACATCACCCAGGTGAGAACACGCTAATAACATGCTAATAACATGCTACTGGGACATGAGATACTGCATGACCCAGGTACCATAACATGCTAATAACATGTTATAAAACGCTACTATATGACCAGGTGAGATAGCACGCTTCTGCTCTCTGTGTGAACGGAGTATTTAGAATCCTAATATCACACATACACATCACAGACACATTAACATGGTCACTCAACGAGTACATCCTCAAGAAGGCGCAGCAGCGACTGTACTTTCTGAAGTACAAAAGGACTAGTGAACTTTTATCGCTGTATAATTGAAACTGGCTGTATCACAGTGTGGTACGGTAACATGACCGCTCAGGACTTCAACAGGTTGCATAGGACCGTTAAAACAGCAGCTAAAATCATCAGCAGCACAGTATTACCCAGTCTCCATAACATCTACACCACTCGCTGTATGAAAAAAGCCCACAACATCATGGAAGACACCGGCCACCCCGCAAATACCCTGTTCAAACCACTCCCTTCCAAAAAACGCTACCAGAGCATCAAATCTCGTACCACCACCCGTCTCAGTAACAGTTTCTACCCCCAGGCAGTCAGGCTGCTGAACAGCTGACCTTGAACTGTATTGCACTTTTGTCACTTCACTTTTTTCTGTTTTTTTGTCTTTTTCTTGCACTATAGATGTTTGTTTATGTCCTGTGTATGTAAGACTGAGAGTGCTCTGAGCAAAATAAATTTCATTGTATTTATACTCTGTATCTATACACATGACAAATAAACCTGAGACACTGTTATTAAAGGGGTGTATTCTCTGTTCTGTCCACTAGGTGGAGGAGACTCAGTATGCCGTGGACCAGAACCAGTTGAAGGAGTATTTCCCCATGGAGGTGGTGACCAAGGGTCTCCTGGACATCTATCAGGTCTGTAGCGCCACCTAGTGGTCATCTGTCAGGTCTGTAGCGCCACCTAGTGGTCATCTATCAGGTCTGTAGCTCTCTAGTGCAGGGGTTCCCAAACTTTTTTGGACCAGGTACCCCTTTTGGGGTAGATATTTTTCCAGGTACCCCCTCATCCTCGCAACACAGATAACAATATATTTACAACCACAAGCAGTGTTTCCTGCAGGAAAAAGCTTTGGCATGGTGCTGGGCGCAGGCCGCAGGGGGGCCTTCTTGCGTCGAACATTTTGATGAATTAATTAATTTGATTCAATAATTAATGAATAAGATTAATAAATTAAGATTAATTTGTATTATTGCTCTTGTATTGCTATTGGAGACACTGGGGGGACACTGGGCAGGCACTGGGGAGGCACTGGGGAGGCACTGGGGAGGCACTGGGGAGACACTGGGGAGGCACTCGGGAGGCACTCAGGGGGACACTGGGGAGGCACTGGGGAGGCACTGGGGAAGCACTCAGGGGGACACTGGGGAGGCACTCAGGGAGACACTGGGGAGGCACTCAGGGAGACACTGGGGAGGCACTCAGGGAGACACTGGGGAGGCACTCAGGGAGACACTGGGGAGGCACTCAGGGGACACTGGGGAGGCACTGGGAAGGCACTGAGGGGACACTGGGGAGGCACTGGGGAGGCACTGGGGAGACACTGGGGAGCATGGGGAGGCACTCAGGGGGACACTGGGGAGGCACTGGGGAGGCACTGAGGGGACACTGGGGAGGCACTGGGGAGGCACTGAGGGGACACTGGGGAAGCACTGGGGAGACACTGGGGAGCATGGGGAGGCACTCAGGGGGACACTGGGGAGGCACTGGGGAGGCACTCAGGGGGGCACTGGGGAGGCACTCGGCTGGGCACTGGGGAGGCACTCAGGGGGGCACTGGGGAGGCACTCGGCTGGGCACTGGGGAGGCACTCAGGGGGGCACTGGGGAGGCACTCGGCTGGGCACTGGGGAGGCACTCAGGGGGACACTGGGAAGGCACTGAGGGGACACTGGGGAGGCACTGGGAAGGCACTGAGGGGACACTGGGGAGGCACTGGGGGGACACTGGGGAGACACTGGGCAGGCACTCAGGGGGACACTGGGGAGGCACTCGGGAGGCACTTGGGAGGCACTCAGGGGGACACTGAGGAGGCACTGGGGAGGCACTGGGGGGAAACGGGGAGGCACTCAGGGGGACACTGGGGAGGCACTGGGGAAGCACTGAGGGGACACTGGGGAGGCACTGGGAAGGCACTGGGGAGGCGCTGGGGAGAAACTGCAGCCACTGGGGAGACATTGGGGAGGCACTGGGGAGACACTGGGGAGGCACTCAGGGGGACACTAAGCAGACACTGGGGAGGCACCATGGCGGACACTGGGGAGGCACTGGGCAGACACTGCAGGGCAGACACTGGGGTGGCACTTGGGGAGGCACTGGGGAGGTACTGGACATTTCATATCACACACACACCATGATTCACTAGCCCCTCAAAAAAAAAAAAAAAAAAAAAAAAAACTTTTTTTTTTTTTTTTTTTTTTGAGGGGGCTTGGGGTACCCCCTGGCTATGCGTCGCGTACCCCTAGGGGTCCGCGGACCCCACTTTGGGAACCGCTGCTCTAGTGGTCATCTGTCATTCTGTAGCTCTCTAGTGGTCATCTATCAGGTCTGTAGCGTTCTCTAGTGGTCATCTGTCAGGTCTGTAGGCTCTCTAGTGGTCATCTGTCAGGTCTGTAGGACTGACTACCTATAATAAGACACCAGGTTTGTGTTTCTAGCTCATCTGGTTCAGACGTATTGGAGCCAAAACTATTTGCTGGGTGCTAATATTGTGGCGGCCATATTGGATTTCATGGAAACTTGCAATACAAAAATTGTTTTTGTATTCATGGCATTGATCAACCTGTGAACATCTCTCTGTTTAAAGTTATTCAACCCCCGTCTATCTATAAATGCAAGTCTCTGTCTGTCTGTGTGTAATCCCCCCCCCCCCTTTGCCCCCTGGGTAGAAACATAGGTCTTTGGTCAAAACAGTGATCTGTTATTAATACTAGTCCTTACCTTACCCGTTCTGAATATATGAACCGCAAACGATGTTCAGCAAACGATGTTCAGTGTGGGTAATATATTTAATAATTATATATATGAACAGCAAACGATGTTCAGTGTGGGTAATATATCTAATACAGCAAACGATGTTCAGTGTGGGTAATATATCTAATAATTATATATATGAACAGCAAACGATGTTCAGTGAGGGTAATATATCTAATAATTATATATATGAACAGCAAACGATGTTCAGTGTGGGTAATATATTTAATAATTATATATATGAACAGCAAACGATGTTCAGTGTGGGTAATATATTTAATAATTATATATATGAACAGCAAACGATGTTCAGTGTGGGTAATATATATAATAATTATATATATGAACAGCAAACGATGTTCAGTGTGGGTAATATATCTAATAATTATATATATATGAACAGCAAACGATGTTCAGTGTGGGTAATATATCTAATAATTATATATATGAACAGCAAACGATGTTCAGTGTGGGTAATATATTTAATAATATATGAACAGCAAACGATGTTCAGTGTGGGTAATATATTTAATAATATGAACAGCAAACGATGTTCAGTGTGGGTAATATATTTAATAATATATGAACAGCAAACGATGTTCAGTGTGGGTAATATATTTAATAATATATGAACAGCAAACGATGTTCAGTGTGGGTAATCTATCTCATAATTTAGCGACCGTTCGCCCGCTGTCTATTGCGAGCAAAATAGACGGCGTGCGAAACAACTCAAGTTACCTGGAAAAGTGTGTCCCAGTATTAATCTGTGCCCGTCCCAACATGCTTCTAAGGATGTACTCGGACGGACGGACGGACTGACTGACAGACAGCGACCGAGCAAAATAGACAGTGGGCGAGCGATCGCTAAATTATTAGATAGATATCATTTGATTTTAGTATTGATAATCTCTAATTTGTCACGATACATTTATCTATTTTAAATTAATTAAATGTTTATATATTTATTCAGGAGCTGCTGAATAAATGTATTCTAAATTAATTAAACATTTCTCTACTATTCAGATAGATCGAATAAATGTATTCTAAATAAATTAAATGTTTCTCTACTATTCAGATAGAATAAATGTATTCTAAATGAATTAAACGTTTCTCTACTATTCAGATAGATAGAATAAATGTATTCTAAATTAATTAAATGTTTCTCTACTATTCAGATAGATCGAATAAATGTATTCTAAATTAATTAAATGTTTCTATACTATTCAGATAGAATAAATATTCTAAATGAATTAAACGTTTCTCTACTATTCAGATAGATAGAATAAATGTATTCTAAATGAATTAAACATTTCTCTACTATTCTACGATAGATAGAATGAATCGGAATGTATTTTAAATGAATTAAAGATTTCTCTATTCAGATAGATAGAATAAATGTATTCTAAATTAATTAAATGTATTTTAAATTAATTAAATGTTTCTCTACTATGCATATAGATATAATAAACATATTCTAAATGAATGAAATGTTTTTCTCCATATCTCTCCAGGAGCTGCTGGGTCTGTCCTTCAGCCTGGTGGATGGCGCCCCCGTGTGGCATCCTGACGTCACTCTCTACTCCGTCACTGACAGAGCCTCTGGAGTGTGTGTGGGCCAGTTCTACTTGGACCTTTTCCCCAGGTGTGTGTGTCTGCGTGTGTGCGCGCGTGCGTGCGTGCATGTTCCCCAGTTGTGTGTGTGGCATACGACCATGCTGCGTGCTTGGGTCAGCACAGGGGGGCAGTCAGACAGATATTTAGTGAAGCCACTAAGGAAATCGGGACTTCCTGAAAGTTCCTGTTGTGGCGCTGTCTGTCATTGGGCCCAAAAACCCCATAGCCCCATAGAGGCCCATGTATTTGGGCCCAACTTCACCTAGACTGTATTACCTTAATAAACATGGTCATGAATACTTTCTGCTTCCAGTCACCAGTTCATCTACGTCCATATCAGACCCAGAGAATGCTTTGTCCATATTTATTTACAGTCTATGGGTCAGCAGCCAGCTCAGGCTGTCTGCTGTGTCATTATATTCAGGGATCAATCCCGAAGGGGAGAAGACATAATAATAGTGACATTATATTTATTATTGTTGTGTTGCAGGGAGGGTAAGTACGGCCACGCAGCGTGCTTCGGCCTGCAGCCAGGCTGCCTCCAGTGACTTTATTATTATTATTATTATTATTATTATTATTATTATATGTGACTAAATTTGACTGAGGGACTGCCATTGGATTTTTTTTAATTTTCGTTTTTTCATGTCATGTGAAAGCAGGGAATCATAGCTTCAAATTGACATATTGGTTGTTCAGTTTTTTCCCACCAGTTTTGGAGATATGGCTTATAGAGTAATTTCTTGCAGAAAACAACGAGTTGAGAAAACAGGCTTGAAAGGTTCATATTTACATGTCTTCTGTGGTCTCTAACATTACACCTAGCTACATGTTTAAGCATTTATTTCATATTTACATGCCTTCTGTGGTCTCTAACATTACACCTAGCTACATGTTTAAGCATTTATTTCATATTTACATGTCTTCTGTGGTCTCTAACATTACACCTAGCTACATGTTTAAGCATTTATTTCATATTTACATGTCTTCTGTGGTCTCTAACATTACACCTATAGCTACATGTTTAAGCATTTATTTCACATTTACATGTCTTCTGTGGACTCTAACATTACACCTAGCTACATGTTTAAGCATTTATTTCATATTTACATGTCTTCTGTGGTCTCTAACATTACACCTAGCTACATGTTTAAGCATTTATTTCATATTTACATGTCTTCTGTGGTCTCTAACATTATTACACCTAGCTACATGTTTAAGCATTTATTTCATATTTACATGTCTTCTGTGGTCTCTAACATTACACCTAGCTACATGTTTAAGCATTTATTTCATATTTACATGTCTTCTGTGGTCTCTAACATTACACCTATAGCTACATGTTTAAGCATTTATTTCATATTTACATTTCTTCTGTGGTCTCTAACATTACACCTAGCTACATGTTTAAGCATTTATTTCATATTTACATGTCTTCTGTGGTCTCTAACATTACACCTAGCTACATGTTTAAGCATTCATTTCATATTTACATGTCGATTTCAGCTCTGACACTTATTTCAGACATGCTCTAGTATGTGAAGAGTCTGCCTGTGCAATTAACAAAAAAAAAACTTTTCTCTTCTGGTGAAAAGCTGTAATTTGCGCGATGGCAGGCTCTCATTCAAATCTGGTCACATGTGTATTATTCTATGTATTGTTGTGTTCCAGAGAGGGTAAGTACGGCCATGCGGCGTGCTTCGGCCTGCAGCCAGGCTGCCTGCAGTGTGACGGAGGCAGACAGATGAGCGTAGCGGCCATGGTGGCCAACTTCAGCAAGCCGACGGCCGACGCCCCGTCTCTGCTACAGCACGACGAGGTGGAGACCTACTTCCACGAGTTTGGACACGTCATGCACCAGCTGTGTGCCCAGGTACGTAAATATATAAAATATATGATATACACGTCATGCACCAGCTGTGTGCCCAGGTACGTAAATATATAAAATATATATGCCCAGGTACGTAAATATATAAAATATATTATATACGCGTCATGCACCAGCTGTGTGCCCAGGTACGTAAATATATAAAATATATTATATACACGTCATGCACCAGCTGTGTGCCCAGGTAGCTAAATATATAAAATATGTATGCCCAGGTACGTAAATATATAAAATATGTATGCCCAGGTACGTAAATTCATAAAATATATATGCCCAGGTACGTAATTATATACACCAGCTGTGTGCCCACGTATGTAAATATATAAAATATATATGCCCAGGTACGTAAATATATAAAATATATGCACCAGCTGTGTGCCCAGGTATGTAAATATATAATATATATATGCCCAGGTACGTAAATATATAAAATATATGCACCAGCTGTGTGCCCAGGTATGTAAATATATAAAATATATGCACCAGCTGTGTGCCCAGGTACGTAAATATATAAAATATATGCACCAGCTGTGTGCCCAGGTATGTAAATATATAAAATATATGCACCAGCTGTGTGCCCAGGTATGTAAATATATAAAATATATGCACCAGCTGTGTGCCCAGGTACGTAAATATATAAAATATATTATATACACGTCATGCACCAGCTGTGTGCTCAGGTAGCTAAATATATATCTACATATATATATATATTAAAAAAAAATATGTATACATATTCTATATATGTATATATTGTATTCTAGGCGGACTGTACCATGTTCAGTGGTCTTTAGGGGTGTTTTGCTGTGTGTACACTAGGTGGACTGTACCATGTTCAGTGGTTCATAGGGGTGTTTCTATGTGTGTCCACTAGGTGGACTGTACCATGTTCAGTGGTTCATAGGGGTGTTTCTATGTGTGTCCACTAGGTGGACTGTACCATGTTCAGTGGTTCATAGGGGTGTTTCTCTGTGTCCACTAGGTGGACTGTACCATGTTCAGTGGTTCATAGGGGTGTTTCTCTGTGTGTCCACTAGGTGGACTGTACCATGTTCAGTGGTTCATAGGGGTGTTTCTATGTGTGTCCGGTCCCGCTAGGCGGACTACGCCATGTTCAGTGGGACTCACGTGGAGCGGGACTTTGTGGAAGCTCCGTCTCAGATGCTGGAGAACTGGGTGTGGGAGAAAGAACCTCTACAGAGGATGTCCAAACACTACAAGACCGGAGCGCCCATCCCCGACCACCTGCTGGACAAGCTCATCAAGTCCCGCCTGGCCAACACCGGTACTACATCATTACACACACACACACACACACACACACACACACCACCTACTGGCCAACACCGGTACTACATCATTACACACACCACCTACTGGCCAACACTGGTATTGCACTGTCACACACACACACTGACTCCGTCAGAAGCAGTTAATGTGTTAAGAATCTGTATTACATATCTCTGCTGTGTTAATGAAATCTCTGTGTCTGTGTGTCTCTGTGTCTCTCTCTGTGTCTATGTGTGTCTCTGTGTCTCTCTCTGTGTGTCTCTCTCTGTGTCTCTCTGTGTCTCTGTGTCTCTGTGTGTCTCTGTGTCTCTGTGTGTCTGTGTGTCTCTGTGTCTCTGTGTGTCTGTGTCTCTCTCTGTGTCTCTCTGTGTGTCTCTGTGTCTCTGTGTGTCTCTGTGTGTCTCTCTGTGTCTCTCTGTGTCTCTGTGTGTCTCTGTGTGTCTCTGTGTGTCTCAGGGATGTTCAACCTCCGTCAGATCGTGCTAGCCAAGGTGGACCAGGCTCTTCACACCCAGACAGGTTTAGACGCGGCCGAGGAGTACGCTCGCCTCAGCAAGGAGATCCTGGGGGTCGCTGCTACTACTGGTACGCGCGCACGCACCCACCCACGCACACTGATGACAGTCAAAAATCTACATCGACACATTGTGAGCTTGTAGATTGGCAATTTGAACTATTATAAATGTTTTTTTTTCTTCAAAATAGCAAAACATGGCAAATAATTCCTTTCTTCATACTTTTGGATAGTATGCACCATTTATCTTGTTAACTAGCTGCAGGTTAGGCAGAATGACTCACAGACTGGAAGTGTGCCTGTCTGCACCACGCAGCAGCTGCAATTAATCCAGCAACGACCAATTTACCTTCCCGTTTCTTTGCCCTATAGTATCACCGGGCTTCAGTTTTTCCCCGCGTTCACGCTGGTTTGGTTTCTCCATTTCACTGTAACGTCTGTTCTACGTAGGGACCAACATGTCTTCACTGTAACGTCTGTTCTCCGTAGGGACCAACATGTATGTTCTCTGTATGTTCTCCGTAGGGACCAACATGCCGGCGACCTTCGGCCACCTGGCAGGAGGTTACGATGCTCAGTACTACGGCTACCTGTGGAGCGAGGTGTTCTCCATGGACATGTTCTACGCTCGCTTCAAACAGGAAGGCATCATGAACCCCAAGGTGCGCACACACACACACACACACACACACACACACACACGCATGCTCATGGGTCAGTAGGACATTCGTTGAGCCTGCTAAGACTCCACCAGTTATCAAATGATTCCCTAGGCTATTGCTAAATTACAGAAACCACAGCGTGGGCGGAAGTGACCCGTTTCCTAGGATGATTTTGTAGATTTAGCTGGCACTGGCGCCACCTTCTGGCCTGGAAGGCTGGGCAGTATTGTGTTAACTGCATGATGTAATGATCTTATTTGCATATCGACCATTTTTTGTTTCTCTCCCCATGCCATGCCCCCTTGACCCCTTGACCCCTGACCTCCAGGTGGGCCTGGCCTACAGGAAGTGCATCCTGTCCCCCGGCGGCTCATTGGACGCCTACGAGATGCTGAAGAACTTCCTGGGTCGCGACCCCAAACAGGAAGCCTTCCTCCTGAGCAAAGGACTAACGGTGGAGCTGGACGCCGCCGCCCCCTGTCCCTGCTGACCAATCACACGGCAGCAGGGTTCCAGGGTGTGACATCACGCTCCCAGCGACCCACCACCCCTTTAAACCACGCCCACAAAATGGCAGCCGTCAGCCAGACTGACGGACGGACGAGAGGAATTTTCTAGAAAAAATAATAATAACGGTTAACCTGATTATTATAATTAATTAATTATGCATCTGGAATGAATAACTGCATTAAAAAAAGATTTTCCAAGTTTTAAACTTGAAAATGGTGTGTGGTGATTTATTTATTTGTGATTGCAGCCGTAGGGCCCGTACACACACACCAGACACATGTTCTGTGTTCCGTCTTTGTTTTAAGTTGACTGCCACCTGGTGGACGCAAGAGCCGATGCTAGACGGCCGACCCGGAACTACTTCGTTTTAGCGTGTTGCACGACGGATACACGTCTGGCTTGGGCGGCCATCTTAGATGCTAAATGATTAGCGTCAATGCTAGCGAGCTGAAATGAAGCCATCCTTGCTCTAGAAAGTGCCAATGTTCCAATCGGGATCACCGGAAAATCAGCAAAGACCTCCGAACATCGCACGTTTTATCAAAACCATGGAGAGCTCCGTAGATTTAGAGTTTCAACGGCAGCGCGGATGGGCGAACCCGTCTAGGATCACTGAAGGAAAGAAAGGCCAAGCAAAAACAAATATATCATTATTATTATAATCAGCGATCCGGTTTGATATCAATAATAAAGCTTATCTGACGTAACGTTCCGTCACGAGCAGTTAATGTGTTAAAACTCTTTAAGTGCCGAGACAGATTCTACAAAATGTCTTCCAAATCCTGACAGTTTTCCGAAAGACCTGTTTCTATGTCAGTGGTGTTCAGACTTCGTCACGTCGAGGACCACCGGAATTATATGTAAATCGTTAAATGTGAAGTTCCAGGGACCCCCCAGAAGCATGTATATAACAATGTTGTTCCAGGGACCCCCCAGAAGCATGTATATAACACAATATGTTGTTCCAGGGACCCCCCAGAAGCATGTATATATCACAATATGTTGTTCCAGGGACCCCCCAGCAGCATGTATATAACACAATATGTTGTTCCAGGGACCCCCCAGCAGCATGTATATAACACAATATGTTGTTCCAGGGACCCCCCAGAAGCATGTATATAACACAATATGTTGTTCCAGGGACCCCCCAGAAGCATGTATATATCACAATATGTTGTTCCAGGGACCCCCCAGCAGCATGTATATAACACAATATGTTGTTCCAGGGACCCCCCAGCAGCATGTATATAACACAATATGTTGTTCCAGGGACCCCCAGCAGCATGTATATAACACAATATGTTGTTCCAGGGACCCCCAGCAGCATGTATATAACACAATATGTTGTTCCAGGGACCCCCAGCAGCATGTATATCACAATATGTTGTTCCAGGGACCCCCCAGCAGTGCATTATCACAGTAAAATAAATGCACGTTGTTACTGTTACACTGCCTGTAATGATGAAAGCTGCTCTCTTGGGAGTGTGTGTGTGTGAGTGAGTGAGTGAAACAGCTCCAGGGGAAGACATGCAGAGAAAACAATCTCTCAGGTACGATCTGTATAATTATTATTACGACAGTCATTCTACTCACATTTTGATGATTTTGCTTGTTCCACATACCTAGAAACTGTAAAGAGACAAACTTTCTGAACGTACAAATGCTTTGAGAATGTATAGTATATGTTTTGACATATTTAATATTTCAACAGGACGTCCCTGTTACAATTTACAATGTAGGCATCCTGTCTTTATCCAGAGTGACTCACGGTAATCCAGGTAATATAATAATAATAATAATAGTAATAATAATAATAATATATAATGCCTCGCTGGGCTCAATAGACGCTGTAGAGCGTAGCTGACATTTGGCGGAAGTATCGCTCAAGGAAATGACGTTGACTGTTCACAAATCTGTTTACATTCCCCTGTGAATGAAACAAGTGTTGTGATTGGGCAAAAAAATATTGTACGCGGGGGAAATATGTTGTGACCAGGCTTTTCTCTCTGTCTTAGGCTGTGACCAGGCTTTTCTCTCTGTCTTAGGTTGTGACCAGGCTTTACTCTCTGTCTTAGGCTGTGACCAGGCTTTTCTCTCTGTCTTAGGTTGTGACCAGGCTTTTCTCTCTGTCTTAGGTTGTGACCAGGCTTTTCTCTCTGTCTTAGGTTGTGACCAGGCTTTTCTCTGTCTTAGGTTGTGACCAGGCTTTTCTCTCTGCCTTAGGTTGTGACCAGGCTTTTCTCTCTGTCTTAGGTTGTGACCAGGCTTATAGAATGCAGACAAACAGTAGCGTCTCAGTAAACTATAGGATCATAGAATGCAGAGAGACAGTAAACTATAGGATCATAGAATACAGAGACAGTAAACTATAGGATCATAGAATGCAGAGAGACAGTAAACTATAGGATCATATAATGCAGAGACAGTAAACTATAGGATCATAGAATGCAGAGAGACAGTAAACTATAGGATCATAGAATGCAGAGAGACAGTAAACTATAGGATCATAGAATGCAGAGAGACAGTAAACTATAGGATCATAGAATGCAGAGAGACAGTAAACTATAGGATCATAGAATGCAGAGAGACAGTAAACTATAGGATCACAGGTAACTATAGTACGCCAGGTAAACAAGGTAACGTCTGCAGGGCAGCAGGTGTCAACCAGGCTCCAGAAACACTGTTCCCTGGAGGCTGAACCCTGGAGACTACAACCTGCACACAAACACTCCACACTACTCTAAGGTATCAATGTTTCAGTCAGGACTCATGAATGGATAGAGGAAACCTCATAACTCCATTTTTGAGGTTTTTGAATAAAATCAGTGCTATTGAACACCCTTTATGCACCAAACACGACAAGAGTTGGCTTTGTCCGCGGCGTATAATATAAACGTCTTTAAATAAATACTTTTTGAAATGTCTATGGGGAAAATGAACGGATAATCATTTCCTGGGCCCTGGTAGGGGGCGGTACTGCGACGCTCTATAGGGTAAGTGTGCTATCGGTCCTGTACAGACACACTAGCGTTGTTATGAAGGGAAGCCCTCCCTAGAGAGAGAGAGAGAGAGATGTTGTCTGGGAGGAAACCCCTCAGAGAGAGAGAGAGAGAGTGGAGTGTGTCTCTGCTTTCAGGCGGTCTTTTCTTGGCGGACGTGGAGAGGAGAACGCTGCGCGGTAAGAGGAGTTAACGGGTAATTATAGGACACTGTATTTTGCCCCGTAAACCTCACGTTTAGCAGCATTTACAGTTAATATACGGTAATAATATACAGGTGTGATGGTACATATACAGTTAATATACGGTAATAATATACAGGTGTGATGTATACAGTTAATATACGGTAATAATATACAGGTGTGATGGTAGGCTACATATACAGTTAATATACGGTAATAATATACAGGTGTGATGGTACATATAGGCCTACAGTTAATATACGGTAATAATATACAGGTGTGATGGTGGTACAATTCGGGAGTTTTACCGTAAAGTTTGTTGTAAAGTTTAACGGGAGTTTCCTGTAATATTACACATCCGTATTCCATGTTTTTTTGCGCAGTGGAACAAGAGGAATATACGGATCATAATAACAGGAGATCTGAAGAGGAGGTCCAGTGAGTACCGAGCAGAGAGAGAGCGTGTGTGGTGCAGTTTGGACCCCGTGGTGTGAAGAGGAGGTCCAGTGAGTACCGAGCAGAGAGCGTGTGTGTGTGGTGCAGTTTGGACCCCGTGGTGTGAAGAGGAGGTCCAGTGAGTACCGAGCAGAGAGAGAGTGTGTGTGGTGCAGTTTGGACCCCGTGGTGTGTGAGCGCTAAACGGAGGCCCCACCGGGCGGGGGGGGTCAGAATGGACCCGGAGGTCACGGCCAGAGGTCAGCGGGTCATGGAGGTCCTCAGAGGTCAAAGGTCAGAGGAGCCTCTGTCCAGAAGATCCACCATGGTGAGAGTCTACATCGCCTCGGCCTTCTCAGGTCAGTCACGCACGTACGCACGCACGCACACATGCACGCACACACACGCACCCACCCATGCACGCATCGCCCCTGCCTTCTCAGTAGCAGTGTTGTTTTTGGAATTTTAGTTTTAGTCATTTAGTCTCTAGATTTAGCCTCTAGATTGCATTTAGCACGGCCTCAACGATCCTTCTGGCTTTTTGGGTTTTAAGCGGGAGGTGTCCGAAAAGTTACCACAGGGATAACTGGCTTGTGGCGGTATTTGTATGCCATGTCCTGTATATGTCAGTCCTGTTTGTATTGTTTGATGTTTGATGTCTGGGGACTGCAGATGGAAATTAGCAAGTTTTGCTAAATCTGGTATATTTACACTGCATTTCTAATGTAATGTTCATCAATATACACTGTCCCGAACGAATAAACTAATACAGTAAAAGTAAAGTAAACCCCCCCCCCCCCCCACATGACACCTCTCTCACAAAGTTTTATTCTGAAATGACACCTCTCACACTGCGTTTTATTCTGAAATGACACCTCTCACACTGCGTTTTATTCTGAAATGACACCTCTCACACTGCATTTTATTCTGAAATGACACCTCTCACACTGCGTTTTATTCTGAAATGACACCTCTCACACTGCATTTTATTCTGAAATGACACCTCTCACTGCGTTTTATTCTGAAATGACACCTCTCACTGCGTTTTATTCTGAAATGACACCTCTCACACTGGGTTTTATTCTGAAATGACACCTCTCACTGCATTTTATTCTGAAATGACACCTCTCACATCTTCCGTATGTGTTTTCCAGCTAATTTCAGATAATGTGTGTATATTATTTTATCAGATATTTGCAGATAATGTGTATATGTTTTATCAGATATGTACGGTGAAAGGAGAGCCCTACTGGACAAAGCCTACCCAGAAGTCCTTGCGTTCTGCAGAAGTCTGGGCCTGATGTTTGAGGTGAAATTATTATTATTATTATTATTATTACTACAGCAGTGCTCGATGGGCACTGGCCTACTTGGAACGATGCAAGTTGGAAATGGATGCCCCACCAAGATATTATGTCCGTGTTCCTCAGATATTGATGAGGTGATCAGATATTGAGGTGATATTGATCAGGTGATCAGATATTGATCAGATATTGAGGTGATCAGGTGTTTGTGTTGTGCAGGTGGTGGACCTGAGGTGGGGCATCAGGAACACTACCTCAGCCGACCACCAGGTGGCGGAGGTGTGTCTGAAGGAGATCCAAGCCTGCAAGAGGATATCCTGTGGACCCACGTTTGTGGTGAGTCTGGAAATACTCTGATAAATACTCTGATACAATAAATACTCTGATACAATACCCTGATACTACTAGTAGTATTAGTGAATTACTCTGATACAATAAATACTCTGATACAATACCCTGATACAATAAATACTCTGATACAATACCCTGATACTACTAGTAGTATTAGTTAATTACTCTGATACAATAAATACTATCTATAATAGGCTACTAATATAGAGATGGGATCAAACTGTCCCACCCGCAGAGATGGGATCAAACTGAGACTCCTTTAAATGAAAAGGTTTGACAATCACTGATTTGTGTGTGTGCGCGTGTGTGTGTGCGTGTGTGCGCGTGTGTGTGTGCATGTTTGTGTGTGTGTTTGTGCGTGTGCGCGCGTGTGTGTGTGTGTGTGCATGTGTGCGTGTGTGCGTGCGCACGTGCATATCTTCAGGTGTTGCTGGGCAACCGGTACGGCCACCGCGCGTTGCCCCGCCTCCTCCCCGAGGAGACCTTTGACCTGCTGACGTCGTCGCCGCCCGACCAATCAGCCAATCACGGCGCAGCAGCGGAGGAGGAGGAGGAGGAGGCGGACCTCGCCTCGCTCGGCCAATGGTTCCTCCGGGACGGCAACGCGGTCCCGCCCACCTACGTGCTGCAGCCAATCACGGGCCGCTTCCCGCGCTACGCACCCGAACCCATGGGCGGGGGGACCGGGGGGCGGGACCGGGAGAGTGATGTCATCTCCTGGCGCCTGACGGAGGGCCGGCTGCTGAAGGCGCTCCGCGGAGCGGCCGGCCGCGCGGAGAGAGACGGGCTGATGAGCAGCGCCGAGAGACACGCCTACCACACGTCTGGTGAGTTCAACAGGCCTACCACACGTCTGCTGAGTTTAACACGCCTACCACACGTCTGGTGAGTTTAACACGCCTACCACACGTCTGCTGAGTTTAACACGCCTACCACACGTCTGGTGAGTTTAACACGCCTACCACACGTCTGGTGAGTTCAACACGCCTACCACACGTCTGCTGAGTTTAACACGCCTACCACACGTCTGGTGAGTTCAACACGTCTACCACACGTCTGCTGAGTTTAACACGCCTACCACACGTCTGGTGAGTTTAACACGCCTACCACACGTCTGGTGAGTTCAACACGCCTACCACACGTCTGGTGAGTTCAACACACCTACCACACGTCTGGTGAGTTCAACACGCCTACCACACGTCTGGTGAGTTTAACATGCCTACCACACGTCTGGTGAGTTTAACACGCCTACTGTACCACACGTCTGGTGAGTTTAACACGCCAACCACACGTCTGGTGAGTTCAACACGCCTACCACACGTCTGGTGAGTTTAACACGCCTACCACACGTCTGGTGAGTTCTACACGCCTACCACACGTCTGGTGAGTTCTACACGCCTACCACACGTCTGGTGAGTTTAACACGCCTACCACACGTCTGGTGAGTTCTACACGCCTACCACACGTCTGGTGAGTTTAACACGCCTACCACACGTCTGGTGAGTTTAACACGCCTACCACACGTCTGGTGAGTTCTACACGCCTACCACATGTCTGGTGAGTTTAACACGCCTACCACACGTCTGGTGAGTTCTACACGCCTACCACATGTCTGGTGAGTTTAACACGCCTACCACACGTCTGGTGAGTTTAACATGCCTACCACATGTCTGGTGAGTTTAACACGCCTACCACACACCTCCAACGAACCATCGACCAATGAGGTCGCTCCAACGAACTGCAGCGGCCAATGAGGCATCTATTTTTTTAATATCTATAGAAAACGTTTCATATCAGAATTGTCATCTTCCTCCAAACAGTCTTTGGGTTAGGGTTAGTCTTTTGACTCATTCACTGCCAAGGACGAGTTAGACAAGGTTCTTTCCCCAGTGAGTTTATTTATTTATTTTTTATGTCATGGGACACACAAAGCCAGGCGTTGGAGGCGCTAGCGCCCGTCATAAAAAAATAAAAGGATTTCATAGTAACAATGATGCCAAAAACTGTCCAGGGTCTGCTGTGCTGAAATAGAGACACGTCGGTACTTATGAAGCAACATTTCTCAGCAGCAACCGCCTCCCCCCTGCTCCCCCATCCCCCGACAACATGCTGTCATGGGGGGCCCCGAGTTCGGCCGTAGCCCCGGCCACTATGAACGGTTAATTTGGCCCTGCACGTCAACATTACGAAGATAGACGATCTACAAGCTCACAGATGTAGAATGGCTAATTGTTGTTTTTTAAAAAGGAGAGAGAAAAAAAACAAACATTCATCATTGTAATTGAATCAAACCATTGAAATGATCGTTATATCGATTTGAATCGCCCAGCCCTAGCCTGTTACAGTGAATTTGGTGACCAACCTAATTGTGTGACTCCAGTGGTGAATTAGAGAGGATGGAACAAGGAACAATACCTCTAAACACATGACGGTGATGTAGAACACTCGTCTCCAGTACAGTTTGAACATTTAGCTTTTTGGTTAATTTGCTGTTGCTATTCATGGCTGCCAGTTTGCTTGTTCAATCAGCAGCTGTTCGCTATACGCACGGCTGCCAGTTCCCACCTGATGTTGTGTGGGAGTCCAGACTGCTCCAGACCGTACTGAATAACTGCTAGCTTACATAATTTCTTTAGGCTAGGATTGAAGTCTAAGACATACAGGTCACCAGGTATGTTGAATCTTCCAAAGAGGAAGATACGATCTCCCACCATGCAACAGCACCCATAGTTAGAACCTGAGAGTTTCCCTTTGGACTCAACCTTCTTCCAGGAGAAGGTCTCTGGACTGAATTTCCACAGATCATTGAAGTACTTGTAACGTTCCCAACCACCACATATGTACAGCTCTCCATTGTAGGTAAAGGCTGAATGATCCCAGCGTCCTTCTGGAAGAAGCTGTGTAGAAGGTGTGTCCAGCCAGAGGTTGGTCTCTGTGTCAAACACTCTGATGGTGTTGTAGTATTGACCCGACATTTGGCCTCCAAATACAAACATCTTTGTCCCGATGATGGTAGCAGAGTGACCTTCTGTAGCAGGAGGTGGAGTTCCTCTGGTGTTAATTAAAGTCCAGACCATTGTGGTGGTGTCCAACTTGTCAATAGTGCGTGCAGTCTGGGTGTCTCCTCCAAGAATATACATTACCTTCCCCAAGACACAGGCTGG
>NC_139701.1:45677508-45705008 GCF_964188405.1 Protomyctophum parallelum | reverse complement strand
TACATCAACGCTTTTTAAAAACAGACAGACAATACACAAAAGACAAAACACAGTAGCAGCAAAGTACAAGTCACAAGAGTATCACAAGCGAAGTGCAAATTGCAATAAGAGAAGGTATATAATATTAAAAAAGTGCTAGAGTATTCACAGTTTATAGTATCACAATCACAGTAAAGTGCAATAAATAACTGATGAAGGTCAAGAAGTCCCTTCCCCACTAAGAACTATGAACTATGTGGCGGTTGTTTAGTAGAACAATTGAAGTGGGAAGAAAAGAAAGTTTGAAGCGGTTGCTCTTGCAACGACACGCTCTGTAGCGTCTACCAGAGGGTAACAGCTCACACTCTGAAGATAATATATGTGAAGGATCAGACAACACTCTGTTTGACAGACTGAAGATAATATATGTGAAGGATCAGACAACACTCTGTTTGACAGACTGAAGATAATATATGTGTAGTCAGATTCTAGAAGAATATTGACTGGTCATATCAGTCAATTAAGCTCATTAGGAACTTCTGGATGGAAGTTCGTAATAATCTCGTTATCCTTACTTATTTGCCTTGCATTAAAATAAACGTCTTTCCGTTGGACGTGAGTCTTTGAATTAATGTTGGTAAATGGTCATACGAATCTCCAAAATACACATCTAAACTGAACACAATAATCATACATCGAAATAAATGCAAATGAACAAATTGATAATTTGTATAGTCAATTAGGGTATTTTTATTATATCGATTACTGTTACAAATGTTTACAACACACAAATACATAGCAATACCCTTTGTCTAGCGACCCTCCTGTCTGAGCATGAGTCAAACGTGAAGGTCATTAGCAAACGAATGTGCCGATCTGCATTGATCAGATATGACCTCCTTGTTGCTTTGGTAACCGCTCGATCGAGTTTGTCCGTTACCAACAGCAAGAAAGATTCAAAAATAAATCTGATGACTACAGATACAACAATTACTGGTGGGTATTACTTTATTTAATATGATCGTCCCGGTAGCTACTAAATACGAATATTTAATAGCTACGGTGAGTAACACATTTCAAAGGAGCCTATCAAACACAATCCGTCTGAGATTGTAGCTGCATCCGTGAAAACAATAATGAGGAAAGGTACAAATTAAAGAGGATAAAAAGAAAGGTGAATAGGAAGAAATAATGACTCTAGCGTGCGCCTCTTGCTAGATAAAGAAACGAGAGGCATTTTCCTACTCTGACGAAAGAGGGAGCTCTTGTCTGGAATTAAGTGTACCAGGGGCCAGTCGTTTTAAGGCATATAATGAACTCATTCGCTCAAAACCAACCTGCGTTGCTGAAACCCAAAAGGTTTGATGTTCTCCTACGTTCTGGATACCGGGGAAAACACGGTGGTCTTCTTTGGTCTTAATCGCGTGTAACTAGCGAATGCAATTAACTCTAGTTATGAGTTAAATAAACACGGAGAGTTCAGAGAAACTCTTTGTCTGTGGGTTCTCTTAAGTCCACGAGATATCTCTGAGTCCGCGATATTTGACTTAGGGTCTTGGCAGGTCCGCTGCTGGTACCACGACTTATTCAGTCGGCTTGATGAGTTGGAAGAGAGCGAGAGAGAGAGAAACAAATGTATATATCCTATTTTCTTAGCGGGCGTTCCTTTGTCCCCCACATGACACTATTCTAGCATACCTGTTTCTCAATGCCCCAAACATTCTTACAACCTATTGAGATGTAAAACATCAACGCAGCGATAAGGACTTCTCCAGCCCTTTCTTTGAAGTTAGCTAGTTCCTGTCGCTGGGGCAAACTTTATGCTAAAGTCAACACACCCCCCCCCACCCAACACACATACATTTTCGCAAAAATGCTGACATTCACGTCAGTGCATGTCTCAGTGTTTTGCGTGCTTCTTGCTGTGTGTGTATTTGGCGTGCGAGTCTGTGCGTGTGCTGTAAAGAAAAACAATCATTAGTTCATTTCGAGGTTAGCCCTGATTATCATCAACAGCTAGTGACTGTGTCCTGTGGTTTACCACTTTGGGCAAAAGGTTAGTGGAATTTTCCCACCCAATCTCTCTCACCCAATCTGTGGTGCGTTTTGTCCCAATTTCGCATAATCAGCTTAATTGTCCTTTCTGATCATGCTACATATGTGAAGGATCAGACAACACTCTGTTTGACAGACTGAAGATAATATATGTGAAGGATCAGACAACACTCTGTTTGACAGACTGAAGATAATATATGTGAAGGATCAGACAACACTCTCTTTGACAGACTGAGCACCGTTTTCTCAAAGATTGTCTGAAGAGATGGAGAATCTTTCCTACCAATTACCTTCATGGCTGTTTTTTCCATTTTAGCTATTCTAGATTTGAGCTGGACAGAGAGTGTCCCAAACCAAGCTGACATGCCATATCTAATAATGCTACCTAGCACTGCATCATAGAAGGTTGACATGACTCCCTTGCTCACACCAAAGAGCCTGAGCCTGCGGAGAAAGTGCAAGCGTTGTGCCAATTTGGCACACAGATAGTTCACATGGACATTCCATTTGAGCTGGTTGTCCATTTGGATCCCCAGGTGATACAACCTGCTCAATTTGCGTGCCCCCCATGACCACTGGGTCATGGATGTGGACACCTTTTGGATCGAAGATCATCTCTTTGGTTTTTGTGGTGTTTAACATAAGGTGGCTATTATCACACCAGTCTTTAAAGTTATTGATCTCACTGATATAACCCACCGGTTGTTCAACACCCCTCAACAGGCTGACTATTACAGTGTCATCAGAACATTTCAAGATGCAGTTGTTTGGCTGACTGCTTCTGCAGTCATTTGTGTAGGCAGTGAAAAGAAATGGTGAACTCACCCCCCCCTTGTGGCACACCTGTGCTACACAATTTAGAGCTTGAGAGTACTGAGTTCACCTTTACCTGTTGAGATCTGTTTGTTAACATGGAGTGGAACCATCTAATGATGAATGGATTTACATTCATGTTATTTAGCTTTTGGACAAGTAACAGAGGGCTTACAGTATCAAAAGCAGAACTGAAGTCTGCAAAAAGGACACGAGCATACGCCTTTGGCTCCTCCAAGTGCTTGCTAATTAAATGGGTTATACTGACTACAGCATCCTCCGTTCTGCGCCCAGCCCTGTCCGCGAATTGTAAAGGATCCATAAAGGAAGCCACATGAGACTTAAGTGAGTTCACGATAATTCTCTCAAAACATTTCATAACCCCACAAGTTAAAGCAATAGGTCTGTAGTCTTTGTTCACAGAGGGACAAGATACTTTGGGAACATGACTTATTAGTGACTTTTTCCAGATATCAGGAACCGTGTTTGTCTACAGACTGTTGGAAAATAGGGCACCAGGCAACTGTAAGCTCTTCAGAGCACTTCTTTAACAACAAGGCAGGCAAACCATCAGGCATACCCTGCTAAAGACACTCTGGACCTGTTTAGGATCAATGAGAAGTCGATCAGAAAGGTTACACATGATAGAATCAATATTAAAGTCCACAGACTCCTGCTCTGAGTCAGTGTCATGACGGAGGAAAAAGTCATTCAATTCATTGGCTTTTGCTAGTTCATCCAGTGTAGCAATGGGATTTCGGTTTGTGTTCATGTTGGGTTATTGTTTTCATATGATCCCATAGACCCTTAGTGTTCATGGTGCCGACACTCTGCTCTAGTGCAGCTCAGTGGTTTCTTTTGGCCAGAGACAGCATCCGATTTAGTTCCCTTTGGGCCACAGCCATGCCCCCCCTGTCCCCATTTTTGATGACATCTGTCATGACCCCCCTATTCAGTGATTTCACTTAATTCAAATATCACTTATTGTTTTTGTTTTGTTGTGGTAATCCTCCCTACTAAAGAGTGTGCTGCTGACCATATCAGGAGTTCCTCCCTGTCCCCAGTCCTCTGGTGCGGCTGAGAGTAGCCATTTTTTCCCCTACGGTCTATGGTAGTAGCAGAGTAGCACTGTCAATTAGCATCGAACATTTGCGCTCGTTATAGCTAAATACGGTATTATAAAATTATGATCGAAAATCTTAGTTACTTTACTTAGGCCTTTGAATTCCTTTCGGAACATAGGCCATTGATGAGTCGTTTCCACCCTCGTCTGTCTTCGGCCATCCTCTCCAGCTGTTTCCACGTCAGTCCCTTCTGTTTGACATCTAGCTCCGTGCTCCTTCTCCAGGTGTTTTTGGGTCTCCCTCTGCTCCCTCTGTTTTCCTTGTGGGTTCCACGTCAGTGCCTGTTTAGTTATTGCTGTGTTGTTCTTACTTAGTGTGTGACCAATCCAGCTCCACTTTCTCCTTATCAGCTGTATCTCTATTGCTTCTTGTTTGGTGCGTTCCCATAGGTTGATGTTGTTGATGCGGTTTGGCCAGAAGATCCTGAGGATGCGTCTTAGGCAGTGGTTGATGAAAGTCTGCAGTTTATTGGTGATGTAGTCGGTGGTAGTTACAATGAAACTGAATGGATGTGGGTTTTTTTAAGGGTAACTGTTCCGTTTTGGCAGAGTCAGACGATCCGCGATGTCAGCACCAGTCACTCCTCCCAGCCCCAGGCATGAACCCTTCTACCCGGGCATAATTTCCTCTTTACATCCCCTGTCTGTCTGGGACCACCAGAGCTCCAGTAGCTATAGCAATTATCACAATTTAAATAAATAAAAAGCATATAGAAACTATTTCACATTAACAATGTTGGTAAAACTAAGATATTTGAGGGGAAATATATAATTTATATCCACAAATAAAATATTATCTTTGATTAACTCCATTCCTCTACCCTCCATCCCTTTAGTTTCCATGGTTTTTGAGCCCCTCCTATATTTAATCTATACTAACCAATTATGGTAATATGAATTGTATGCTATTAATGCTTAGTATAAATGAATTAGTATAAAGAAGGAGCCTAATCTATTTTCATGTTTTTATGGCATTAAATACTTTTTTTTTGTATGTATGTATTAGCCTGTTTATTTTCCATTGATATAATTTCACCATAATAGTATAATTTCATTATTAGACTCGTCGGTCTTTCCTTCCGCGAAAATAAAACGTATGGGTTTCCAATGCTAGACAATGTCAGACCCAAGTCAGTCATTCGTACACACTTCACAGTTAGTTTACAGCAACTTCGTTCAGTCACCACCCCCTTCTCCCTCCCGGTCGGTTATACTGTTACAGCACTTTGAACGGAAATATGCATTTCGGTCTTTCGGTCTCCTCGGTCAATGTACCAGTATGACCGATCCAACCCACTTTGAACGAAGAATGAAACTTTGAACGAAGAACGAATCGTATGACCAGTCAGTCTCCACCCACTTCTCCTCTGCAACTGTTGTGCGCTGTGGTCAGTGGCGTGCACAGACATTTAGAGGGGCAGGTGCTCAAGTGAAAAAAGGGCACCTTGTGCAGCGCATTTTGGGGCGGGAACCCATTTTGGTGCTTTAGCTATTGAAAAATAGCAGATCTATGAGCTTGTAGGTCTGCTATTTTTCTTTAATCGAAGAACCACTGACATAGAAACACATAGCTTTAGATTGTGGGGGCCTAAATAATATAGTAGAAGCATTTTTTTATCAAGATTTGATCAATGTCACCGCATGGTCCACACACTACACATTTTCTTTTAGAGCACATGGCCAAAAGGGCAGGGGGTGCTAGAGCACCCCCTAGTGTCTATCTGTGCACGCCACTGGCTGTGGGAGCCCGGAGACGGAGAGCACGGCCCCGCCCCCTCCAGGCTCCGGCTCGCAGCCTCGCAGCCGGGCGACTCCCCGTCGTTTGCATTTCAGAACGGCTCGTTCACGGAAGTGACCGGATCGGTTTTTGTTCACCAAAAATAACTAGTTCTTTTGATTCGTTCGTTCATGACCGACATGTCACTACTGTATGGAGGTAGTCATGGCTGTCAGTTCCCTGCTGATGTCACGTCTCAGTCCCAGCGTCCTCAGATTGCACTGAATAACGGCTAGCTTACATAAAGTCTTGAGACTAGGACTGAGGTCTAAGACGTACAGGTCACCAGGTCTGTAGTCTGATCCAACGACGATGACACGATCGCCCACCATGCAATAGCACCTCCTATAGTTATAACCTGGGCGTTTCCCCTTGGGCTCAACCTTCTTCCAGGATAAGGTCTCTGGACTGAACTTCCACACATATTTGAAAGTCTTTTTCCAGTTGCTGACACCGAATACGTACAACTCTCCATTGTAGGTAAAGGCTGAATGACCGTAGCGTCCTCCTGGTAGAAGCAGTGGAGAAGGTGTGTTCATCCAATGGTTGGTCTCTGTGTCAAACACTCTGATGGTGTTGTAGGTCTGACCCCTCTTCCTACCCCCGAATACAAACATCTTTGTCCCGATAATGGTAGCAGAGTGATATTCTGTAGCAGGAGGTAGAGTTCCTCTGGTGTTAATTAAAGTCCAGACCATTGTGGTGGTGTCCAACTTGTACATGTCATTAGTCCATTCAGTCCCGGTCCATCCTCCATGAATAAACATGTCCTTCCCTAAAACACAGGCTGAGTGGTACCTCCTCCCCTTTGGAACGGTCCCAGAAACCTGTGGTTTGAACCATCTGTGGGCGTCGACATCAAATGCATAAATATGGTTGTACTCCTGTTTGTAGAATGTTGTGAAAAAATAACTCCCTCCCCAGATGTAGACAGCATATTCTATCAGCACAGCTGTGAAGCCCTTACAGCTGGTGGGAACCTCAAATCCTGTTGCAGATGTCTCTGGGGTCAACTTCCTCCACGTCAAAGTCACTGTGTTGAATACGCGCACATCAATGTCACAACAGTCACCTCCAAAGGAGTACACATAGTGTCTCACTGTCACAGCCCTTTGATTGGTTGTTCCTGGTCCTCTCAGACGCACCGTCCAGCGTAACATTACTCACTAGGAGAAGTCTTATTGGTCAATGGTATCCTATTGGTCAATGGTATCCTATCGGTCGATGGTATCCTATTGGTCAATGGTATCCTATTGGTCAATGGTATCCTATTGGTCGATGGTATCCTATTGGTCGATGGTATCCTATTGGTCGATGGTATCCTATTTGTCAATGGTATCCTATTGGTCAGGTCCTGCTGTGTAAAAACACGTGTCTTCACTTATATTGGTTCAGAGGCACAAACGTCACGCAGGGTTTGGCCAATCCGTGAAGACTGTGGATTGGGTTGACCAATCAAGGGAGCTCTCTGGTCGTTCTTCAGACGAGCCCTCCATCGTTGCTTCCAGTCATCCCGGTTCTCCATACATCTTGGTGTCTTTTGCAGTGTCCTGCTAGTCTCATTCTCCTGGCTGCTATTTTCGGGCTCACCCTTGGCGTTCCATGAAACAGATTATTATTGGTAACGTGCACTCTTGCTGATATTAACTCAACCCCCGGCCAGCCTGAGAGGGCGATAGTTCAGCGACCGCCACCGTTCACCACCGTTCAATACCATAGAAGAAGACGGCCTCTCTGTAAAGGACCTTGGATAAAGGCACAATATAAAAGCACCATTTAACATTTACATCATCATCATGCAACATGTGCTCAGACACATACATTCTCCATTCATTGTTAATGGGAATTTAATGTTTGTGTTAGACAAAGATCTACACTAATAGAATATAGGAGGGCGCCCTATAAATCTACACTATAGCTGAATATAGGAGGGGCTAGCACCCTATAAATCTACACTATAGCTGAATATAGGAGGGGCTAGCGCCCTATAAATCTACACTATAGCTGAATATAGGAGGGGCTAGCACCCTATAAATCTACACTATAGCTGAATATAGGAGGGGCTAGCGCCCTATAAATCTACACTATAGCTGAATATAGGAGGGGCTAGCGCCCTATAAATCTACACTAAGCTGAATATAGGAGGGGCTAGCACCCTATAAATCTACACTATAGCTGAATATAGGAGGGGCTAGCACCCTATAAATCTACACTATAGCTGAATATAGGAGGGGCTAGCGCCCTATAAATCTACACTATAGCTGAATATAGGAGGGGCTAGCGCCCTATAAATCTACACTATAGCTGAATATAGGAGGGACTAGCGCCCTATAAATCTACACTATAGCTGAATATAGGACGGGCTAGCGCCCTATAAATCTACACTAACAGCTGAATATAGGAGGGGCTAGCGCCCTATAAATCTACACCTTAGCTGAATATAGGAGGGGCTAGCACCTTATAAATCTACACTAATAGCTGAATATAGGAGGGGCTAGCACCCTATAAATCTACACTAATAGTTGAATATAGGAGTGGCTAGCGCCCTATAAATCGACACTATAGCTGAATATAGGAGGGGCTAGCACCCTATAAATCTACACTAATAGCTGAATATAGGAGGGGCTAGCACCCTATAAATCTACACTATAGCTGAATATAGGATGGGCTAGCACCCTATAAATCTACACTATAGCTGAATATAGGAGGGGCTAGCACCCTATAAATCTACACTATAGCTGAATATAGGAGGGGCTAGCTTCCTATAAATCTACACTATAGCTGAATATAGGAGGGGCTAGCACCCTATAAATCTACACTATAGCTGAATATAGGAGGGGCTAGCGCCCTATAAATCTACACTATAGCTGAATATAGGAGGGGCTAGCACCCTATAAATCTACACTATAGCTGAATATAGGAGGGGCTAGCACCCTATAAATCTACACTATAGCTGAATATAGGAGGGGCTAGCGCCCTATAAATCTACACTATAACTGAATATAGGAGGGGCTAGCGCCCTATAAATCTACACTATAGCTGAATATAGGACGGGCTAGCGCCCTATAAATGCTCTCGTCCTCTCGTCCTCTCCCAGAGACATGTCTGTCCTCTCGTCCTCTCCCAGAGACATGTCTGTCCTCTCGTCCTCTCCCAGAGACAGAGACATGTCTGTCCTCTCGTCCTCTCCCAGAGACATGTCTGTCCTCTCGTCCTCTCCCAGAGACATGTCTGTCCTCTCGTCCTCTCCCAGGCGGCGGGTCGGAGGCTGACGGCGGAGCAGGGCGATGGTCTCCTGGGCGCGGCGGAGCGAACAGGAAGTCCTCTCCACCTGACGCTGCTGCTGAGCGCCGCGCGGCGCTGGGCCTCCTACAGCCCCGCCCCCTACGCGCCGCGGCTCGGCGCCGACGCGCAGGATGTGATGTCACTGCTCTTCCTGTTCCTGGAGGAGAGGCACGGCAGGAAGCTGGTGGGCGCCGCGCTGGGCTACGTCGCTCTGGCCAGGTGTGTGTGTGTGTGTGTGTGTGTGTGTGTGCGTGTGCGTGTGTGTTTGTGTGGTTGTGTGTGTGTGTGTGTGGTTGTGTGTGCGTGTGTGTGTTTGTCCGTGTGCGTGTGTGTGCGTGCGCTCGTGTGCTTAATGTTTAATGATGGTTTGTAAGGATAAGGTTTATGTTTGTGTTCATTATAATCCAAATGATACCGTATATCTAGTGTGCAGCTGAGCATAGACATGGTAACGCCCCGCCTGCCTCTGATTGGCCCATACCGACACTGAGCATAGACATGGTAACGCTCTGCCTGCCTCTGATTGGCCTATACCGACACTGAGCATAGACATGGTAACGCCCCGCCTGCCTCTGATTGGCCTATACCGACACTGAGCATAGACATGGTAACGCCCCGCCTGCCTCTGATTGGCCTATACAGACACTGAGCATAGACATGGTAACGCCCCGCCTGCCTCTGATTGGCCCACCAACACTGCCCGTCTCGACTGTCCTCCGAGATGCGAGGTTACTCCGTAACCGTGGTGAGTAAATAATACAAGAGAACAACAGCCTTGTAACTAAACTTGTACGTTTTATTTTTTGTAGAAGAGCCAAACTAATATTGTTTATCCCGTTTGCTTTGATTGAATAATTGATTGAACACACGTATACGTTGTACTATGATTTGATTTGGGTGTGTACTTCTAATTAAAGTCTTGGCGTTGATTATCGTGTATTAATCTAATTTTAGTAAACTAATAAATACTAAAAAGGAGGAAAAGAGACATTTTTACAGTACAATAATGTTTCACGTTCAATCATTCAATCAAAGCAAACGGCATGAACAATATTAAAACATACAAGTTCTAATATATATATATATATATATATATATATATATATATATAATATAATATATATATATATATATATCATACACAGCTAGAAGGTCTGGTTCCATTCAGTCTGTCTCCTCTAGAAGGTCTGGTTCCATTCAGTCTTTCTTCTCACAGCTAGAAGGTACCGGGTTTGATAACGGGCATTTATGGGCACTAGATTTGCAGCATATACTGTATACGGTAATATACAGTATACGGTAATATACAGGTGTGATGGTACAATTCGGGAGTTTACCGGAGTTTGTTGGAAGGTTTTAACGGGTGTTTCCTGTAATATACACATCCGTATTCCAGGCTTTTTGCGCAGTGGCTGTGGGTGCTCTGGACACTGTGGGCGCTGGGGGCGTGTTCTCTCCTCTGAATAATACCTGAAATACTATTAAACACACTTTTAGTGACAAAAGAGGAAATTCTGCCCCAAAATTTAATTTTTGATCACCTTTGTTGCCATGCTTTCACCTGCCAGGGGTTTTGTGAAGAATACAGCCCAGATAGGTCATCTCTACAGATTACTGTGTCATCAACTGTTAACTTGGAATCATTTACATTTATGTTACTGAGGGACTGTTTGGAGCCAAGAAATAAAGGATTCTGTTTAACCAAGTGTTGAGCAAATCTTTGCTTCGGGGGGGACAACAATTTAGGAAACGCCAACGTGGACTATACACAAAGCAAGCCAAAGCTTGTTTCCATTGGGGTCCACCTAACTACTGACGTTACGGTACAGAAAAATACTATTTTTTACCATCAAGTTTCAAATGACAGGTGCCAATCAGGTTGATTGACGTCATTTAGCTGTTGTACATTATGAAATCATTTAATGACATCACAACGTGATGATTATGTTGTTTCCCTATAAATTAAAATGCTCATTAAACAAAGCGTCATTCCGCGATTAATTTACCTCTAACAACGCCAGATTGACTGGAGCTGCTGCTGTGAAATGGTTCACTGGACGATACATCTGGAAGGAGAACATAGGAAGGACCAGGCTGCTGTTGTGGTGATCGGACACGAGATCTACTGCTTTGGAGGAGACGTAAACCAGAGGGGAAGAGATCCCATTGAAGTACAAGTCTTCAACACAGTGTCTTTACGCTGGCAGAAGATGACCCCAGAGACCCCTGTAATAAGAGGTCACGTTGAGGGTCCCTCCAGCCGTGAGGAAAACACAGCTGTACTGATTGAAGATACTGTCTACCTCTGGGGAGGTGTTCCTTACTGCAATGTGCTTTATGCATTTGATGTCGACGCCCACAGATGGTTCAAACCACAGGTTTCTGGGACCGTTCCAAAGGGGAGGAGGTACCACTCAGCCTGTGTTTTGGGGAAGGACATGTTTATTTATGGAGGACGGACCAAAACTGCATACACTAAAGTCATCTACAAGTTGGACACCACCACAATGGTCTGGACTTTAATTAAGGCCAGAGGAACTCCACCTCCTGTTTCATACGGTCACTCTGCTACCATCATCGGGACAAAGATGTTTGTATTTGGGGGGTGGGGTCAGCACTACAACACCATCAGAGTGTTTGACACAGAGACCAACCACTGGCTGGACACACCTTCTACACAGCGTCGTCCAGAAGCACGCTGGAATAATTCAGCCTTTACCTACAATGGAGAGCTGTACATATGTGGTGGCCGGAACGTGAACAAGTTCCTCAATGATGTGTGGAAATTCAGTCCAGAGACCTTCTCCTTGAAGAAGGTTAAGCCCAAGGGGAAAGGCCCACCTCCCACACAACATCAGATGGCAACTGGCAGCCATGACTTCCAAAAACGACCGAAAAAGGATAACAGCCCTCTAAATCAGGGGTTCTCAACCTGTGGGTCGCGGCCCCTCGGGGGGATCGCCAAATAATTATCTTTTTTAGTTTTTTTTTAAAGTGGTGCAAACCACTTCTACATCCAGCTTGCAATGTCCGTGTAGCTGTGTACCTGTGTGTGTACCTGTAACCATGAGCATGAGTGGTGTGCGCATGTGTGAAATTGGAACGACAGAAGTATGTGACATGGCTGCCACCTACTGGACGCAAACGATACAGAGTTGCACCACTTGGTTCACACTGGTGTGATTTTTTCTTTTGCAACCGAATTGCTGGAAATGGAAATTAAGAGTTTACATAGTACGTGGTGCATGCATGAACTTTCCTTAATGAAATCTGGTTTCAGTATTCATTTATGATATATTTGTATTATTAAAGGTGTAGGGAAACGGAAATGGTGGGCTTTTTATTTTGAAGTTTCTGCTTGAAACGCTGGCTCTGAAGTTTTCTGAACCAATCAGAGCGTCGCATCCCTCCAGGCTATGGGAGAGGAAGTCTCTCACATGCAGTTTCGTTTGTAAACAAAGTGACAGGGAGACGTGGGGGAAAGCCAGGGGATTATTTCTAACCTTTATACATATTTTAGCGTGATGATTAAGTTTAAAAGGAGTAATACACTGTCTGGATGTCATCTTGAATTTGATTAAAAACAGCTAAAAACAGCTGTGTAAACCAGCTGTGTAGAGGAGGACAATGAAGCATTGGAATCAAACTGGTGAGCTTCATTGTGGTGATGGTGATGATTTAATGAATAGTTAAAAAAAGTAAGATACAATTACACTTGACGTCCTCACAAGTATAGAGGCTATGTGTGTGACATCATCATCATACCCGGACGTTACGCGTGAACGCCTACTGAGTGACAAAAAACGTCTTTATGGAAAACTACTCTCTGGCCTCGACAGCCCAGACATCCACACAGAAAACTACTCTCTGGCCTCGACAGCCCAGACATCCAAACAGAAAAAAGTGTGGATGTACTAGTTGATTGCATTCCTAGTTGATTGCATTCATGGGTCTGCAACCTTTTTCACATGAAGTGCCCTGTTTTCATTGTCGTGATAGTCAGTGTGCCGTATGTAATTATGACAAATCAAAATGTAATATTCCCAACTGTTTTTATTGTCCATATAGAATACACATTGTTGTAAGTGCTGTTTGTCAGCTTTCAAACATTTCAATAACAGACCCACTGATGCACCCATTCTATGGGTGTAGGCTTACGCAGGCATGAAGAACTTCAATGTCCACAAGTTGCATTAATTTTGCTTTGCTTTAACTGGAAATAAAGTGCATAATACGAACATTTACTCATTCTTCTGTGCTGCTGGTAAAAAAACCATGTCTCCATCGTAGGTGAATGAATTCTTCCCCCACGGCCCACACCTGTCCATAATTAACCCCTAGGCCTGGGAGGCGTGCCCGTCTGTGCCCAAAATAATAAACCAATTAGCCAATTATCTACAGAATATTCTAGGCTAATAAGGCTAAATAATATAATTATTTGCTCCTACAGACATAACAAGCGTAGACATATTTTATTTCACATCAGGATGTAATTATGATTAGACCCAGAGCAGTACAGTACGTACCAGAGTTCCTCCCCAGTCACAAGTTAGAAGTTTGAATGAATGTACAGTTATGTGCAGGTAATGTATGAGTGTCAGTGGACTTATCTGAACTGACTAAACCTTTTTTTGGAAGATTTAATTTTAAAATAAAAAATATTATCTGTGTGTCACAGTGATAACCCTCCCCTGTGTCACAGTGATAACCCTCCCCTGTGCCACAGTGATAACCCTCCCCTGTGCCACAGTGATAACCCTCCCCTGAGTCACAGTGATAACCCTCCCCTGTGCCACAGTGATAACCCTCCCCTGTGCCACAGTGATAACCCTCCCCTGTGCCACAGTGATGACCCTCCCCTGTGTCACAGTGATAACCCTCCCATGTGTCACAGTGATAACCCTCCCCTGTGTCACAGTGATAACCCTCCCCTGTGCCCCCCCCAGAGAGGGTCTGCTGGAGGCGGAGCTCCGCGACGTGCTGTCCCTGGACGATGATGTCATCAGTGATGCTTACAGGGCGTCGCTGCCGCCCAACCCCTCGTTGCTCCGCCTCCCTCCGCTGCTCTGGGCTCAGATCAGATATGATCTACAAGACCACCTGGCTGAGCACTGGGTCAACGGGGTCATGATGCTGGGCTTCAGGTACAGGTGAGGAACAGATCTACCAGACCACCTGGCAGAACTGTGAGTCCCGTGGTGGGAGTTCTGCTCTGGTTTTGGTGAAATATGAAGTAGTTCCGGTCATTTTGTGGGGGACACAGGGGGCAACGCATTAAAAGTGAATTAATGCACAACACTAACGTCATAATGTATTGTTGACCTATTGCTAAAATATTAGTGAAACTTTCGTTAATTTTTTACCCCTATGTCACACGGAACTATGTTTTTTGTGTCCATATCACTACGCCCAAAAGGTTGTTCCATGTGATAGAGGGGTCAAAGGCTAATATTTTAACAATAGGTCGACAATACATCATGACGTTAGTTTTGTGAATTAATTTACTGTTACTGCCTGGCCTCCTGTTCCTCTTTAAGGTACAGGTGAGGAACAGATAGTGATGTTTACTAGTTGACTAAAACAAGGAATGCAGAAGCCAACTATTACAAAAACTGCTTAAATAATGATTTATATAACCCAAAGACATTTTGGAACAGAATCAATAACATACTTAACAAAACAAACAAAAGCCCTAATCTCATCAGGATCAATGATAATGTAACTGGTGATCCCTCCATAATTGCCAATGCGTTTGGTCAGTGTGCGTGCGTGTGTGTGTGTGTGTGTGTGTGTGCGTGTGCAGGCAGCTAGCTGACGCGGTGCGGCAGCGCTACCTGACAGCAGAGCAGAGGAACAGGACTCACAGGAACCTGGCGGATTACTTCCTGGGTCGCTGGGGTCACGGCAAGCTCAAACCAATCAGCCTCCCCTCGTTAAGCCTGCTGGTCTCTGATAGGAAGGTACGCACACGCACGCACGCACGCAAAACCCATCGCATTATCCCTCGCTGAGTCTACTGTGACTCGTCAGAATCATCACTCCATCACCTGACACGTGATTGGGCAGTAGTCGTTTGACTGGCAGTGCCCCCGTGCCATTTTCATTTCCAATATGGCCGACTCCATCAGATACATGTGTCTCCAGTGAACTGCAGTGGCCAATGAGGCGTCTACCTTTCCACAGCCAATGAGGCGTCTACCTTTCTACAGCCAATGTGGCGTCTACCTTTCTACAGCCAATGAGGCGTCTACCTTTCTACAGCCAAGGAGGCGTCTACCTTTCTACAGCCAATGAGGCGTCTACCTTTCTAGAGCCAATGAGGCGTCTACCTTTCTACAGCCAAGGAGGCGTCTACCTTTCTACAGCCAATGAGGCGTCTACCTTTCTAGAGCCAATGAGGCGTCTACCTTTCTAGAGCCAAGGAGGCGTCTACCTTTCTACAGCCAATGAGGCGTCTACCTTTCTACAGCCAATGAGGCGTCTACCTTTCTACAGCCAATGAGGCGTCTACCTTTCTACAGCCAATGAGGCGTCTACCTTTCTACAGCCAATGAGGCGTCTACCTTTCTACAGCCAATGAGGCGTCTACCTTTCTACAGCCAAGGAGGCGTCTACCTTTCTACAGCCAATGAGGCGTCTACCTTTCCACAGCCAATGATGCGTCTACCTTTCTACAGCCAATGAGGCGTCTACCTTTCCACAGCCAATGATGCGTCTACCTTTCTACAGCCAATGAGGCGTCTACCTTTCCACAGCCAATGAGGCGTCTACCTTTCTACAGCCAATGAGGCGTCTACTTTTCCACAGCCAATGATTTTTGATTGTTTGATTGAAATATGTATTAACTGTTTGCAGAATTATACAGTATACATTTCAATACAAAGACTGTTAACTGTGAGTGGACGACACCATAAAGCACTACTCTTGTTTACAAGAGGGTCCACCATGTTCAATTCATCAAAACATTTAAAGACGTCTACAAATAAACACTTCCTACAGCCAATGAGGCGTGGCATTTGGCTTAATGTCTTTACTATTCACTTCACCAGCTGTCTAAAAACCAGTAAGAGACGGCCTTTGTTGCCACGCCTTGACGCCCATATATGGGCGTTACACTGACGGTCAGTCTGGCCCACGGAAGTTTCCGTCACGTTATTTTCCTCGTCCGTCCTGATTGGTCCGTGTGGTCCGGCAGGTCCCGCCCCAGCCGCTGTGGTTCGCTCCGGGATTGGCCAACGTCAGGAAGCTCCAGGAGCTGCCCTATCACCTGCTGCACGCCGGCTTGTGGGAGGAGCTACGACAGGAAGTGATCGGTAGGTAACAACCTAATATGTGTGTGACCTTTCTATGTGTGTTGGTTAACCCATTCTGACCTGAGATCAGATTCAAAAGATGTCTTCTATGTCAGTCGCTCTTCGATTTTTCAAAAATAGCAGATCTACAAGCTCGTAGCGCGCCACCGAGTGGCGCGCTATGAGCTTGTAGAACTGCTATTTTCCAATAGCTAAAGCACGCCATGATGCTAACACCAAAATGGGTTCCCGCCCAAAATAGGTTAACATTCTGCACAAGTTGGAGGCGGTATATAGAGGAGCGACTCAATGTTGTAAACAAGGAATTACAATAGTCCAACGGGACAATATAAAAGCGTGGGTACGTTTTTCCAGGTCTTGTGGTGTTAATAACGTCTTGATTTTGGCAATGTTTCTCAATTGGAAAAAACATGTTTGGACAACCTTTTTTACATGTGGTTCAAAATTCATCTGGTGATCAAATAGTACACCTAGGCTTTTTGACACCTTCGTGAAATGTGCTGTTATACCCATAGACTGCTGTATTTCACAGTGGGTGAGAGGGTCCTATAATTAGGATCGCAGTCTTGTCAGGGTTCAACTGTAAGTAGTTTTGGGACATCCAGTCCTTAATAGAATTAAGACATTATTTTAAAATAAATGAGTTAGAATGCTGAGAGGATTTAAAAGAGAAATACAACTGGGTGTCATCAGCATAACAATGATATGAATGATGTGATTAAAACGACTAATTAAAACACAGAGAGCTAGCATATACAGGGAGAATAAAGGTAAGAGGCAAACCACTGTAAAGCAGTCGCCCGTGTACCTACCCATTCCTCAAGCATATTAATAAGAATGGAATGGTCGATTGTGTCGAAAGTGGCACTTAGGTCAAGCAGTAACAGGACGCAACACTCACCCGAGTCACAACGCATCAAAAGGTCATTTGGGACCCGGAGGAGTGCTGTTTCGGTACTGCGCTTTGCGCGGAAGCCTGATTGAAACTCATAAAATATTGAATTATTACGATGATAAGAGCGCCCCTCACTTCACACTTCAAGTACCTGAAACCCAACAGCACCTGGACTCATGGGTCAACTAGACCCAACAGTCTCTGGGCTCATGGGTCAACTCAACAGATCAAGATCCTGAAGTGAGGAAGGCAGTAGGAACTTGCATGGAGGGTCCTGAACAGAATGGCCAGCTTATGGAACTCCAACCTCCCCCGCCAAACCAAACTCTGCTTCTTCTACGCGGCAGTGAATGTTGGAGCCTGTAGTCAACCATGCAGAATTAGTCTCTAGACGGGTACTACACCAGAATGCTGTGTGCAGTACTTAACATCAGAGTACACATGTTACCAATAATAATCTGTTTCACGGAATGCCAAGGGTGAGCCCGAAAATAGCAGCCAGGATAATGAGACTAGCAGGACACTGCCAAAGACACCAAGAGCTGCCAGCCAGCAAACTAGTGCTGTGGGAACCAACACACGGGCACCTGTCAGCAGGACGTCCCACATTAACATATGTGGACGTACCCAAGAACGACGCAGGAGCGCAAGGCACCAATGAGCTGGCCAGATGTATGGAGAACCAGGGTGACTGGAAGCAACGATGGAGGGCTCGTCTGAGGACGACCTAGAGAGCTTCCTTGATTGGTCAACCCAAACCACAGGCTTCACGGATTGGTCAAACCCTGCGTGACGTTTGTGCCTTTGAACCAATATAAGTGAAGACAGAATATTCCATGCTTTTACACAGCAGGACCTGACCAATAGGATACCATTGACCAATAGGATTGACCAATAGGATACCATCGACCAATAGGATACCATCGACCAATAGGATACCATTGGCCAATAGGATATCTCCTAGTGAGTAATGTTGTGCTGGGTGGAGCGTCTGAGAGGACCAGGAACAGCCAATCAAAGGGCTGTGACAGTGAGACAATATGTGTACTCCTTTGGAGGTGACTGTTGTGGGCGTGGCAACATGGACATTGATGTGCGTGTCTTCAACACAGTGACTTTGACGTGGAGGAAGTTGACCCCAGCAAAATCTGCAACAGGAGGACGTCACCTTGAGGTTCCCACCAGGTGTGAGGGCTTCACAGCCGTGCTGATAGAATATACTGTCTACATCTGGGGAGGGAGTTATTTTTGTACCACAACCAAGTACCACAACCAAGTTCATGCATTTGACGCTGACGCCCACAGATGGTTCCAACCACAGGTTTCTGGGAATGTTCCAGTGGGGAGGAGGGACCACTCAGCCTGTGTTTTGGGGAAGGTCATGTATATTCATGGAGGATTGACCAAGACTGGACCCACTAATGACATCTACAAGTTGGACACCACCACGATGGTCTGGACTCTAATTAATACCAGAGAAACTCTGGTACATGTAACTCTGTACATAACTCTGTACATATGTGGTGGCTGCAAATGGAACCAGACCTTCAATGATATGTGGAAATTCGGTCCAGAGTCCTTCTCCTGGAAGAAGGTTGAGCCCAAGGGGAAATGCCCAGGTTCTAACTATAATATGTGCTGTATCTTCCCCTTTGGAGCAGACAACAGACCTGATGACCTGTATGTCTTAGACGTCAGTCCAAGTCTAAAGACTTTATGCAAACTAGCCGTTATTCAGTACAATTTGAGGACGTTGGGACTGCGACGCGACATCAGGCGGGAACTGGCAGCCATGACTTTGACTACCAACATCCATCCATCTTATGGATGTTGGTAGTCTTATCCGTAATCAGGTCGCGGGGGCAACAGCTCCGCCAGAGAGCTCCAGACTTCCCTCTCCAGAGCAACATTAGTGACGTCCTCCTGGGGGATCCCGAGACGTTCCAAGGCCAGTGAGTCGATGTGTTTATTCCAACTGCGCCTTGGTCTGCCCCGGGGTCTCCTCCCAGTGGCACGTGATCCTTGGTCTGCCCCAGGGTCTCCTGTTTTTTCCTCTTTTGTTTCTTTTTTTCCCGATGGGTTCCCAGATTTCCGTTACCCTTGTTGATACAAACACTGTTCAGGGGTTTTCCATGACAATAGTCAAAATGAAGAAATTGTACCGTAATTGTACCATAAACATCCAGTAATAGACACTACAGTAGTGTTTAACACTGCTGTAGTGTCTTGACGTCTTTCTGACTACTGCAGTCAAGACCTGAAGTCAGCTTGTGGTTCCTGGCCTTACTGCAGTCATGACCTGAAGTCAGCTTGTGGTACCTGGCCTTACTGCAGTCCTGACCTGAAGTCAGCTTGTGTGTGCACGTTTTAAGTGTTCAATTAATCAGTAAGACATGCAATATGTCCTATTAAAACTGCTCTGCTGTGCAGTGACTGAACACTACGTGTCTCTGTTGAACATATTCTCTCTGTTGTACTATACCACTTGTGATCATTTTGCCATATTAAGGAGATCAACAGGCATCGGCTCCCTTCATTGGTCAACACAAACCATCGGCTTCACAGATTGGCCAAACCCTGCGTGACGTTTGTGCCTCTGAACCAACATAAGTGAAGACATAGAATATATATCTTTTACACATCAGGACCTCTCCTCTCCTCTCCTCTCCTCTCCTCTCCTCTCCTCTCCTCTCCTCTCCTCTCCTCTCCTCTCCTCTCCTCTCCTCTCCTCTCCTCTCCTCTGGGTTGCCAGGTAAAGCAGAGTGGCTGTATTCTAAGTCCAGGGTCCTGGGGGTAAACAGCGTCCTGGAGGATCTGTCTCAGTGTTCGTCTCACATGGAGTGTCCTCAGACGCTGCTGATCCGAGACGCTCTGGCGCTCATCAAACCCACGCTGGACTACCTGAATGGAGACGTGGGTCAGTGCACGCACGCACGCAACGCACACACACAAACACCTACAAGAAGTATAGGTTGTACCAATGTCTTAAGGCCAAACCGCAACAACGCAACTGGTCACAACATAAAAAGGTTTCCACACCAATGCAACTCCTTGCAACTGCCATTGGGGATGACGGTCGCAAGGAGTTGTATGATAGGAATCATTGTCCCAAAGCAATTTCAATAGTTGCAGGAAGCATTTTCTCTGCTTTGGGTTTTCTGGAATCAACCAGTTTCAAATGGTCATATCTTCTTCTTCAGTCCCGCCCCCTTTCATGACGACGCCAGGCCCAGTCCCGCCCCCTTTCATGACGACGCCAGGCCCAGTCCCGCCCCCTTTCATGACGACGCCAGGCCCAGTCCCGCCCCCTTTCATGACGACGCCAGGCCCAGGAAATAATTCCCAGTGCATTTTTCCCATAGACATTTCAAAACGTATTTATTTGAAGACGTTATAAGCGTCGTACGAAGCCAACTCGAGTTGTGACAAATCACGACAACAAACACAATATTTTGGACCAAACAAATAATTACAAAGAAGAAAAAAGTGTGTGTGTGTGTGTGTGTGTGTGTGTGTGTGTGTGTGTGTGTGTGTGTGTGTGTGTGTGTGTGTGTGTGTGTGTGTGTGTGTGTGTGTGTGTGTGTGTGTGCGTGCGTGCGTGCGTGCGTGCGTGCGTGCGCGTCTCTTCCAGACATGGCTCTGTTCTACAGCGAGCTATTGGCCAGACTCCTGTCCCTGGCCACGCCCTACCCGTCTCTGATTGGCCAGCTGTGTCGTCAGTGTGAGGAGTGGCTGCTGACCTGCGCCCAACCCGTCCTGGTGCCCAAGAGCACCTTCCTGCAGCCGCCAGGGGGGGCGCTAAAACACACACTGACTGCATTCCATAGAGGTAGGAACTGCACCTTCCTGCAGCCACCAGGGGGGGGGCGCTAAAACACACACTGACTGCATTCCATAGAGGTAGGAACTGCACCTAACTGCAGCCACCAGGGGGGGGGGGCTAAAACACACACTGACTGCATTCCATAGAGGTAGGAACTAAACTCGCTTATAAAATGTGTGTGTGTGTGTGTGTGTGTGTGTGTGTGTGCGTGCAGGTGTAACGTGCATGGATGTGTGTGCGCAGAGCGGTCAGATGGTTTTAACATGTGCATGGATGTGTGTGCACAGAGCGGTCAGATGGTGTTAACAGTGTGTGTGTGTGTGTGTGTGTGTGTGTGTGTGTGTGTGTGTGTGTGTGTGTGTGTGTGTGTATGTGTGTGTGTGTGTGTGTGTGTGTGTGTGTGTGTGTGTGTGTGTGTGTGTGTGTGTGCGTGCAGGTGTAACGTGCATGGATGTGTGTGCGCAGAGCGGTCAGATGGTTTCGGGGTCAGAGGAAGGTCCGGTGACGCTGTGGAACCTCACACACGCACAGCTGGTCCACACACTGCAGGGACACACAGGTGTGTGTGTGTGTGCGCGTGCGTGTGTGTGTGTGTGCATATGTGCATATGTGCACGTGTAAATGTCTCATTCACTGTCTTCAGGGGCCGTCCTGTCCGTCAGGCTGATTGACAGCTCCTCCCACTGCCTCTCATTGGCTGCCGACGGCACTCTGAGGAGGTGGAGCCTGTTGACCGGCAGGCAGGTGTACTGCATCCAGGAGGCGGGGCCTATTGACCCCGCCCCTTCCTCGGTACACCTGTACCTGTGTGAGCAGAGGGGCGTGGCCTATGTTTACTCAGGAGACCAGGTAAGAGGGGCGTGGCCTATGTCTACTCAGGAGACCAGGTAAGATGGGGCGTGGCCTATGTCTACTCAGGAGACCAGGTAAGTGGGGCGTGGCCTATGTCTACTCAGGAGACCAGGTAAGAGGGGGCGTGGCCTATGATTGCTCTTAATGTTCCTCCTAATTTGCAGATCTTGTTGTGTAAAAATGAAACAAATGAGGCTAATCCCAAAAGCACTAGTTTGTACATTTAAGTCATCCATTACAACTGCGGGCTAATACGTTTTCCAAAGTCTTTTGGAAAGCCTTTAACCTCTTAAAAACCCCAGGGGGGTAAATCCGCAACATCGGAGTTGGAACCGGAGACCAATTGGGTCTGACAGAGAGACATAGAGACAGAGAGACAGATAGACAGAAGAGAGACAGAGAGACAGAGGAGAGACAGACATAGAGACAGAGAGACAGAGAGATAGACAGAAGAGAGACAGAGGAGAGACAGAGAGAGACAGAGAGAGACATGTGTTTTTCAATGAGTCTAACAGTCATTAGGACAATATCAGTCACCAAATACTCCTTGTGTTTGTGCGTGCGTGCGCACGTGCGTGCGTGCGAGCAGGTCAGAGCGTGGTCGGTGTCCATTGGCCAGCCGGTTCCGTCCGTCACTCAGGGTGGGCGGGGCCAAGTTCTGGCCGTTCTGGACGACATGCTGGTCACTCTGACGGACGATGGGCGTGTCCTAACCTCACAACCAGGAAGTGGAGCCAGCCAACCGGAGGACGGCTGCCAGCGAGCACTGAGCGTGGCGGCGGTCGTCACTCTGAGCAGACGAGGCTGCGTGTTGATCGCCGCTAACGAAGGACTGCTGTGTCAGGTACGCTAATGCTAATGCTAATGAAGGACTGCTGTGTCAGGTACGCTAACGCTAACGAAGGACTGCTGTGTCAGGTACGCTAACGCTAACGAAGGACTGCTGTGTCAGGTACGCTAATGCTAACGCTAACGAAGGACTGCTGTCAGGTACGCTAATGCTAACGCTAACGAAGGACTGCTGTGTCAGCAACGCTAACGCTAGCAAAGGACTGCTGTATCAGCTACGCTAACGCTAATGAAGGACTGCTGTGTCAGGTATGCTAATGCTAACGCTAATGAAGGACTGCTGTGTCACCTACGCTAACGCTAATGCTAATGCTAACGAAGGACTGCTGTGTCAGGTACGCTAACGCTAACGAAGGACTGCTCTGTCAGGTACGCTAATGCTAACGCTAACGAAGGACTGCTGTGTCAGGTAGGCTAAGGCTAACGAAGGACTGCTCTGTCAGGTACGCTAATGCTAATGCTAACGAAGGACTACTGTGTCAGGTACGCTAATGCTAACGCTAACGAAGGACTGCTGTGTCAGGTACGCTAACGCTAATGCTAACGAAGGACTGCTGTTTCAGGTACGCTAACGCTAACGAAGGACTGCTGTGTCAGGTACGCTAACGCTAATGAAGGACTGCTGTGTCAGGTACGCTAATGCTAATGAAGGACTGCTGTGTTAGGTACGCTAATGCTAATGCTAATGAAGGACTGCTGTGTCAGGTACGCTAACGCTAATGAAAGACTGCTGTGTCAGGTACGCTAATGCTAATGCTAATGAAGGACTGCTGTGTCAGGTACGCTAACGCTACCGCTAACGAAGGACTGCTGTGTCAGTTACGCTAATCCTAACGCTAACGAAGGACTGCTGTGTCAGGTACTCTAACGCTAATGCTAATGCTAACGCTAACGAAGGAATGCTGTTTCAGGTACGCTAACGCTAACGAAGGACTGCTGTGTCAGGTACGCTAATGCTAACGAAGGACTGCTGTGTCAGGTACGCTAACGCTAACGTTAACGAAGGACTGCTGTGTCAGGTACGCTAATGCTAACGCTAACGAAGGACTGCTGTGTCAGGTACTCTAACGCTAACGTGTGTGTGTGTGTGTGTGCGTGTGCGTGCGTGTGTGTGTGTGTGTGTGTGTGTGTGTGTGTGTGTTCCAGGTGGACAGGTCAGGCAGACAGTCGGTCAGTGAGTTTCCAGTGGTTCCATCTCTCCTCACAGTGACTGAAGATGAGAAACTCCTGTTAGCAGGTGATTACCAGATCTACAAGCTCGTAGCGCAGCACCGAATGCCGCACTACGAGCTTGTAGATCTGCTTTGTTTTTTTTTATCGTGAAAACGTGGTGCAACATATATTCTTTCAGAGCGAACTTTTTTTTCTTCTTTTTTATATATTTTTTATCCCACAATTTTGTAACCCATTTTTCACCCCTGTGTCAATCATCTAATGTGATCCTGGGCTCTACACACCCTCCACCAACCTAGTCCCCATATATGGGGGACAAGGGGAGAGCAACGGACTTGAACTCATGCTTCCTTCATGCCTGAGTGTCCAAGTTGCTCCTTTTACACCTGACAGGGGGGAGTTTCCCTGGTTGGACGTAGCACGTGGAAGGAACACGTTATTCCAACCAGTTCCTTTCCCCTCCATCAGGCGTCCCGGCTGGCCAGGGGGAGGCAGTTTAGTGACCAGGATTACTGCATGTATTTTGTGAGGGTACCTACCCTAGGGGACACGGGGAGAACATGCAAACTCAAGAGCGAACGTTTTTAACTCAAATCTTTGCTTCTGGGGGAGGGGGTCCCTGGAACAACATATTCTCAGATGGGGGTCCCTGGAACAACATATTTTCAGATGGGGGTCCGCGGCCAAATACAGATAATTCCGAGGTTCCTTGACGTGAAAAAGGTTGAGAACATTTGTAGAATCGTCCGCAGGTCTAAATGGGTTAATCTTGTAGATCTGTGATTTTCTCCAAAGACATGAGTTCATTTTAGAGGGGGGAGGGGAAGGGGGGGGGGGGTGTAGTCCATGTCCATTAATCCACCCCTCCATGTTTTCCTGCCACCCACCCAGGCAGCAACAGGACTCTCAGTGTGTTCAACGTTGAGGTGGATCCGGTTCCAGCGGATCCGTTCCTGGTGTTACAGCACGAGGAGCGGGTTCTGTGTGCGTGTGTGTCGCCTGACGGCACCACGCTGGTGACGGGGTCACATGACCAGCTGATCAGGGTGAGCACGCACACACACACACACACACACACACACACACACACACACACACACACACACACACACACACACACACACACACACACACACACACACAGGAGTGTTTTAATGCAGAACTAATGCTTCAGCTAATGATTCAGCATCATGAAAACACCCTAGTTTAACATGATGTCACATGCTACATAAAGCATCAGGACATCTAGAAAATATTTTCCTTATATATATGATGTCTATGGTGGCCAGACTGTACAGGCCATTTTTAACACTTTCCTCATCAGACAATTCCAGGCAACTTTTTCTTTCTGTTATTCAGGTTATATTGAAGATACAAAATTTGTTTTATTTTTTTTGCAATTAGTTTGAGGTCAAATTACATTATTAGTTTGACTATAACCACTTCGGTCAGGTGTGGTAGGTGACTACAGGTGTGACAGTAACACCTGTCCTGTGTTGTGAACAGGTGTGACAGACAGTAACACGTCCTGTGTTGGTAACAGGTGTGACAGACAGTAACACCTGTCCTGTGTTGGTAACAGGTGTGGTCGGTGTCTACGGGCCAGCGGCTGGACATCCTGTGTGGTCTGGGGTCAGAGGTCAGCCTGCTGGCTCTGTGGGGAGACGGTCAGCTGGTTGGGGCGTCCGGCGGCTCGGACCGCCTGGCGCTGTGGACTCTGTCGGCCCCCCCCGGGGGGGCGGCGGGGGGGGACAGAGCCCCGCCCCCCGGCCACGCCCCCTCGGGCCTGGCCCTTGTAGCGCTGTCCCGGGACGGGGCCGCGGTCCACTGCCTGAGCCCCGAGAGACCCAAGGAGGTCACGACCTATGACCTTAGCACAGGTGAGAGGTCACGACCTACGACTGTAGCACAGGTGAGAGGAAGAGGACGTGTGTGTGTGTGTGTGTGTGCAGTGCGTGCGTTTGTGTCGTGCAGTGCGGGTGTGCGTGCGTTGCGTGCGTGCGTACAGTAGTGCACGTGCACGATACAATATACACATCTTTATATAAACCTCACCGTTACTGTATCTCTAGGATATTATGTTCAGACGAGATCATGTCTTCGATTGATTGATTGATTGACTGATTGACTGACTGATTGACTGACTGATTGACTGATTGACAGGTGCTGTGATTGACAGCAGAGCGACATCAGCGGAGGTGTGCTGTGTGGTTCTGGCCCAAAACAGACGCCTGCTGTTCTGTGGCCTCAAGACTGGAACGGTCCTGATATACCCTCTGAGTAATTATATTACTTTATTACTACTATTATTATATACCCTCTGAGTAATTATATTACTTTATTACTACTATTATTATATACCCTCTGAGTAATTATATTACTTTATTACTACTATTATTATATACCCTCTGAGTAATTATATTACTTTATTACTACTATTATTATATACCCTCTGAGTAATTATATTACTTTATTACTACTATTATTATATACCCTCTGAGTAATTATATTACTTTATTACTACTATTATTATATACTCTCTGAGTAATTATATTACTTTATTACTTTATTATTATATACCCTCTGAGTAATTATATTATTTTATTACTTTATTATTATATACCCTCTGAGTAATTACATTTCTTTATTACTTTATTACTACTATTATTATATACCCTCTGAGTAATTATATTATTTTATTACTTTATTATTATATACCCTCTGGGTAATTATATTACTTTATTGCTTTATTATTACATACCCTCTGAGTAATTATATTACTGTATTACTACTATTATTATATACCCTCTGAGTAATTAAATTACTTTATTACTTTAGTATTATATACCCTCTGAGTAATTCCATTACTTTATTATTATATACCCTCTGAGTAATTATATTACTTTATTACTACTATTATTATATAACCTCTGAGTAATTACATTACTTTATTACTTTAGTATTATATACCCTCTGAGTAATTATATTACTTTATTACTACTATTATTATATACCCTCTGAGTAATTATATTACTTTATTACTAATATTATTATATACCCTCTGAGTAATTATATTACTTTATTAATATTGTTATTATATACCCTCTCTGTGGGCCCTCAGACCTCCCCCAGGAGATCCTGTGCCTCCCCCCTCCAGAGAGCCTGACCTCCATCCTCTCTGTGCCCCCAGACCTCCCCCAGGAGACCCTGTGCCTCCCTCCTCCAGAGAACCTGACCTCCATCCTCTCTCTGTGTCCTCAGACCTCCCCCAGGAGACCCTGTGCCTCCCTCCTCCAGAGAGCCTGACCTCCATCCTCTCTCTGTGTCCTCAGACCTCCCCCAGGAGACCCTGTGCCTCCCTCCTCCAGAGAACCTTCCCTCGGTGCTCTGCCTGTCCGTCGGCCCCAAGGAGAGCCGCCTGGCCGTGGGATATGAGGACGCCGTGTGTCTGTTTGACGTGGTCGCCCGGGACCGCTTCCCCTGTGTGGAGGGCCCTGTGGCCAGGATGCCTCTGTCCCTGCTACAGGTAGGAGGAGGCTACTACAGGTAGGACCTCCCCCTGC
>NC_139701.1:45560008-45672508 GCF_964188405.1 Protomyctophum parallelum | reverse complement strand
CGTGTAGGGGAGGGGCGAATGGAAGAGGGTCATTTGGTCTAGGGTTAGGTTTATTTATTCAGCACAAACTAGACACTACATATCAAAGAACAAAAATACAATGCAAGGAAAGAAAGAACCACTGACATAGAAACATAGCTTTTTCAGAAAGCCGTCAGGATGTAGAAGAGATTTTTAGAATCTGATCTCAGGTCAGAATGGGTTAAAAGTCATCTCTTTGCCTTGTTGGGTAGGAATGAATGTCAGAAGTAACACGGAAAAATATGGAAAGAAGAGGAAATGTCTTTTTTGCATTTTCTTTTAAATTTAAACATAAATAAACGGGTTTGAAAAATGTTGACTTTGTCATTAGCCACGTTAGCACCCTCTTGTGGCCCGGAGGCTGTCTTAATAACCCGTAGCGTACCGTACCTGTATCTCCATCTCCCCCTGCAGGTCACCTGCTGTACGTGCAGTACGTGTACTCTCCCCTGGTCGCCATGGCGACGCACCGCAACGGCTTCGTGGGCGTGTCGCGGTCGGGCCGCCTGGTCCGCGAGGTGTTCCGCTGCCCGGAAGACCCGGCGCCGGATCACGACCCGGTGCGGAACGTCCGGGCTCAGTACCGCGTCACGTCGCGCCTGCGCCGCAACAACAACCCCGAGGAGGAGGGGGAAGGGGAGGGGGGGTCCCGGGCTGGGCGGCCCGCTGGGGGGCGGGGCCACTTCAACGGCATCAACCTCCGGAGCATCGCGGCCGTGGCGCGGCTGTTCAAGAAGCCGCGCGGTGGCGGCGGAGGGGGCGGGGCTAGTAGGCTGGAGAGCGAGACGCTGCAATGAACGGGCGAGCGACGACAACACAGGAACCCCAGGGGGGGATTGATTTAACACAGGAACCCCAGGGGGGATTGATTTAACGACAACACAGGAACTCCAGGGGGGGATTGATTTAACGACAACACAGGAACTCCAGGGGGGGATTGATTTAACAACCACACAGGAACTCCAGGGGGGGATTGATTTAACGACAACACAGGAACTCCAGGGGGGGATTGATTTAACGACAACACAGGAACTCCAGGGGGGGATTGATTTCGTCGACTAAAACCAAGACGGACATTTTTTCGACTGCCTTTTTTCTCCGCTGACAAAAACTACATTGAAACGAAATGAAAACTATAAAAGCTATGATGACTAAATATACTTGACAATTTCGTCAATAAATAAAAACTAGGCTAAAATGTTAGGAAGGGACTAGTCAAGTGGACAAGAGATCCAGTGTAAGTCATTTTACGATTTTACTAAAAAATGTACTAAAAATAGACAATCTACAACAAGCTCACAACGCATCACAATTAATGATATTTTAGTGGCTCTCCTTATTGAATGACATTATTGATTAGACAGGTTAGACACCTGTTATTGAAACACTCTATAGCAATGATTACTATCACAATGTACAACGTTTCAGTAATACCTATTATAACAAAACATGCACAAACACCAGGCCTGACGGACAAAGGCCCATGCCTGTCCGTCCGTGCATGCCTGCGTAGCTAACCTCTCATTGCCGTCACATAATCCCCGGCCAATCGCAACAGGCCTACATTTACACCGCGTCAAAACGACAAAACAAACAAACTCCTACAGATGTTATCCTAAAAAACTCGCTACACGGTTCACCTCTGGAGTCATGTGGTCTGTGGTTCGTATCCCATGCCGACTGACTCACTTCCGACGTTTGCGAGCCTTGAGGGTACGGTACGGGAAACCCGGCTTGGTGGAGACCTACTTTTCTAGTTTTAATTCATTAGAAATGTCCTTACTTATTCATAACATTATTAAAATGATGCGAGTCAGAGAGAGCTCAACGTTAGTAATGCATTTAGTACTGAATACTTATTGGACTGATGTTGTATATTGTCATAGTACACATGAAATATACATGTATGTATTATATCTATTCATATAGTCTCATAGTATACATTTATAAAGTATTTATTATATCTATTTGTATAGTCTCATAGTACACATTTATAAACTATGTATTATATCTATACTTGTATTGTCTTGTATAGTACACAGTTTATTACATTTATATTGTGTTAGCGATTTATCTCTACCACTGGTGTGTCTATAGACTTATTTACTTTGCATTTAAAGTAATGTATTGCCTATAGAGCATAGCAGTTATACTTATATATAGTTATACTTATAGAGCATAGCAGTATTGTGGTTCCACAAAAAAAAAAAAAATAATACAGCAAAATGTACATGCATGTTTATTTATTCGGGGAGTACTATTTACATTTCAGATACAGCAAAAATCACCTGATTCTTGGTTTATGTAACCAAACAGAACACAAACATTCAATGCCATTGACCAGCAGGGGGGCTGGGGACCCCTGGAAATTATTTAGCCATGTCTCGCGACCCCTGCAATAACCTTAATAATAGTGAAATTACATCATAAATAAATACTGAAACCAGACATAATCATTAAGGAAAGTTTATGCATGAACTATGTGTATCATGTAAACTGCTCATGTCCATTTTCCAGCCATTCAGTCATTAAAAAAAAGGTCTCCTGAACTTGAACACAGTATTTTGCATTGAACAAATGTTATTAGAAATCCATGTCGTTACTCATGTTACACCACACTGCATCTCCACTAGTCTAACCCTCTAGCACCTGCATTAATTTCTACTTGCAAAAAATAGATTTCAACCTTACTACTACTTTGTACTACTAGGACTAAGACTAAAAAATATGTTAAAAAAAATAGAAAAATGTATAATAATTATATAATAATATAATATAATAAATTAATAATTTACATTTTGGGGATATCTTTCACAATAATGAATAAAACATGTTCTAGACATTCTAATGATCACAAGAAAACATATATTACAATTATTTTACCTACTTTTATTAGGGTAAAAGTCTTGTTCAAAATTGCAGTCCAGACATTTTTTATTTGTGTGAATTTCAGCCTCTGGGGGGGGGGGGGTATTTATATGCAAATATCATGACCAATGGCATTGAAATGGCATTGCAATGAACATCACTGATGACGTTTAGGTGAAAAAAGAACAGAAAAAAATAAAATAAAAAGTAATAAAATAAAATAAAATTGTTGCTAAAAGGCAACGCTGGGTCTTAGAGGGCTAACAATGAAAGTTGTTTAGCAGTCTAGGCTTAGATTAGACGTTGAAACAACATTGTTTCAACGTCTATATATAGACGTTGAAACAACATTGTTTCAACGTCTATATATAGACGGTCTACATATAGACCGGGGAGCATACTTTGGTCCGACATCGGTCCGACATTTGGTCACCACTTAGGGTGAGGGTTTGGGGTTAGGTTTAGGTGTGCTGCCCCGTGCTGGCGGTTATGGTTAGGGTGAGGGTTTGGGGTTAGGTTTAGGTGTGCTGCCCCGTGCTGGCGGTTATGGTTAGGGTGAGGGTTTGGGGTTAGGTTTAGGTTTAGGTGTGCTGCCCCGTGCTGGCGGTTATAGTTAGGGTGAGGGTTTGGGGTTAGGTTTAGGTGTGCTGCCCCGTGCTCGCGGTTATGGTTAGGGTGAGGGTTTGGGGTTAGGTTTAGGTGTGCTGCCCCGTGCTCGCGGTTATGGTTAGGGTGAGGGTTTGGGGTTAGGTTTAGGTGTGCTGCCCCGTGCTGGCGGTTATGCTTAGGGTGAGGGTTTGGGGTATAGGTAGTCGATCGGACCAATGGTATGTCGGACCAAAGTATAGTACCCATGTTTAGACCTTGATTAGCCAGGCTAATCAAGGCTAATCTAGACTGCTAAAAAACTTTAATGTTTAGACTATTTTCAGTTTTTAGACCAATTCTTTAGCCATTTCGACGTCTATTAGACTACAAAAATGCTCAGTGGGTAGCTAAAGAGTGCTGAGTTGCACCCCGAAAATAGCTGATCTACAAGCTCACATTTCAGCCTCTTCAGCCCCTCTTCAACCCCTGCCTCTCTAACACTCTGCACTCTATAGTGGTGAGTCTATGGAGTCACCACTGTCTCTGTTCTATAGTGGTGAGTATGGAGTCACCACTGTGTCTGTTCTATAGCGGTTAGTCTATGGAGTCACCACTGTCTCTGTTCTATAGTGGTGAGTCTATGGAGTCACCACTGTCTGTTCTATAGTGGTGAGTCTATGGAGTCACCACTGTCTCTGTTCTATAGTGGTTAGTCTATGGAGTCACCACTGTCTCTGTCCTATAGTAGTGACTCTATGGAGTCACCACTGTCTCTGTTCTATAGTGGTGAGTCTATGGAGTCACCACTGTCTCTGTTCTATAGTGGTGAGTCTATGGAGTCACCACTGTCTGTTCTATAGTGGTGAGTCTATGGAGTCACCACTGTCTCTGTTCTATAGTGGTTAGTCTATGGAGTCACCACTGTCTGTTCTATAGTGGTGAGTCTATGGAGTCACCACTGTCTGTTCTATAGTGGTGAGTCTATGGAGTCACCACTGTCTGTTCTATAGTGGTGAGTCTATGGAGTCACCACTGTCTCTGTTCTGGTGAGTCTATGGAGTCACCACTGTCTCTGTTCTGGTGAGTCTATGGAGTCACCACTGTCTGTTCTATAGTGGTGAGTCTATGGAGTCACCACTGTCTGTTCTATAGTGGTGAGTCTATGGAGTCACCACTATCTGTTCTATAGTGGTGAGTCTATGGAGTCACCACTGTCTGTTCTATAGTGGTGAGTCTATGGAGTCACCACTGTCTGTTCTATAGTGGTGAGTCTATGGAGTCACCACTGTCTCTGTTTGCGTCATTTCCCGTTATTTTTTTTAGCTGCGCTAGCCCCTCCGACATCTGGCTTTTGAAATTACGTCAGGTGGCAGCCAAGTCTATGGACTTTTAATGTTTTTTTTACGGCAGTTAAACAAATATTGACGACGTGAGACGTCATGTGGCCGATATAAATACAAATACATCTCATGACGTGTATTGTGTCAGTTAATGAATCTGTCACTTCACACACTTCACGTTTTTTTCTTTGTAGTCACATGGCTGCCAGTTCCCACCTGACGTTGTGTGGGAGTCCATTCTGCTCCAGGCCGTTCTGAATAACTGCTAGCTTACATAAGGTCTTGAGGCTAGGATTGAGGTCTAAGACATACAAGTCATCAGGTGTTTTATTACGGTCTATAGTAGAGGCAGATCCAAAGAGGATGACACGATCTCCCACCATGCAACAGCACAACCTGTACATCAGAAGAGACGGGCGTTTCCCCTTTGGCTCAACCTTCGTCCAGAAGATTGTCTCTGGACTGAATTTCCACACATCATTGAAGTACTGGCTACTGTGGCATTCTGCACCACATATGTACAGCTCTCCATTGTAGGTAAAGGCTGAATGATCAAAGCGTCCTTCTGGACGAAGCTGTGTAGAAGGTGTGTCCAGCCAGAGGTTGGTCTCTGTGTCAAACACTCTGATGGTGTTGTAGTACTGACAACACCACCCCCAGCCTCCAAATACAAACATCTTTGTTCCGTTAATGGTAGCAGAGTGACCTTCTGTAACAGGAGGTGGATTTCCTCTGGTGTTAATTAAAGTCCAGACCATTGTGGTGGTGTCCAACTTGTAGATGCCATTAGTGTCTCCACTCTGGGTTAATCCTCCATGAATAAACATGACCTTCCCCAAGACACAGGCTGAGTGGTACCACCTCCCCTCTGGAACGGTCCCAGAAACCTGTGGTTTGAACCATCTGTGGGCGTCGACATCAAATGCATAAAGCACATTGCAGTTAGGATAACATCCCCAGAGGTAGACAGTGTCTTCAATCAGAACAGCTGTGTGGCCCTCACGCCTGGAGGGAACCTCATGGTGGCGTTCTCCTGTTCCACGGGTCTCTGGGGTCAACTTCCTCCAGATCAAAGACTTTGTGTTGAAGACTTTCACATACATCTTCTTCTCACCTCCAAAGGAGTACACACAGTGTCTCACTGTCACAGCTCTTTGATTGGCGCTCCGCCCAGCACAACATTACTCAGATAAGTCCTATTGGTCAGTGGTATCCTATTGGTCAAATCCTGCTGTGTAAAAGCATGGAATATATAAAATATCTCAAAGCTCTTCTGCTGGTTGCCTATAGGTCAGAACCCTGCAGTGGTGTCCCATTAGAAGTTAAACCAGGATGCTTAACCTTCTGCTCAGAACCTTCAGCAGAGCCCTGCTATATATTACCCCACTATGCTTTGTCACAATGACTGAGCCAATCAGATCTGTCCGTATATGGATTCTACCACATCGATCTGATGTCGGCATTAATAAGTCATCCCGGAACAAATGTAGGGATTGTCGTTCTAGACGTGTCAGATGTCATATAGCCCAACGTGTCAGATGTCATAGAGCCCAACGTGTCAGATGTCATAGAGCCCAACGTGTCAGATGTCATAGAGCCCAACATGTCAGATATCATAAAGCCCAACGTGTCAGATGTCATATAGCCCAACGTGTCAGATGTCATAGAGCCCAACGTCCTAGTCGGATATGTGTGGAGACTAAATATCCCACGAGCAGCTCTCCCAGATCCGATTCTATGAATGGAAGTGAGAGTCTTGGTTACATGGGGGTGGCTGCTACGAAGTCTTTCACCTAGAGCTCCATATATGGGCATATCGGAGAGGTTTAGCACTGACATCAGGCTAATAATGCCATCGTCATCGTCACACGCATTCAGTAGAACTGTACAAAAGAAGCATCAGAACTTGGTGGTGAACAAACGCTATAACGCTATTTCCGTGCTCGGACAGACAGACCCAGGGACACAGGGACAGACCCAGGGACACACATAGCTGTCTATAGGAGTGGTTGCACCAGTCCAAAAGAATCCCCCGAATTATCGACATTGACTCATATTCAGTTTAAAAGTTATTAATTTATGAATCACAAAGTGTTTCATACAATCAATGAAATGTAGCCCAACAACCGATTGGACCAGAGCCAGATGTAGGCACTGTGCAGTGTGGGTTTTATTTTTTAAATTTCTATTTTAGTTTTAGTCTTAGTCACTTGCATAGTTTTCATTTAGTTTAAGTCACATTTTAGTCACCTGGTTTTAGTTTTAGTCTACTAAATATCATAACATTTTAGTCGACTAAACAATTGATTTTGTCGAACAAAATGTATTTTACGGCCTTGATGTTGTCAAAATGACAGTTTCTTCGCTTGCTGAAAATAGACGATCGACAAGCCCACAGTGCGTCGTTTTCGTCAGTGAAAAAAGGTAGTCGACTGTGCAGTGCAGTGCACTGTGCAGTGCAGAAACATCATTGCCTTGATGTATATAACGAGCATCACAGCTGAATACAGACTCTGAGAGTCTCCAGTCATTTCTCTCCAAAAGGCCTCGAATATGATGGAATCAGATTATTGTGATTATGGTATCACATGCTCAATTCATTTCCCCTAATCTTTGATTTGCGGGACGTGGGACAGTAGTGCTATTTGGGGACAGTACCGCGAGATGCGGGACGGTGGTCGGTCCCACCCGACACAATAGTGGTGGTCCCCAGGTTGCTCTTAGTCACAATGGTGGTCCCCAGGTTGCTCTTAGTCAAAATGGTGGTCCCCAGGATGCTCTTAGTCACAATGGTGTTCTCCAGGTTGATCTTAGTCACAATGGTGGTCCCTGGGTCAAAATCTGTTGAAAACCCCTGGTTTACTGGAAGGTCATGAAATGTATCCCTGAAGTGACACAGTAAAAAAAAGGGAAAACCTACAGTGTAATCAGGCACCCTTTCTTTGTACTGCTTGATGTTTTAATTTCCTTCTTTTATTGGCTCCACGTGTCGCTGTTATTTATACTTTTTATTCTTCATTTTATAATTATTTGTTTGCTTGTTCAATCAGAAGCTGTTTGCTATAGTCATGGCTGCCAGTTCCCACCTGATGTTGTGTGGGAGTTCAGAGTGCTGATCCAGACCGTACTGAATAACCTCTAGCTTACATAATGTCTTGAGGCTAGGATTGAGGTCTAAGACATACAGCTCATCAGAGGTGTTGTATCCACCAAAGAGGACGATACGATCTCCCACCATGCAACAGCACATTGTATCTGTGGGGGACGGTCCTTTCCCCTTGGGCTCAACCTTCGTCCAGGAGAACGTCTCTGGACTGAATTTCCACACATCATTGAAGTACTTGTTAACGTAGTGACCACCACATATGTACAGCTCTCCATTGTAGGTAAAGGATGAATGATCCCTGCGTCCTCCTGGAACAATCTGTGTAGAAGGTGTGTCCAGCCAGAGGTCGGTCTCTGTGTCAAACACTCTGATGTTGTTGTAGTAGTGATTGTAGTACCTCCATCCCCCAAATACAAACATCTTTGTCCCGAAAATGGTAGCAGAATGACCTTCTGTAGCAGGAGGTCGAGTTCCTCTGGTGTTAATTAAAGTCCAGACCATTGTGGTGGTGTCCAACTTGTAGATGTCATTAGTCCATGCACTCTGGGTTAATCCTCCATGAATATACATGACCTTCCCCAAAACACAGGCTGAGTGGTACTTCCTCCCATCTGGAACGGTCCCAGAAACCTGTGGTTTGAACCATCTGTGGGCGTCGACATCAAATGCATAAAGCCCATTGCTGTAAAGATATCCTCCCCAGAGGTAGACAGTGTCTTCAATCATCACAGCTGTGTGGCCTGGAGGGAGCCTGGAGGGAACCTCATGGTGGCGTTCTCCTGTTCCACGGGTCTCTGGGGTCAACTTCCTCCAGATCAAAGACTTTGTGTTGAAGACTTTCACATCAATCTTCTTCTCACCTCCAAAGGAGTACACACAGTGTCTCACTGTCACAGCACTTTGATTGGCTGTCTCTGGTCCTCTCAGACGCTCCGCCCAGCACAACATTACTCACTAGGATAGATGAGTCCTATTGGTCAATGGTATCCTATTGGTCAGTGGTATCCTATTGGTCAATGGTATCCTATTGGTCAGTGGTATCCTATTGGTCAATGGTATCCTATTGGTCAATGGTATCCTATTGGTCAATGGTATCCTATTGGTCAGTGGTATCCTATTGGTCAAATCCTGCTGTGTAAAAGCATGGAATATATAAAATATCTCAAAGCTCTTGTGCTGGTTGCCTATAGGTCAGAACCCTGCAGTGGTGTCCCATTAGAAGTTAAACCAGGATGCTTAACCTTCTGCTCAGAACCTTCAGCAAAGCCCTGCTATATATTACCCCACTATGCTTTGTCACAATGACTGAGCCAATCAGATCTGTCCGTATATGGATTCTACCACATCGATCTGATGTCGGCACTAATAAGTCATCCCGGAACAAATATAGAGATTGTTGTTCTAGACGTGTCAGATGTCATATAGACATGTCAGATGTCATAGAGCCCAACGTGTCAGATGTCATATAGCCCAACGTGTCAGATGTCATAGAGCCCAACGTGTCAGATGTCATAGAGCCCAACGTGTCAGATGTTATAGAGCCCAACGTGTCAGATGTCATAGAGCCCAACGTGTCAGATGTCATATAGCCCAACGTCCTAGTCGGATATGTGTGGGGACTAAATATCCAACGAGCAGCTCTCCCAGATCCGATTCTATGAATGGAAGTGAGAGTCTTGGTTACATGGGCGTGGCTGCTACGAATGCAATTTTTTCTTCTTTCTAATTATTTGTTCGGCCATAAAAATGTTACTTTGTCACACATCGTTCTCATGCTATTTTGATTTGATTGAGTAAGAGTTTTGACTTGCTGGAGTAAGAATAAATTGGTGTCATGGATTTGCTATTTACCTATAATACAGTTCCTATATACTGCATAGGATTATTATTATTCTTTGAGTGGTGCTATCCCCTCGTATATCTGATAGCTTTTTAGGGTCTGTGTAAACACAAACATTGAAGACAAAAGTGAGGGCGCAAATCGGTGATTGTCCAGAATGTGGTGGTGATGTATGATGATAAGAGACCCTCACTTTTATTTGTACATTTAAAAACGACACATTTGGAACAACAACATAATTGTAGGGTTGTGCAGGTGAAAATCTTTTGGGTAATCTCACCTCATGTAACAACAAAAATAATAAATAAATCATACAAATCTAACATACATTAGTTCGCAACATAAATAATACAACAATGTATCAATAATACAACAAACGTTTATATTATTATTACAAATGATTTTAGTGAAGTTAGACTTCACAGTAGGCCTATAGAGCATAGCAGTGGGCGTGGTTTTCTGGACCCACTAAAATATCTATAAATGTATTTATTTATACCATGTATTTATTTAAGCCTAGAATCAAGCCATCCAGCATAGGCCTACTGGCGAATCATGACCATAAAACCTTTGATTATGTGTATAAATTAAAACATATTTTAGTAAATCTCTGTTGGGGAAAATAAATAATTGGGAGAGTTTTCAGTGGGTCCAGAAGCCACTTCTATGCTCTGTACTGCTGTTCCACTGTATTACACTGTACCATGGCTCTCCCTAGTGGCCATTTATGGTACGTGCACCGTGCACGCTCCAGGCTCCAGCAGCGCTACTGCGCATGTGCACAACCCTTGTGTGTGTGTGTCCGCCCGGCCCGCTGGACTGTTGACACTTTAATAAATACAAAGTAGGATACAACTTAAAGCTGTGGTTTGAAAACAGTGGTCGTTAAGCAGCAGGAGGTCGTTTGTTTGTTCGCAGCTCAACCACAGAAAGAAACACAGAGCAGGTAAAAAGATGAACTGATGTTTTTACTACATTTATACACTTATGTTATTGACTCATCTTTTAACATGAAGGAACACGACCAGTATTTCTCTCATATCTGCTTGTTTGTTATAAATGTATCCCAAACTAGCAGTAGTTAATACTAGCAGCAGACAGTAATAATGTTGTAACTTGTTTGTTATAAATTAGCCCTGTAAACATGACTCTCGTATTCATACGAGAGTCATGACGCAACTTCACCCTGGTCTTTGCAGACGCTACATTTACAAATAATAAAAATATATAAACATTCGCATTTCAAATATAAAGTACTCACAAAGTGTCCCACGGGTGTTAGTTAGTAGCAGCGCCAGCGATTAGAATTTCTGCATCCCGCGTTGTTTAATAAAAAGCATTTTTATCCGAGGTGTTATTTTGCCATTGGCTTTCAACTACGCGCCCCTATCGGTCGGGAGGAGGGTGGCACTCGGTGTGTTCGATATAGGTACGCTGACCGCCCTGCCAATACAGACTAATAGGCGAGTGCGCTCCCGGTGTGCAACTGTGGATTTCCCAAACGAACCCCGTTTGAAAAAAGTAGCCGGAGAGCTCGGATAAAAATGCTTTTTATTAAACAACGCGGGACGCAGCAATTCTAATCGCTCGCGCTGCTACTAACTAACACCCGTGGGACACTTTGTGAGTACTTTATATTTGAAATCTGAATGTTTATATATACGGAAATCTTGTAAATGCAGCGACTGCAAAAAACAGGGCAAAGTTACTGCATGACTGTCATGATAATTATCATGGCAGTCATGTTCCAGGGCTAGTTATAAATGTGCTTCTAAACTAGCAGTATAGTTAATACTAGCAGCAGTAATAATGTTGGTCGCTCCTCCAAAGGGAGCTATAGCTCTCTTGGCTACGTGGCTTAATGCCTGCCTGCTCTGCTGAGTTGGAGATCGGGGTTCGATTCCTGCTCAGGGTGCTAAACGTTACAATGTAGCCTATAAATCATCACTATTATTAATGTCACCATAACGTTACATCAGAGAGAGAGAGAGATTTGATTGATTGAAATATGTATTAACAGTTTGCAGAATTACAGTACATTTCAAGCACAAATTCAATACAAATGGCTGTATTTTGCGTGTCTTAAGTACCAGGTCTTATTCCCTAACTTGAGTAAACTAAAGACCTGGAATATAGTGTATTTACATCAGTGTTTTGTAGCATTACAGAGTACAGAAGATAATCCTTCCATATAAGCAACAAGGTTTGTTTGATTTGTTTTTATTCACAGTACGTAGAATGGGTACATTTCAAACGAAAGCACAAGTCAATACAAAAACTGCTATTGGGATACATTTTAGAAAAGCACTATAACACAAGGGTCCTCCATATTCAATTATTCATAATTCATTGGTGCTGGTATCATTTTTAAGATATTTCAGTTACATGTTTGCTGAGCCTTGCACCCCCCATCTTTAGGTCCAAATTGAAAAGAAAAATCCTATTCTTTAGTGCTTTTTTGTGCTCTAATTTGTGCCGTTGTTGAAATTGTGCTATTTATTTTTATAATTATGTTTTATAAATGACTACGTTGTGTGTTACTAGGCATGTCAATGACTGTCATTACGGCGCTTGGCCAAGAGGGGGCACCAGTTCGCCTGACTAGGACAGGGCGGTATAGACAGTGCATTTTACGTCGAGAATCGGCTTAGTGTCTATTTTTGTCCAACACAAAGATTACATTTCCATTGACAACGGATGGACAATTTTACGTCATACGGTCATAGTGTCTGAGCAGTGTGAGCACATAGACATGTTACGTCATGATGATGATGTACGATGATAAGAGCGCCCCTCACTTCACACGGGTGTGATTTTTAATAATTATTTTGACTTTCGACTTCTCCTGGTGAGAGTTGACTTGTGTTAATGACGTTGAGTTGTTGAAAAGCGCCAGGAAGCGGCAAAATATATACTTTTTTACAAATATTTGTTGGAATCCTGAATTAAAATGGTAATGAATTGAGACAATTTACAATTTAGGCATTTAGCAGACGCTCTTAATCCAGAGCGATTTACATTTAAGCAGTTCTGACTGCAATGGGAAGTGCATTCCACAGTTTTGGAGCCAGAAGGGAGAAGAGTTTGGGACGTGTGGAGCGTTGTCCCGGCGTTTTTAGTGAGGGTACTCCCAGCTTCCCTGCGTTGGCTGATCTGAGTGCGCGGGAGGGTTTGTAGGGTTCAATCATACTTGTAAGATATGGGGGAGCCATACCTTTGGTTGCTTTGAATGCCAGCATCAGAGTTTTGTATTCTGTGCGGGCAGCGACCGGGAGCCATTTGAGGGAGCGGAGCAGGGGGGAGACATGTGAGAATTTTGGCTGGTTGAAGACCAAGCGAGCTGCTGCATTTTGGATCAGCTGGAGAGGCTTAAGTGCACATGCTGGTAGGCCAGTAAGGAGGGAGTTACAGTAGTCGAGTTTTGACAAGACTGTTGTCTGGATTAGGAGCTGGGCTGATTCCTGGGTGAGGAACGGTCTAATTCGTCGTATGTTATAGAGTGTGAACCTACAGGATCGAGTGGCAGCTGTGATGTGAGCTTTGAACGAGAGCTGACTGTCCAGGACAACACCAAGATTCCTGGCTGTTGGGACAGACGTTACCAGGGCGTTGTCTACGGAAATAGTTAGCTCCCGCATAGGGCAGGACTTAGCTGGGAAGAAGAGAAGCTCAGTCTTGTCTGGGTTCAGCTTGAGATGGTTGGAGGACATCCACTGTGAGATGTCAGCCAGGCATGCAGTGATGCGCTCTTCCACCTGAGTGGTAGAGGGGGGGAAGGATAGGAACAGTTGTGTGTCATCGGCGTAGCAGTGATAGGATATATTGTGAGCAGAGATGATAGTGCCAAGGGATTTAGTGTACAGTGAGAAAAGGAGGGGACCAAGTACAGATCCCTGTGGGACCCCAGTTTGGAGGGTTCGGGGGGATGATAACAGACCTTTCCAGGAAATTGAGCTTAGATCACTCTCCTCACCGACGTCAAATAAAGGCTGGCTATGTGATCAGATATGATCTCCCATCCCTACTTTCACTGTAGTACGCCCCCTGCTGCTTGAACTGAGACAGGACATTAAACACATTGCGACATTGGTTACTTTCCCCTTATTCACTTTACACATTCATTGTTCCTTGTGTAAACTTAAGTTAAGTGTGATTTATTCCCTAATGCATGAATCCCATAATCTCCAGATTCACTTGTTGGAGAGTTGGGCTAACACCGCTAGGTCTCCAGTTATTAAAGTCCTTCCTTATTCGCTTGATTTCAGAGCAGTGTGTGGAGTCCAGACTCATAAGGACTACAATACCCATGATGCATCACTCCCAGGTGAAGATGGACTCTCCAGACTCAGCCAGGGAAGTTTCTATTAAACAGGAAGCTGAAGACGTTTCTATTAAACAGGAAGCTGAAGATGTTTCTATTAAACAGGAAGCTGAAGACGTTTCTATTAAACAGGAAGCTGAAGACGTTTCTATTAAACAGGAAGCTGAAGACGTTTCTATTAAACAGGAAGCTGAAGACCAGCCACACCTCAGTAAGTTTCCTTTCTTTAATATGTTCTGTTCTGTAGGGCTGCCTACAATAACAATGGCACTCATAATATAGTCCGGTTGCTGATGGGAATATTTATAATTAACCTAATTAATAATGCTAATTAGAAAGGACTGTATATTTTAACTTCGATAGCAGAGCAGGAAAACCCTGAATGTAAAAATTAGGGCTGGGACTCGATTAAAAAAAATCTAATTAATCAGAGGCTTTGAAATTAATGAATCTCAATTAATCGCATTTTAATCAATCAATATTTGAACCTGAGAACTGTGAGAAGTATTTTGAAATGGATGTTGGTATACTAGTGAATCAATGAATAGTGAATACATAAGTTTAAGCAATAAAACATTGTTTTTGTAGTAATAATAGGGATAATAATAATATCTCAAATTTAATAATTTATATAGAGCATTTCTGAAAATTCTTTACAAGGGGGACATGAGAAATCAAAAACAACTTTATTAGGGTAAAAACACTGAGAAATTAAATAAATTAAATAGCTGGGGAAAGCAATATTGAAGGTTTGGATGGTGGGGGCAATCCCTTAGATTTTGGGGAATGCATTCCACAGGGTTGGGCAGTGCCGGATTAACCCCTGTCAAGGCCCTGGCGCTTCATCAAATCAAAGGGCCCTATATGTGATTCAGCCAATTAATTAATTAACATGTGTGCGCTCAGCGCACCGCCGCACACGTATCCACTATCCACCAGCGCACCACTGCTGCTGCACTGCCCTCTGACATACAAGACACAGCCAGGCACTATGCACTCACTGTGACTATCATTTTACAAATTACAATTTAAGGACTAGAAGATTACTGTATGGTTATTAGTACAGACAACAAGAAACAACAGTTAACAAGAAAACTCATGGCAAATTTGACAATGATGAGATGGGGAAAAAATGATGCCGTTTCATGTCATTGTCAATTTTATTTTGTATAATGTATTCAGTCAAACAGCTGATTGCACCGCATATCAAATTGAAGTTACAAAATACAACATATGATATAATAGTGCAAGACCAAAAGGCCCATATAAATCTTCGTTACACACCGAAGACAGAATCAAATTGTAAAAAATAAATAAAAGTGTTTACTGCAAAGTGCAAGTCAGAGCAAAATCAGACCAAAAGGCCAGGATTAGAAAATAACAATTTAACACAAAATATGAAAATACAGTGCAGTATAATAAACATTTACACTAAAACTTAGCAAATCCAGACCTTTTAGTCTAAGAAAAATGTCTTCTTCCTGGATTTGCGCACAGAGAAATCCTTTACAATATCGGCAAAATCCAGTTTTCGAACAATGTCACTCTCCATTGACATGCGAGAGAGATCGCATAATTTACCCTGCCCCATTGTCGACCTTAAACAATCCTTGATTAAGGCCAATTTAGAAAATGAGCGCTCTCCAGATGCATTGGAGATGGGCAATGTTAGGTATATTCGCAGAGCTATGTCAACATTTGGAAATGTCCCACTCGCTTTCCTTTGACGAATACGTTTTAGACACTGCCTTGCCGACATTGTTTTCTCATTTTGACTTTCACAATATTTTTTAAAATGCACAAAGTCGTCAGCCGAATCTCCTGGATATTTGCTTTGCAATTGCATAGCTGCTGACTTTAGTTCTTCTACAGTTAGTATTTGTATGTTATTAAGTAAGTAAGTAAGTAAGTAAAGTTTATTTATAGAGCACCTTTCACAGACAATTACAGTCACAAAGTGCTTTAACAACAATAAAATGAAAACAAGTCAATAAAACAAGTTAAGAACTAAATCATTAATAAAGTAAGACAAAATAGAAAATAGAAAAAAGTAGAGAAAAATAAAGCAATCAACATTTAACCCGGCCGGCTATGGAAAGGCCTGTTTGAAAAGGTGAGTTTTTAACAGTCCTTTGAAAATGTCCACAGAGTCCACAGTTCTTGGTGGAGTGGAAGCTCATTCCATAGTCTAGGGGCAAAACCTGCAAATGCTCGATCGCCTTTGGTTTTCCGCTTTGTCTGAGGAACAACCAGCAAAGCCTGTGATGTGGATCTCAGTGAGAAAAGAAAAGCGGTCACTCAAAAGCTTGTAAGATTTAAATCTTCTGTCAAGTTCTGCTATTAGCCTGTCAATGACGACATTGAATACATCCACAACACATTTTTGCTTGCCTGCTAAAGATGGCTCGTCCTCTGCCTCCCTCATTTCATCAGCATGCCTTTTACGCACGCGCTTTCTGTCAGTGTCATGCTTATATGTCTTGGACACCTTAGGAGACATGCTAAGAGCTGCAGATTCAAATCGTTTATAGTCGTCTCTCAGCGTCGCAATGAAGCCTTTTAATGAGTAAATCAAAACAAACTGCATTTACTAGATCTAGATCTACAGCTTGCAACTTCTCACTTACTGAATCAATCCTCGACAACACACAATTCCAAAATTGGCACAGGATCGCATTCTCCAATTTTACCATGTTATTTGCAATGGTCTCTGCTTCATTTCGGGTGGATATATATTGCCTTTGATCTTTAGACAATTCCATTAATGATTGGAGTATGGTTCCATAGTTGAGACACAGAGCATTTGTTGCTGATGCATGCGCTGACCATCTAGTGAAGATAGAGATTTGAGGTGTTCAATTCTATTATTCTCATTTCTGCCAATCTGACTGGTGATTATTTGCCAACGTGATGGTGATCCAGAACAGAAATTATACACAGACTGCACAAGACTGAAGAATTTACCCGATTCCATACAGCAGTTTACAGAATTCACTCCCACTAAGTTAAGAGTATGTGCTGCGCAAGGAACCCATTCTGCAAGAGGATTTACTGCACGGATGCGAGACTGTACACCCTTGTATACACCAGACATATTACTCGCATTGTCGTAGCACTGGCCACGACAGTCTTTTATATCTATACCCAGCTCACCCAACACTCCCATCACGGCAGTGAAAAGTGAAAGACCTTCATGGCTTGTTATGGGGAGGAATTCTAGGAAGCGTTCTTGTATTTCACCGTCTGGAGACACGTAACGCATTATAAATGACAGCTGATCAGTATGAGACACATCTGGTGTCGAGTCTACACTAATGTAAAAGTATTTAGCCAGTTTAACTTGATCGACAACCTCTGATAACACCTTTTCACCCATTAGCTGAATGAATTCATCGCATATTGTACTGGACAGATATGAAGGCTTTCCCCTCCCAGCGTTTCCAAAGCGAGCAATGTGTTCCCTCAAAAAGGGATCGAAACAAGCAATTAACTCAAGGGAGCCCATATAGTTTCCATTGTGTCGACAGCCAAACGTTTCTGTATCCCCTCTGAAGGGCAGGCCACGTTCTGACAGAAATTTAACAGTGGCAACAACTCGTTTTAAGACGTCCTCCCAATACCGACACTCGGAATCGAACTGTTCTTTTAAGGATTGTCTTGACAACCACGTTACCATGCACTGTCTGTGTTGGTCTGATTCTTCGTGCTGTTTGATTGTCCTAAGGGCATGCTGCCAGTCACTAAAGCCATCGCTCCCAGAAAATGTACTTTCGACCCTCCCAAACAGCTTACAAGCAAAACAAAAAGCGGAACCTTTAATAGGCGAATATAAAAGCCACTCACGTGGTACAATCTCACCATTTGTGAGAGTACGGTTGAAGAACGACTTTGAGAAACTCCGCTTCTGGTGTTTATATTGTTTTTCGGATTTAGTAAAGTCTCCGTCTCGGTTCTGACATGGAACTGGTCCCTTGTTAATCCAATAATGTTGCGCGTCCTCAGGAATATCATCAGGCCAGCATCCAGGGTCTTTGTTGTATATCCCACGATTATCTGCTGAAACGGCTGGTAGGTCAGGCTCAATGTCACTATCTTGGCTGTCCGAGGGTCCTGCTGTGACTGTTGATGAAGTTGATGCGACCACACCAGGCCCTGGTTCCTGGTTATTGTTGATGTCAATCTCCTCCTGGGCCTTAGCTGTCAGACAACAATTAATATATAAGGCTAAAGTCTCAATTCAAATAACTTTTTATAAAACTTAAATGTGACGCAAAGTTATATGCCAAATTGCCAATAGTCCACACAATACAATATTTATGGTAACAGATATATTTAATGAATATAGTTTTGTACGATTAAAAAATAACCTAGTAGGCCTAGTACTTTACCAGGTCCAGGTGCAAGTGCAACATCTGTCTGGCCGTGGGGCACCGACACGGCCTCTACTCCTCCAAGTTGAACTGCAGGCAACGGTGAGGCTGTGGTGGGTGAGATTTATATCAATATAGCTACCTCTAGTTTTGTATGTTGTACTGAAAATAATAAATTTTCGCGTTTGCGTTGGGCCCGTTGGGGGTCGGAGGGCTCAGGACTCGGCCTGGTGGTGGATATCCGCCTGGCCATGCTCTGGTGCAGGCAGCAACCTCGGCGAGGCTGTGGTGGTGAAAGAGATATGTTCTATCAATATAGCTATAATATACCTACCTAAGTAACCTACCTACTATTTTTGTGCTGCAAATTATATATATATATGGGCAAATCACTTACTTGGCATTGGGGGTAGGAGGCCTCGGGACTCGGCCTGGTGGTGGATATCCGCCTGGCCATGCTCTGGTGCAGGCAGCAACCTCGGCGAGGCTGTGGTGGTGAAAGAGAGATGTTCTATCAATATAGCTATAATATACCTACCTACGTAACCTACCTACTATTTTTGTGCTGCAAATTATATATATATGGGCAAATCACTTACTTGGCATTGGGGGTAGGAGGCCTCAGGGCTCGGCCTGGGTGTGGAGGACATCCGCTGCGGGCTGGGCCTGGCCATGCTTTGGTGCAGGCAGCAACCTCGGCGTCGTCGGCGAGGCTGTGATGGTGAAAGATTTTCTATCAATATAGTTACCTTTACCTACCCATTGTGCTGCAAATTCATATAGCCTATGGCAAATCACTTACTTGGCGTTGGAGCCTGAGGTCGGGGCTGGTTCTGCTGGATATCCGCCTGGACAGTCAACTCACTACGGCTGCCCCCAGCAGCAGCAGTGCTTCCTCCTTCGTCGTCAGTGGCTGCTTTTCGGCCGGTAAAATAAGTTGTAAGTCTCGGGATTTTTTCTTTAAGCAACTCTTGTCTTTTGAGTTTTTCTTCCTTTTTCGTTCGTTTTGCACTGCCACTGTCAGGTTTCTTGGGCATTGTAAGTAACTACAAACGTGTCCAACGAGGCGACGACTCCGAGCACAAACAAACAGACAACTCTGAACTCTCCAATTTGAAATTAGCAATGCAATTGAACACAGCTGCTCAGGTCCAACTAATTAACGACTCTCTCTCTCTCTCTCTCTCTTTGCGTCATATCACTGAGAAATCGAGAATAGAAGGGATATATTGGATTTGGACCTAAATAAACAACCACAATAACATGACTAATAATCCATATCATAGTAAATTTACAGTCACTTACTTGACTTTGACTTTGACCTGACTTTTCTTTTCTTTTTTTTTCAAAGTTATTATTATTATAATTTTTTACGCAATTCCCACAGGGCCCTGACAGCTTCAGGCCCTGGCGCTTAAGCTCCGCCTAGTTCCATTGTTAGTCCGGCTCTGGGGTTGGGGGTTGGCTTGGTGCAGCAAATATGACATGACCATAAGAAAACACCTCTGTGGACATACAGTAACAGCCATAACAGATTTTACATTTTATTTGGCCATAACCGTTTAGTTAGAAACCATGTCATCTGGACGGGTCCTTGAACTGCTATTGTGAGTTGGAATAACGATAGCTCTGATCCATAGTGTTAGAAGGAGGAAAGTAGGCTTTCAACATCTTTTTAGTGTTAAAAACGAGGGGCTGCACAGCCTGCTCTTCTTGTGAGGGGAAATGATCAAATTAAGTACCATAGAACTCCTCCTGAGTCCTAACTACGCTATGGACCAGAGCTACTGTTGTTGACGCTAGCTTCAGGGCTAGGCTCGGTGCAACATGTTTTGCAATGAGCTGATACTGGAGGCTTGACGAGGTGTGGTGAATTATTTATTGAATAATTGCACACATAATAATAATACATTAAGTTGGAAATATTTTAAAAATACCTTTAAATACCCAAAAGATGAATAATGAGTTCACAGAAATAATAGAATGTCCAGTCAGAAGCTTCAATGTCTTAGCCAATTCAGTTAGATTCGGAGAGCACAAAGAATGGATCCACATACAGCCAAATTACAAAAAGTCTCTCTCTGTGTCACAAAATGGACACGGTTTATATATCATATTGTAATCAGATAGAGAACACTACACAGAGGGTTTATATATCATATTGTAATCAGATAGAGAACACTACACAGAGGGTTTATACAGTATATCATAATTGTAATCAGATAGTACAGTGATGTAACTAGGGTGCGTTTTGCGTCCCAAAACGCACTTTATAGTTTTGGGACGCATTACACCATCAACCTCGGCGTCCATGGGATGCACTACTGTAGACTGTACTCTGACCAGCGCGGCCCACAGCAGTTCATTTTACCGTTTTTCCTCTGCACAATTTTCCAGTCATTACGGTAACCTTCCCCAAACGTCTCGCTCAGACTTGTATTGTCTGTATTGTAGTTGTGTTGCCATTTGCCATGGTTTGATTATTTTGCCTCGTCCCTCCTCCTCCGCTCCATGCACGCATGCACGCACTGACAGCTCTCACTCACTGACACTCGGCCCGGCTGGCGCGCCGCGCGGTGATTCAGGATTATTATCACACAGAGCCCGTGTGTTAAGACCAACGTGACTCGTCTTCATGGATATAAACTCAGAAAACAACACCACACAACAGCATAGACTGTAGGACTCCTCCACAATTTACCACGCTATCGTCTGCTACGTTAGTTGACAGAGTAAATTGTCCGTATTAGCCGTGGCCAGCGTCGCTAGCCAAATGCTATAGTAGCCAAGCACCAGAGCACACCACGCGTCGCTCGCTTAATAATCATTAATTTCTGTATCAATGCGGACATAACGTGGTAAGGGTTCATAAGCACACAATTGTACAAAATGCTTTTTACACTTGACTTATCTCCATAGTCCTCAGTACTGCAGCCCCACCATGCCATATAGGCTATGCCAGTCTAGCCTTAACATCTACATTTATGTTATTCAATATATTACTTTAGGCCTAACAAAAAAAAACTTTGGTTTCCGGTTGCCGACCGACTCTATTAAATATGCGCGACTCATATTATTTTATTGACATTTGGTGAAAAAAAAAAAAAAAAAAAAAGAAGCTCAGAATGCGACCGAGTAAGACCCAAAAGGTCTTTATTAAAATTAAAATTATCTTTGATGAGACCATTGGGACGCGCGAAGTCAAAATAAAGTTTTCTTTCGTCTAAAATATCACGTGCGCAAATGTTTTGGAATGCGTCATCGCGAGGAGACGCACAACCCAACACAACACAACAGTGACAACATACAGCATGGACCTGTGCACGGTGTCTGTGACTGTCCACTGCCCGTGCAAAGCACCGCCACAGATCATACGATTGAGTACAAAAACATTTGAAGACATAATTAAGGAGGTGAAACCGTGCCGGTGTCGGTTTAAGTCCGCAGAAGGCAGACACGACCGAGCGGATAAATGGACTATCATCTCAGCCGACATACTCTCCCCCCCCACCCTGGAGCCTCTAGGCGCCCAGGCTGGGTGCGTGCTGGGCATGTTTGACTTTCGGTATTCCCTGAGATGCGAGGACGATCTGCCCCGTCAGAACGTTAGCTAACGTTAGCTTAGCCCCATATATAGACAAAAACATAGCTAACGTTAGCCCCATATGTGCCCTCTCCCTACGCTCATTCTGTAGCTCCGAGCTACAGAATGAGCGTAGGGAGAGGGCACATATGGGGCTAACGTTAGCTATGTTTTTGTCTTTTAATAACTAGCACTATAGCTAGCTATGTTGATGCCAGCAACACGTTCTAACTTTTTTAACTAAATAAAATAGGGGGCTTGCAAATGTAGTATTAGACCTGCCATGATTCCACAGTTCAAATGAACTGAGTTGCAGGCAGGAGGAGGCGCAACTGTGCATTGCATTACTGTCAGAGCCTTCTAGTTACTGTAAGACAGTACAATTTACAATTTAGGCATTTATCAGACGCTCTTAATCCAGAGCGATTTACATTAAGCAAGAACAAAAAGCATGGGAATACATCACATAAAAATAATTTATCATGAAACATGCGTATTAAGTATTCAACCAGTGTGTGGACATTCTATTCAAAGTTTTCAAATGTTTAGCTGTAGGCATGTAGTGTTATGTGTACTTGAACCATTCATTATTTAAAAGATGGTATTTCAGGCAAATATTGAAGTTATTAAAAAAGAAGCCTATCCATCATTGCCGTAGGAAGAAAAAAAGTTTAAAAAAATCCTTTCTACCCATCCTTCCCACGAAAAAATAAAATAAAATAAATTCCTTGCTACCCATCTTTCCCACGAAAAATAAAATAAAAAAATAAAATAAAATAAATTCCCTACCTACTCAGCCCAAAAATGACAGCCAATCGGAAACCAAAGATTTTTTTTTTTAGGCCTTAGCACAAAATATAGGCTTTTCTAAACCAAGCCCTCATTCAAAAGTTATGTAAGTGAGTAAAAATAAATGTTATTTATAAAGCACCTTTCAAAACAAAGTTAGAAGGTGCTGAACAATTTGCACAGTATAAACAAAATAAGAAATTTTAAAACAAGGAACATTACAGTTGTGACAATATCAGAACAAAAACAAACAAGGCAGAACAGAAACATACAGTAGGGCTATAAAAATGAATGTAGGCTGTCTGTCATTGTATTTTCTGTGAATTAACTCACAGTTTAATCCAGTGATCCTCAGCCAATTTCATTTCAAGGACCCCCAATTTAAATGTATATGAATTAGCCTAGGGTGACAGGGTCCTAGAGGCCATTTCATTATGATTTTCATCTCTGCACTGGGACCCCATGTTACAGACATGTTTACAATATTTTACAACAGTAGCTACTTATATTTTGTTATTTAAAGCTGTGATTATTTATTTAAGAAGCACTATTCTGAACCAATGTTAGCCTTTAAATTAAAAAAAAAATGTAATCATCCTTAACCTTTAAGCTAAGGGGACTTAAAATCATTGTTTTAATCGATGGCCTTCATGCCCTGGCAATTGGCCTTGTGCCCTCAAAAAGCTGACCACACTAAAGGCCAAGTGGCTCCCCCCGCACCCCGCGAAGCCCCACACAGAGTTGCACCACTGATTGTTTTTGGGACTCATAAGAATTTTTTGGGACTCATTTGAATGACCACCTGTGCATCCCGGGACCCATTACATTGAAAACCTATTTACATCACTGAGATAGAGAACACTACACAGAGGGTTTATATATCATATTGTAATCAGATAGAGAACACTACACAGAGGGTTTATATATCATATTGTAATCAAATAGAGAACACTGCACAGAGCTACGTGTCAAACAACCAAGACATGTCCTCAGTCAATTTGAGTTCAGAGGTTCACAAAAAAAGTGAACAATGGTGAGACCTGTGGCTGGGAGGTTTACTAATGGTGAGACTGGGACACGAATATAACGTTTTAGGGACGTAAGCAAATGTTAGTCGGAGACTAGAAGTCTGCCTCGCTACAAGGTCAAATAATATGTTTTCCACAAAGGGGCAGATAATGTAAAGGCTCATTCATAGTCTGGGTTTTCGGTGGTGGGGTGACCACCGAACTACAACTTGACGTCACGAGCCGCGGTGAAGAGCAGACCACCGCCACCGCTCCAGCCCTTCTCTCTGTTTTTACTCACCACCGCTCAACGTTATTTCAGCTCCGGTGGTCAGCTCACCACCCGAAAATCCAGACTACGAATAGGGCTTGAAACGCCACGGAATGTGGCTAAATAAACATACAGGAGATATCTCACAGGGCAGAGAGGACTGATCAATCAGCAAGTATGCAGGGCACAGGGCATATGAAGAATAAGTCATGTCATGTAACACGACATCCACAAACAACAAATGTCTGAAAACTATCCATCAGTTGCTTGTGTAATTTCAAACCATTTTGGTTTCTGTGTAAATGGAATCATGGATTTTCGATTTTTTTTTTTTATACTCGGTGACAGTACTTCATTAGAGCCCTTGGTGTGGTTGTTATGTCATGTGTTTGAGGTGACAGTACTTCATTAGAGCCCTTGGTGTGGTTATGTCATGTGTTTATGAGGTGACAGTACTTCATTAGAGCCCTTGGTGTGGTTGTTATGTCATGTGTTTATGAGGTGACAGTACTTCATTAGAGCCCTTGGTGTGGTTGTTATGTCATGTGTTTATGAGGTGACAGTACTTCATTAGAGCCCTTGGTGTGCTTGTTATGTCATGTGTTTATGAGGTGACAGTACTTCATTAGAGCCCTTGGTGTGGTTGTTATGTCATGTGTTTATGAGGTGTGTTACGCACCTTCGTCTAGGGTGAAGGCAAACAACACAATGTGAGAGGAGACAGGGTTGAAAAAGAACTTTAGTTTATTGCTGTAGCTCTTTTCTTTGTCCACAGAGACACTGGATTCAAATCCTTGTACTTTTCAGTTCAAAAACAAGTATTGGCTTCAGGGTGCGGTTTACATAGCAAAAGTATCTACCTAGAAAATAAAGGTTTACCCCTAACTCAATCCCTAACCAAGAACAAAAATACAATACTAAACCCTAACTAACCTAACTAACAAAATTACAATAAAGAGACAAACAAAAGGGACCTAACACCCTTACAAAAGGACAGTAAGTCACATTAGACAAACACTACAGATAGAATAATAACAATAATAATAACAAACTAGGGTTTTACTCAACAGACTCAACAAACAGATTACAAAAGGCGCCAAGGCAAAACTTACAGAACAGAATCGAAGTCAAAGGAACTAAAACAAACTAAACAAACAAAAGGGCAGGCAAAGGGTGGAGGACAGAGGAACCGAGTCTCTGCTGCAAACTGCTGTCGTCCTCTCCAGAGCAAAGTTCAACTGAGCTTTTATAGGCAACAGCCAACTGGGATTAGGGTGTGGGCGAAGACACCCAATCAGGAAGGAGGGGCAGGTCCGAACATGGACCTGTCAATCTCACAGGCAAGTCTGCATTCAATCATTCACTGCCAGCCATCAGACTTTCTCACTCTCCAACATACTCCATTCAGCTCCATTCAATACCTTACATGAAACACAGAAAGAAACAAATTATAATACAAGCCATCCACAGAAGACCAACATTTCCATACTATAAATATTATTCACAGCTCAACTAATTATCATCATAACAATTAACCATCACAACATCAATAACAAATACTCAGAAGGACCATGGTCCGTAACAAGGTGACAGTACTTCATTAGAGCCCTTGGTGTGGTTGTTATGTCATGTGTTTATGAGGTGACAGTACTTCATTAGAGCCCTTGGTGTGGTTGTCATGTCATGTGTTTATGAGGTGACAGTACTTCATTAGAGCCCTTGGTGTGGTTGTTATGGCATATGCTTATAAGGTGACGCTGAACGCTAGAGTGGTTTGCGAGATTTGTTCGCTACAGTAGTTTGTGAGATTTTCCCCATACACACAGACCCATTTACAGAAATACAGACCCAGAGCTACACCATGGACATCTTTTACATTGATTGTTAAGCTACCATCGGTCCACATTTCAATCTTTCATTGTCAGAATGAGCTTCTGTTTCATAACGTCATGCACTGAGTGGCAGGACTAATTTACTACCAGATCAGAGCTGCAGGTGTGAAGCAGGGGTCGACACTAAGGTCTCAGAGGCACTTGCCTGTCGGGCAAGTACAGGTCATGTTCTACTTGCCCAAAGGTCATGCCCACTTGCCTGTCGGGCAAGTACAGGCCATGCCCACTTGCCTGCAAAGCAAATCGTCCATTATAAAGAATAAGAATTGAATTAACCTATTTTACTTTTTTTATTAAAAAAATAGCTATGATTATGCCTATGTTTGTTCCCACTGGTAAGTTGTAAGCGTAGCAACAGTGGAAACAGCACATTTTAGGTAAACAGTGCTCTTATTTTACATTCCACAGACCAGAAGACAGAGCACCCTAGTCACGTTCAAGTGTTTAAATAGATGTGTTGAAGTAACTAAATATATTACTCCAAACTATAGTTTTAGTATTTTTGCTCAAATCTGGCTAAAACTACAGTAATAACCTGTAGTTAGTAACAGTTTAGTCAATCTTATCTTGGTAGGAAATAGCTCATTTTGTACATGGAATGGATTTACATTTTAGGAATCCAGTGTTGACCATCATCACCACCATCATCATCACCACCATCATCACCACAATCCTCTGCACCCACTGCAATTCGGTTTTCGCTCCAACCATTCAACAGAAACAGCAAACTGTTACTTTCTAGAAAGTATTAAGTCAAAGTTAGATGCAGGAGGCATAGTGGGTTCTGTATTTCTGGACCTCAAAAAGGCATTTGACACTGTACACCATCAGGTACTCCTGTCAAAGCTCTCCTCCTTTAACTTCTCTAAAGAAGCAATCAAATGGATGCACTCATATTTAGCAGGAACCAAAGTGTTCGTATTGGTACTGGTACTCAGTCAACATATCTTAACTGTAACATTGGAGTTCCTCAGGGACCAATACTGGGCCCTATCCTGTTTAGTTTATATATAAATGATCTGCCATCCGTCTGTCCAACTGTCTCCATACAAATGTATGCCGATGACACAGTTCTTTATATACACGCTAAAAACAAACAACTAGCAGCAGATAAATTAACTGCAGCCATGGGCCACGTATCAGATTGGCTCAGGAACTCATGTTTGCATCTGAACAAAAAAAAAAACTGTCGGTATGTATTTTTCACGTAACTCCACAGACCCTGACATTGACATTCTCATTGAGGGTAGTAGTATCCAGATAGTATCATAATTCAAATACCTTGGAATTACACTAGACTCAAACTTGACATTTAAAAAAACATGTAAAAAATTTAGCCAACAAAATCAAATTCAATTTATCTAACTTCAGACACATAAGACCATATCTAACAACCGATGCAGCTAAACTCTTCATGCATGCTATGATTTTTTCACACATAACGTACTGTTTCACAACCTGGTCACAGACAAACCAGACAACTTTAAAACCCATAGAATCACTGTACAAACAGACATTAAAAACACTTGACCAAAAGCCCATCCGTTACCACCATTGCCACATAGTTCAAAAGTACAACCTATTTAATTTTAACAGCTTCAAACACTTTGCAGATGCTTGTCTCATTTTTAAGATCTTAAATGGACTTGCAAGACCACTGAACCAGTTCATAGATCGAAGGGACAGTGGTGACAGAGCAACAAGGGCAACTACCAGAGGGGACTGTGAAGTGCCAATCAGACGTAGTGTGTTTGGTAAAACGGTCTTCTCTGTTAGAGCCTCCCATCACTGGAACAGTCTCCCCACAGAAGTAAAAGAGACCTCCAACTATCTGACCTTCAAATTCAACCTGAAAAGGTGGCTAAAAACAACTCAAATCTGTAATCATGAGTAACTATTAGTAGTATTCGGTGTCATTTCTCATTTCACTTTGCAGTTGTTCTGTCCCCTGTACCATGTTGATCTGTATTGTATTGTGTATGGTCATGGTGTTGGGTGCCTGCACATATGCACACATGGCATCAACGCATGGTGTTGTGTGCAGGCGCCCCACACTTTGTCTTTCTTTTATCTGTATTGTACTGTGCTTTTGTATGGACGTGGTGTTGGGTGCCTGCACATATGCACACATGGCATCAACGCATGGTGTTGTGTGCAGGCGCCCTACACACTGCCCAGGGACTACAGATGAAATTTAGCTTTGGCTAACTCTGGCCCATTTACATTGATGTGAAAACTGACATGTTGATTAATGAGTGCTGTCCCTGTCAAATAAATAAATAAATGCTATGTTTCTGCTCCTAGACATCCTGCACATGGTTGTGTGTAAAGAGGAGGTTTCTCCTGAACAGGAGAGGAGCCCCAGTCTGCTCCAGGAGGAACCAGAGCCTCCACACATTAAAGACGAACAGGAGGAGCTTAAAGATGAACAGGAGGAACTACTTCAAAGACCAGAGGAACCATTTGGGTCAACGTTGACATTACTAGCAGTGAAAAGTGAAGAAGAAATATCTTCCCACTGCTCTGAAGTTGAAGTTGAAGTTGAATCTGACACGGCAGTCACTGAAGACAGTGATGATTGGGAAGAGACCAGTGAAGACGATGATGACGAACGGTGTGACAATAGTTTCAGTGACTCAGGTTTCCTGAAGGAGCACCAGCGTGTCCACACTGGAGAAAAACCTTTCCAATGTAAACATTGTAGCAAGAGTTTCAGGCAGTCATCCCACCTGAAGACACACCAGCGTTTCCACACTGGAGAAAAACCTTTCCAATGTAAACATTGTAGCAAGAGTTTCAGCTGGTCATCCCACCTGAAGACACACCAGCGTTTCCACACTGGAGAAAAACCTTTCCAATGTAAACATTGTGACAAGAGTTTCATACAGTCATGTGGCCTGAGGACACACCAGCGTGTCCACACTGGAGAAAAACGTTTCCAATGCAAAAACTGTGACAAGAGTTTCCGTCAGTCATGGGACCTGAAGACACACTTTCGTGTCCACACTGGAGAGAAACCTTTCCAATGTAAACATTGTGACAAGAGTTTTACTTCATCATCTCCGCTGAAGTCTCACCAGCGTGTCCACACTGGAGAAAAACCTTTCCAATGTAAACATTGTAACAAGAGTTTCAGTACGTCAGGAGTCCTGAAGAGACACCTTCGTGTCCACACTGGAGAGAAACCTTTCCAATGTAAACATTGTAACAAGAGTTTCAGAGAATCGGGTGCCCTGAATAAGCACCAGCGTGTCCACACTGGAGAGAAACCTTTCCAATGTAAACATTGTAACAAGAGTTTCAGTCACAAATGTAACCTGAAGAAACACCAACATGTCCACAGTAACCTGAAGAAACACCAACATGTCCACAGTTCTAACTAAACAGGACAAAAAAAGATGTCCACTGTAAATGGTGTGACCAAAGTTTAAATAACTCGGGTCACTTGCTAAGACACCATTGCATTCACACCATGGGGTAAAAAAAGAAAGTTCCCACTATAGACAATATTCGTGGCCACGCCCCCTACTTCCGCTCTGAGGTCCTTTTGTAGGAGTGTGTTCCGGTAGTTGTCATAAATGTGATTGAAGAAGAGCTTAGTATATCCATCTGGTCAAAACCACGGAGAGCTCCCTAGATTAGGAGATACGAGGCATTCTTTCTGAGCGGTAAACAGGGAAGTGAACGGGACCGTGGATGTGCAAAGAGCAAGGACTATGGTGGCCTTGGAGGCAAAAAAATAAAAAGATCAGAATATTTTTCATTTCTCATTTTAATATCAATGAAAATGTGCTAGGAGGTGTGTACACATCCTAGCAACCCGTCGGTTGGATTAGTTATGACGTTCCCACACGTCTTACGGTCTCAACAACAGCTGATCACCCCCTTCCTTTTTCCTTTCCCCCACTCTGTACATACAGCGTTTTATTTTTTCCTGTAATGATATAGATTTTTTGTTGAGGGTCAAAGCTAGCCCCTCCCATACCCAGCTCTGTCTGTTTGTGTGAGTACAAACACGATGATTTGATTGGCTGGTCACCCCATAGCGATGATTTGATTGGCTGATGTACATATTGGCTGAGCATAAAAAGTGAGTGCAGAAAACTGAAGACGCCAAAAGCGATTGGCCGGAATGACATTCATGATGATTTGATTGTCTGAGCACGGAATGTGATGTATGATGATAAGAGCGCCCCTCCCTTCACACAAGTGTGATTTTTTTTAATATTATTCATATCATGTCTATGAATTGATTGTATAGGTCCTAAATGGAAACAAGACCGCAAGGTGCTTTCCTTCTGTAATCAGTGTTGGACTGAACTCTGTTGCTGTTTTTACATTTATGTCTAATAAACTGTTCAATCAATCAATCCTGTCAACAGAGGCCTCCATTCTCCTGCTCTTTTGTTTTCTTCTCATTTTAAACCTTTAAAACGTATTATTAACAAACCATTTATGTTAACTTTATTATTATTATTGTTTGCTAGAGGATGACGTTACAGTGATGTGTTACTAATTATTTAGCTGTTTTTTTTTTACAATGTTACTGTTTGGTGTTTGATTTAATGTAATCTTGTGTTTTATTACACGCCAAATGGGAGGCACTACCACCATTATGTTACGCATTTATTTTAAGTTAAGGAAATACATGTACGCATGCATTATTAAAGCTTTCGTGACATTAACTTTTCATGGATTTTTGAGCTGCAGCAAAATAAAAAGAATTGCCAGCAGATTGATTGATTCAATAATTTATTAACCGTTTTGGAGAATTACGGTACATTTCAAGCACAACTCAAAGATGTCACTATTGAGTAATTTTGCCTGTCAATCATTTCCTCCACCGGAAAATCTGAGCACTTTTTGAGGCTAATGATTCATTAGATCCTAAAGACCACAGAACATCCACTGGATGTTTATTAGACCCTAAAGGTCTTTTGGGTTTAATGAGCTTTGAGGGTTTCCCTCCATTACTCTCCAAAGTAAAGCAAACTGGTCAGGCTACTACTCACTCCCCGAACCCACCTCACCCCTGCCCACTTTGACAGGCTGGAATGGCTTAGGGTTGACGACAGACTACAGCATCTTGCAATGGGTCTGGTCCACAAGATTCACTACACCACCAAGATACCCATGTACCCGGCTAAATACTTCCTTAATGTCAACGAAGTCCACAACCACAACACCAGAGGGAGTTCAACAAACCATGTACAACCCGGATTCGGCACAAACAAGGGTCTAAATTCATTCCGCTCCTATGCCACCAAAATGTGGAACGCCCTACCAACAATCCCTTGACTCCTTCAAAACTGCTCTCAAAGGGCACCTACGGACGGCTGCAATTCAAAACTGGCCCCCGTAAAATCTGAATCTGAATCCCCCACCCACCCCTTTTCACTGTATATGTTTCCCTTTTTACCTCTATGATGAATTCCTGTTTTGACTATAGCCTATAGTTGTGTATATGATAATTGTACACCATGTTGGGTGCAGGGATCATACGAATATACTGTTTTTGAATTCCAACTTCCAAGTGTCTTAAATTTATGGATCTGGTTAAGTTCAAAACTGCTCAAATAATCTTTAAAGCAAAGCATCATTTACTTCCTAAGAACATTCAAAATGTATTTAAAGACAGAGAATGCTCATTTATCAATTGAGTGTAAAATCTGCCCCAAATTCAAGTGTTGGTTTTGTAGTACACCCACGTCGCCACGGCATTTATAAAGTGATCGCAAACAGCTGATCCTTCCTTAATTTCGTTCCGACGTAAATAAATGTGACGGCTGAAATCTATCTGGCACGCCCTATGAAATCAAGGCTCGCCCTCGAACAACTGCAGTACGACCTTGGAAACCATAGTTCCATGACGAAAAAAGTCAAGCCTTGCCTTGCCTTGCTGCCCGCCTCACCCCTCCCCCCCCCTCTCATACACACACACAGACGCACGCATGCACACGCAACTTGCAAGCAACTGTCACTGTGTTGTTAGTTGTATATACAATCATTAAAATGTTTATTAATTTAATATACAACAAGATTAGTGAACGAAAACCTGAACCTGTGATTCTGTGAAGCATTAATGAAATAACATTGCTCACGTCATTGGAATGAGCTTGGACACGCACAGCCCGTGACAAATGCTGTTTTGCAAATAGCTGCATCTCCTCCGCTCCTGTTCTGTCTGTCTCTGTCATTGTCGTGACCTGCATGCACGTTTATGACATTACTGTAGACTGCCTCCCTGCGCAGCCTAAACCTAAAGTGGTACTGGTGGTGGGCTATAGTGGTGGTGGTCCGTGAAGTTGGCACCTGTGATTTTCCATATGACTATAAAAAAAAAAGAGAAGATGCGGTCCCAACTTGCGCTGCCTCTGCACTGTCGGCATGTCACATTAATTGGCATTCGAGCGCGTCAGGTTTATCCTTAATTAAAATGACGAGACGTAACGCGAGAAAGACATGGCTGTAGATTACAGTTGCTGTTGGTTGGTAGACTTTACTATATGCATAGCCTCGGTCCCAGGCTTACTTATCTGCGAAAAGAAAAGCAATAGCTGCAGCTATGCAAATGCCTCTCGATCCATGTCATGGAAGTTAATTATTCCAGAAGGGGGGGGGGCTACCGGTATGCGCTCATGCAAAACACTGTTTAAATGACCTAAGCATGATTTGCAACATTGTTTTGAGTTGCTTCAAGCACACTTGGAAATATCCTACCAATTTCAAATGACATGCCTTTACAAAATATATGTATTATTAGTTTTATACATTTTAGGAGTGAAAATATATGTTTAGATGCCTGTGACAGCGTGTCAGCAGTTCAGACAATGCTGCTCCGCTTGTGTACGACAGAAAAACAGCCGAGGACAAAGCGTATGACAGCTCCCGACCAGACGTGATTTTTGTCCTGGCACAAGTTCAATTTCAAGCTTTGGCGGAAATGGTAAATGCCGACAATTGTGGTAATTTCGGCGTGCACCCATATTTTAGCGTACGCACAGTTGATAAATGAGGGCCAATGTGTTTATAATTTAAGAGGAAAGAATTATTTTAAGAAACGTTTTGGGCGTACAGACCATGAGCATTTAATTTGGTGGAGTGACTCTGTGGAACGGTCTAGATGATGAAATAAAAAATAGTGGAACTATTGCACTGTTTAAGAAGAGGTTTAAATATACTTTGTTTATGAGCTACAGAGAAGAAGCATGAGTGGGGAGGGGGGGGGGGGTGAGGGTACATTATGGTTCCACTTAGTGCTAAAATAAATAGTCTAATACAAAATATAATATAAAGGGAACCTTTATTTTTAAATTGTATAATTAGGGGTAGGACCAGATAAGCTTAGGCTTCATTCCTGCTCCTTTTCGAACAGTACTATATTTAGTTTTGCTTTTGTTTTAACTTTTTAATTTTAATGTATTATTGTATATTTGTATTGTCATTTTATTTAAAAGAGTTCGAAATAAACATTAATTAATTCATTCATATATGCGTACGTCTCTTAATGTTTTGATGTAATGAAAATGGTGGGCCCTATTGTAAACAAGTGTAATGCTTTATGGTGTTGTACATTAAATGTACTGTAATTCTGCAAACTGTTAATAAATAAATCAATCAATCAAAAGTGTCCATCTATCCTGTTATTACCCTGAATGTGCTGTTTCTCTCCTTGACCAGCAGAGGTCACAGTTAACCTCCTAATAATAAAAGACAGATTGTTTTTGTTTGACCCTCTTCTTCTGTGTGGGTGAAGTAAACTGAGTTGGTGACGTCATCAAGTACGATGCTATTTAGCGTTGCCATGTCTGCATATTATAAGCTAACTTTGGGCTTGTTTTTCTGTAAAGTTGCTTATAAATATTGGTAGTTGCGGGTTGTGTTATTTGGGGCTTGTTTCTATAGTGCAGTCGCTTTTTTGGACTTGTTTCCTAATCCTAATGTTGTTTAAACCAGTGATTACAGATCTTTTTATTTTTTTTGTTTAATAGCAGATTTACAAGCTCACAATGTGTCACATTTTCCAGAGTTGCAGATTATTTCCCCTGAGTCGCGGGTTGCATTGTTTTAAAAATCCGGTGCCTTGTTTTGAATATCAAGAGTGTGAAACCTGTGTCCTCTTTGTCCTGTTAGCCTATCCTGTGTTTGATTGTATTTTGAGTTCACCTGTGTCTAGTTAGTCCTTGTCTATTTATATACCCCAGTTTGTTCAGTCCCTTTAATGTCAGATCCTCATTTCATGTCAGCGTGTTTACTTTGTCCTTGTTTTGCCTGCCCCATTTTATGGGAAGTTATAGTTTAATAAACACCCTGAACTGTGAATCTTGCCTTTTGGTCGTAGCCTACTGCTTTTGGGTCCTCTGATCGCACCCTGACACTCTCTCTCTCTCTCTCTCTCTCTCTCTCTCTCTCTCTCTCTCTCTCTCTCTCTCTCTCTCTCGCTCGATCTCGCTCTCGCTTGGCAGGAACGTAACAATGATAGTATTGCAGAAAAAACTGAAAAAAATAATAGTAGGCCTAGGTTACAACAGAAAACAATATCAAATATACAAAAACATTAAAAAACAATATGCAGATACTGTGATAATGATCCAAATGTATACAGTATCGTGCGTGTGCGCGCGTCAAGTCAGTGTCCAGGGGCCTATTTCACGAAACTTGGATTAGAGATTAAGCCGGGCTTTAACACATATCCTGGCTTAATATATCCTGGATCAGTGCTTAACCGGTTTCATGAAAGCTGGTTGATCTTGCCAGATTAACTTAACCAGTTAACCTGGATATGTTGAGGCTTGATTCGGTTTCATGAAAGTGATGCTACATAAGTTACCATGGAAACTAATGCTTTTGACTTAGCCTGCTCCGGACCAGGCTAACAGCCAGGTTTAACCTAATCCTGATGTCTTTACTGTTCATTAAGCAGTCAAACTGATCACAAACCAATGATGTTTTCCAGATGTATTCAATTATTATGGGTTTATGTTGCCTTATTTGTATCGGTCTGCATTAAAGGACTAATTTAAGCACTATATAAAATCAAATAACCAAAATATATAGGCTGCACAACATCATGACAGCTTGTGAGCTTGTAGATCAGCTGCTTTTGGTGAATGTTCCCCATGAATAGGTTTGCTGTCGTGCAAGTGCACGGTTAAGAAGAATTATTATATTATATTATATTATTATTATTTTTTTTGTAAAAGTGAAAACCACTAAATATTACCATTACTCATTGTTTTACAACATATTACCATTGTAACGTTTCACCCACTACGAGTCCTACATACTTACACCTAGAAACCCCATTCAAACCTATTTAGGTTCATCCTACGGTGGACATGTGTGCCTGAAAAGGAATCTTTGAAATGTTTCATAGTTTTAGAAATATAGTGCTTTCAAATTTGAGACATTTACAGGCAGATAGTGGCACTTAAAAAAATCACTTTCACCTAGAAACTCCATTCACACTTTGTAAAATTCAGCTTACTGTGGAGACACATGCTGGAATTTTTTACTTTGAAATGTTTTGTAGTTTCTGAGTTATTTAACTTAAACGCCCAATGCATTCTCAATGGCAACAGCACAAACTTTGGCATGCTACATGAACCATGACCCGGCCCTGTCTGGACCACAACCCCCTTCTCCAAAGGTAGCTCCCTCAGAGGAGGGAGTTATGGCCAAATATCACAATGCGACAATATCATTATGCTTACAATATTAAGAATTCTGTTTTAAGTTAATAGTAGTGGTAAAATGTAAACTATATTTTTGGGGAAGTTAATCATTCAGTCTATCCACTATTGAGAGTATGTTCTCTCTTTAATTACAGCAGCAGTATTTATTTTAGAAGCTTAAGTCCTTGTATCAGTAAGTCTTGAATAGATTAGTAAAGATAATGAGATATACAGAAGGGGGCTGTAATGCAACTATTAAGGATGCAAACTGCCTTAATACCCCATGAAGAAGAAGGATCAGTAAATCTGTGATCCACATAAGGGGTCTAGAGACAAAAAGCCAGACTGTCTATTAAGCCTGGCTTGCTGATCCCGGCTCGCCAAATCCACCAATTCTGAGCCTCGCTTGGCTTTAGTGGAACGGAATAAATCAGGCTATAAAGATCAGGATTTTAAAAGCCTGGCTTTGGCCTAAATCCTGGATTAGTTAATCCAAGTTTCGTGAAATAGGCCCCAGGTAACATTGTGTGGCGTTTGCTCCCAATTCCCAACCTTGTGTGAAACAGGATAGGAGTATAGGCTACTTTTAAGTTTGGTACTTAAGTATATTTTGACGCCATATTACTTTTATACTTTTACTCAAGTAAATTGCAGATTGCCGGACTCACTCGGTCGCATTCAGAGGGCCCACTCCTAGCCACAGGGTCTCTCTATCCCCCTCTCTCTCCCCCTCTCTCTCTCTCCCCCCTCTCTCTCTCTCTCTCTCTCTCTCTCCCTCTCTCTCTCTCTTCCCCTCTGTCTCTGTCTCTCTCTTCCCCTCTGTCTCTGTCTCTCTCTCCCCCTCCCCCTCCCCCCCCCCTCTCTCTCTCTCTCTCTCTCTCTGTCTCTCTCTCTCTCTCTCTGTCTCTCTCTCTCTCTCTCTCTCTCTCTGTCTCTCTCTCTCTCTCTCTCTCTCTCTCTCTCTCTCTCTCTCTCTCTCTCTCTCTCTCTCTCTCTGTCTCTGTCTCTCTCTCTGGCGTCTCACGTTTTGTTTAAAAATGCTCATGTTGTCATGGGTGACTTGGTAATGTAGCCTAGGGGATGTTTCTCATGTTGTTTTTATATATTAATTTAACGTTTTTTAATGCGTTCCTCTTCCGCGTGTATGCGGCGATTAATGGATTAACTATTAACATCCCTAGTTCATTGTTAAGGTTTTTCTCACTGTGCTTTAGGGGGGTTCAGTAGAAATGCAGCAGCATCAGTGTTTCCTGTCCCCTCAGTCTCGTGGTCAGCTCTTCAGAGCGTCTCTGGTTAGTTTCACACCTGCCGTCTCCCCGCCTCTACCAAACAACAGAGAAACCACACAGTCGTATTATGACACATCCTGTCCTCAGTAAATTGTTCAGTTGACCCTAACCCTAACCCAGGTCTCCACCAGGAGATCGTGTGTGTGTGTGTGTGTGTGTGTGTGTGTGTGTGTGTGTGTGTGTGTGTGTGTGTGTGTGTGTGTGTGTGTGTGTGTGTGTGTGACACACACGGCTTGGCCTGTTGTAGCGCCACCATGAGGGCTGATTTGAAAACTGTCAAGTGGCATTTCTTCCTCAGCCTAGTGGGAATATGCATGCACAGTTTCACCGCAATCGGACGCTGCGTTGAATAGTTTGTGTGTGTGTGTGTGTGTGTGTGACACACACGGCTTGGCCTGTTGTAGCGCCACCATGAGGGCTGATTTGAAAACTGTCAAGTGGCATTTCTTCCTCAGCCTAGTGGGAATATGCATGCACAGTTTCACCGCAATCGGACGCTGCGTTGAATAGTTGTGGAGATTTGTACAAAACGGGTACAAAGCAGGCTACTCCTGAAAAGTTTAGAAGCCAATCGTAGGCAAGATTATGATAAATCAAACAAACCCGTCTTGATCACATGACTATGGAGAGCATGTGTACCGGTTTGTGTGAAATTTGCATAACATCTGAAGGAGCAATATTAGAAAATGTGTTTTACATAATGTCGGCCTCCTGGTGGCGCTATAAAGAGCAGATGTGAAAGAATCCAGGCAAAGGTTTTTCCTTGGCCTCTAGGGAGTTGGCATACAAAGTTATCCACAAATCCGTGCAGTTAGAGGTAAAACACTTTTCAGACAGTTATAGCGCCACCATGAGGCGGAGTTGAAAATGTTCACTTTGCATTTCTTCCTCGGCCTAGTGGGAATGTGCGTGCACAATTCCACGGAAATCACACGATGTATTCATGATTTGCAGCATTTTGTTTGAAACTGAGCACTCCTGCGAACTTTGGAAGCCAATCTTAGCCAATCAGGATGGAGTCTGAGAAATCTGAAAGACCTGTTTAGTTGAATGGCTCTAGGGAGACTCAGTACCAACTTGCGTGATGTTTGGACAAAATCTGTAGGTGTACTGTCCAAAAACTTGTTTTGCACAAAGCGTCCTCCTGGTGGCGCTATAACAGGCCGTTCTGGAAATTCTGGGGCAGAGGTTCATCGGTGGCATCCAGGGAGTGTGTGTGCAAAATTTGGCATCGACCGGGTGGAGACAATTAGCTACAGATGAGAAAGAGTTTGTGTCATGAATGATTTTGTGGTATGACGTGGTGAGATTTGGCCTGATTAGTACTGCTGTTTTCTCCTGTCGACTCTATACTCCTATTCCTATATTCCTCAACTGTAATATCACTATACACTGTAATCTATAGACCAGAGGTGAGCAGTCTTAGACTAATATTGTGTGCGTGCGTGCGTGCGTGTGTGCGTAACATCTCACTTACAACTGTTGGGTTATGCAGAGTCCAGAGAATCCAATAGTTTGAAGATGTTAAGCTCCATGTGTGGAGGAGAGAAATCCACTTGTAGTGTATTTTATATACATTGTTAGCATAGGCCTATTATACATAGATAATTAACAGACTTTACAGAAAATATTTGGACCGAAAAGTTCCAAGCCCTACAGCTTATTGTGCCTATACCCTTTTTATCTGGTATTATAATAACACGAGTAACAACTAAATAACAATATGTTAATATTGTTATTTATAATAACAATATGTTAATATTGTTATTTACAATAACGATAACAACACGTCGACACAACATGCAAAAACAATTCAGGAAGACATTTTTTTTCATCACCTGGTGTCGATAATGAGTTATGAAAGGTTCATAATAATGTTTTATATTTCTCAAATATATTATCTTTAACGCATTTAGACCTGAGGACGATTAAAAAAAAAGAAAAAAAAAGGGCATCTAAAACAGTTTTCTGAGAAACCCATGTTTCTATACAATATGCCAGCGGTGCATCCTGTTGTCTCAGTCTCGTGGTCAGCTCTTCAGAGCGCTGTGTGTCATGGTTCGTTTCACACCTGCCGTCTCACTGCCAGTCGTGTTGTGACACATCCTGTCCTCGATAAAGAGACGGTGAGAAGGAGAGGCTTGTTCAGTTGAGACAGAGTACAGTCTGGATAACAGCTATCCTGTAGCTATACTGTCCTACACACAGATATGGATACAACATGGATTCTGGTCTACCTGCTGTGGAGCTCAGGTACAGTTAGTTGGCACTTGGTTTTAATGTCTGCTTGACCATATAATGCAGTGCAGTGAGCAAGCCTGGAATTTCATCCTTTTAGGGGCAAGGCCACTTGGCCTTTAGTGTGGTCAACCTTTTGAGGGCACAAGGCCGAGTGCCAGGGCATGAAGGCCATACATTAAAACAATTATTTTAAGTCCCCGGTCATCATTATTTTAGCTTAAAGGTTAAGGATGATTACATTTTTTTTATTTCAAGGCGAACATTGGTTCAGAACAGTGCTTCTTAAATAAATAATCACAGCTTTAAATAACAAAATATATGTAGCTACTGTTGTAATAATGAAATGGCCTAGGACCCTGTCACCCTAGGCTAATTCATGTACATTTAATGTGGGGGTCCTTGAAATTAAAATGGCTGAGGATCACTGGATTAAATTGTGAGTTCATTCACAGAAAATACAATGACGGACAGCCTACATTCATTTTTTTATAGCCCTATGTTTCTGTTCTGCCTTGTTTGTTTTTGTTCTGCTATATTGTCACAACTGTGATATGTTCCTTGTTTTTAATTGCAAATTGTTCAGCACCTTCTAACTTTTTTTCGAAAGGTGCTTTATAAATAACATTTACTTACTTACTTACTTACATAACTTTTGAACGAGGGCGTGGTTTAGAAAAGCCTATATTTTGTGCTAAAGTAATATATTGAATAACATATATATGTAGATTTTAAGGATAGACTGGCATATGGCATTGTAGAGAGGTTTAGTGACAGATGAGATCTCTCCATTGTGGGCTCTGGGTGATAATAATGTTGAAGCACCGGGGCCGAGTGTCAGTGAGTGAGAGCTGTGTGCGCTCTAGTAGGCAGCGTGCGCCGTGCGGGCTAAATGCCCACTGTTTAGTGTTTACTCTCAGTGCGTGTGTGCGTGCATGGTGCACTGTTTAGTGTTTACTCTCAGTGTGTGTGTGCGTGCATGGTGCACTGTTTAGTGTTTACTCTCAGTGCGTGTGTGCGTGCATGTAAACACTGTTCAGTGTTTACTCTCAGTGCGTGTGTGCGTGCATGGCGCGGAGGAGGAGGCAAAGTAACGCAAAAGAATCAAACCACTTGGCAAATGTGGTTACCGTAATGACTGGAAAATTGCTTTACCATATAATGCAGTGCAGTGTGCAGGGAGTGTATTTTAATGTCTGCTCTCTCTCTCGCTCTCTCTCTCTCTCTCTCTCTCTCACACACACACACACACACACACACACACACACACACACACACACACACACACACACACATGTACACACTCTCTCTCTCTCTCTCTCTCTCTCTCTCTCTCACACACACACACACACACACACACACACACACACACTCTCTCTCTCTCTCTCTCTCTCTCTCTCTCTCTCTCTCACCCCCCCCCCCCCTCACCCCCCCCCCCCCCCCCCCCTATAGCCGGGGAGCCACCTGTCCAAAATTGGACAGGACCTGCAATGTCATGCCGTACTTTTTATTTGTGTTTTTTCCATTAATTTGGTAATTAAGGTCCACAGAATGAGAGGTCTGCTCTGGTAATTAAGGTCCACAGAATGAGAGGTCTGCTCTGGTCATTAAGGTCCACAGAATGAGAGGTCTGCTCTGGTCTTAAGGTCCACATAATGAGAGGTCTGCTCTGGTCATTAAGGTCCACATAATGAGAGGTCTGCTCTGTTTCATTAAGGTCCACAGAATGAGAGGTCTGCTCTGGTCATTAAGGTCCACAGAATGAGAGGTCTGCTCTGGTCATTAAGGTCCACAAAATGAGAGGTCTGCTCTGGTCATTAAGGTCCACAGAATGAGAGGTCTGCTCTGGTCATTAAGGTCCACAGAATGAGAGGTCTGCTCTGGTCATTAAGGTCCACAGAATGAGAGGTCTGCTCTGGTCATTAAGGTCCCCAGAATGAGAGGTCTGCTCTGGTCATTAAGGTCCACAGAATGAGAGGTCTGCTCTGGTCATTAAGGTCCACAGAATGAGAGGTCTGCTCTGGTCATTAAGGTCCACATAATGAGAGGTCTGCTCTGGTCATTAAGGTCCCCAGAATGAGAGGTCTGCTCTGATCAATTTGAACACTGATGCCTGTCAGTCACAATGTGGGACAGACAGGGTCTCAATGTGAACACTGATGCCTGTCAGTCACAATATCTTGGAAATGAGGGACTGTCCCACTGCAAAGGGGGGCACCTAGGTCTCTCTCTCTCTCTCTCTCTCTCTCTCTCTCTCTCTCTCTCTCTCTCTTAGTAGACGTAAGTATTCATGAACGAAGGTTGCACTATAGAAATAGGTCAACAATACAAATGAGGCTAGTTTTGTGATTAATTTACTTTTAATGCGTGGCCCCAGTGCCCCCCACAAAATGACAAGAACCACTTAATATTTCACCAAAACCAGAGCAGAATTCCCATCACGGGACTTTGTGCTCAGAGGCACCCAGCTACCCACACACCCCACCCACCCACACACATAGTCACTTAAAGGACCACTTCACCACTTTTCAACCTATCTTCATATAATATCTCCTCACTAATAATCATGATAAAATTACACGATTGTTTTCTACTCTGTCTGTGTCTCTTGCTGTGGGCAGTTTAGAAACCGTCTTCCAGTTTACTTACTTACTTACATAACTTTTGAACGAGGGCGTGGTTTAGAAAAGCCTATATTTTGTGCTAAAGTAATATATTGAATAACATATAAATGTAGATTTTAAGGATAGACTGGCATATGGCATTGTAGAGAGGTTAGTGACAGATGAGATCTCTCCATTGTGGGCTCTGGGTGATAATAATGTTGAAGCACCGGGGCCGAGTGTCAGTGAGTGAGAGCTGTGTGCGCTCTAGTAGGCAGCGTGCGCCGTGCGGGCTAAATGCCCACTGTTTAGTGTTTACTCTCAGTGCGTGTGTGCGTGCATGGTGCACTGTTTAGTGTTTACTCTCAGTGCGTGTGTGCGTGCATGGTGCACTGTTTAGTGTTTACTCTCAGTGCGTGTGTGCGTGCATGTAAACACTGTTTAGTGTTTACTCTCAGTGCGTGTGTGCGTGCATGGTGCACTGTTTAGTGTTTACTCTCAGTGCGTGTGTGCGTGCATGGCGCGGAGGAGGAGGCAAAGTAACGCAAAAGAATCAAACCACTTGGAAAATGTGGTTACCGTAATGACTGGAAAATTGCTTGACCATATAATGCAGTGCAGTGTGCAGGGAGTGTATTTTAATGTCTGCTCTCTCTCTCGCTCTCTCTCTCTCTCTCTCTCTCTCTCTCTCTCTCTCTCTCTCTCTCTCTCTCTCTCTCTCTCTCTCACACACACACACACACACACACATGTACACACTCTCTCTCTCTCTCTCTCTCTCTCTCTCTCTCTCTCTCTCTCTCTCTCTCTCTCTCACACACACACACACACACACTCTCTCTCTCTCTCTCTCTCTCTCTCTCTCTCTCTCTCTCTCTCTCTCTCTCTCTCTCTCTCTCACCCCCCCCCCCCCCCTATAGCCGGGGAGCCACTTGTCCAAATTTGGACAGGACCTGCAATGTCATGCCGTACTTTTTATTTGTGTTTTTTCCATTAATTTGGTAATTAAGGTCCACAGAATGAGAGGTCTGCTCTGGTAATTAAGGTCCACAGAATGAGAGGTCTGCTCTGGTCATTAAGGTCCACAGAATGAGAGGTCTGCTCTGGTCATTAAGGTCCACAGAATGAGAGGTCTGCTCTGGTCATTAAGGTCCACAGAATGAGAGGTCTGCTCTGGTCATTAAGGTCCACAGAATGAGAGGTCTGCTCTGGTAATTAAGGTCCACAGAATGAGAGGTCTGCTCTGGTCATTAAGGTCCACAGAATGAGAGGTCTGCTCTGGTAATTAAGGTCCACAGAATGAGAGGTCTGCTCTGGTCATTAAGGTCCACAGAATGAGAGGTCTGCTCTGGTCATTAAGGTCCACATAATGAGAGGTCTGCTCTGGTCATTAAGGTCCACATAATGAGAGGTCTGCTCTGTTTCATTAAGGTCCACAGAATGAGAGGTCTGCTCTGGTCATTAAGGTCCACAGAATGAGAGGTCTGCTCTGGTCATTAAGGTCCACATAATGAGAGGTCTGCTCTGGTCATTAAGGTCCACAGAATGAGAGGTCTGCTCTGGTCATTAAGGTCCACAGAATGAGAGGTCTGCTCTGGTCATTAAGGTCCCCAGAATGAGAGGTCTGCTCTGATCAATTTGAACACTGATGCCTGTCAGTCACAATGTGGGACAGACAGGGTCTCAATGTGAACACTGATGCCTGTCAGTCACAATATCTTGGAAATGAGGGACTGTCCCACTGCAAAGGGGGGCACCTAGGTCTCTCTCTCTCTCTCTCTCTCTCTCTCTCTCTCTCTCTCTTAGTAGACGTAAGTATTCATGAACGAAGGTTGCACTATAGAAATAGGTCAACAATACAAATGAGGCTAGTTTTGTGATTAATTTACTTTTAATGCGTGGCCCCAGTGCCCCCCACAAAATGACAAGAACCACTTAATACTTCACCAAAACCAGAGCAGAATTCCCATCACGGGACTTTGTGCTCAGAGGCACCCAGCCACCCACACACCCACCCACACACACACATAGTCACTTAAAGGACCACTTCACCACTTTTCAACCTATCTTCATATAATATCTCCTCACTAATAATCATGATAAAATTACACGATTGTTTTCTACTCTGTCTGTGTCTCTTGCTGTGGGCAGTTTAGAAACCGTCTTCCAGTGACATCATCATTAGGCAGATTCTTTTTAAACAAGATTTCTTTTACAAAAATGTTTAGATTTTCATTATTGTGAGAACGATGGCTTCCGTTTTCGCATTGCAACTTTTCAGGACTAGAAAGCCTGCAGTTTCTATTAGCTTGTATTCCCCATCGATGATGTCACTGTGAGACGGTTTCTGAACTGCCCACAGCCCTCCCATTGGACACAGACCGAGTAGAAAAGCATTGCACCATTTTTTTCAGGATTATTTGTGAGGACCTATTATATGAAGATAGGTTGAAAAGTGGTGAAGTGGTCCTGTAAGGAAGTGGTTGCACCACTTAAAAATGCAACATGTCAAAATGGTTGCCGAGACCTGTCCTAGACCACACTTGGTTTCAGTCGTTTACAGTCGCATGCTGCAAAAAGACAACCTTCACTAAGAAAGGAAAGAGGCCGCACAGCTCGTAGTCACGATGCCATAAAAACATATTTTTACAACGTTTCGGCAACAAGTTGCCTTCTTCAGGATATGACAACCTGCCACCCCCCCTGCTAGAGAGGTTGGATTGTTTTATCTATATAAAGACAACCTGCCACCCCCCTGCTAGAGAGGTTGGATTGTTTTATCTATTATAAAGACAACCTGACATCCCCCAGGTTGGATTGTTTTATCCATTATGTTGTACTTCTTTACATTTTAATAAATAAAGTGTGATTAACCACTTAACTTATACATCATACGTGTCTCTGAATAATAGTGGAAACGGACGAGGGGCAAGTCTGTGGTTGAGAGAAGACGCAAATTCTCACGCACGCACGCACGCACGCGCGCGCGCACGCACACACACACACACACACACACACACACACACACACACACACACACACACACACACACACACACACACACACACACACGTGTTTCCTCATCATGGGTGTTTCCTGTCCCCTCACTCTCTTGTGGTCAGCTAGAGGAGCGTTGAGCGCCTCTTGTTGGTTTGTGTGTGTGTGTGTGTGTGTGTGTGTCTGTGTGTCTTGTGAGCAACTTTTATACTTTTACTTAAGTAACTTTCAAGTAGAATAACTGTACTTTTAACTTAAGTGTGATGACCCATCCTGTGGGGTTGGTTTGGTTGGATATTAATTGTTGTTCTCTGACCCTGTGTAGGAGGAGAGTGCCAGCCTGCTGAGGTGTGTCTTGGGGATTGACACACCTGGTACCAATTATTCCCTTGGGTATAAAAGCAGGCTGGCTGACGCCATTCTCCCTCTCTCCCTTGCACAGGTCACACTGCTTGTTTGGTTATGTTTGTTTGAAGTAGTTTCAGTTCAGTTGCTTTCTGCACTCGCACATACAGTCCATGTTCACACAGCCATACACACTTTACACTACTGATGTCACTGACCACTCACACCTCATACATTTTGCACCGTTCAAGCCTTATTTTAGTTATAAATAAAATAATGTTAAGTTTAATCCTGTGTGTCGTCTCCCTTTTTGTCATGATGTGAGCCAGTTCATGACAAGATGGGGGCTCGCCACTCTAGTCTAGTTTATTGGTAGATTTGGTTGTTGCCTCCTATTGGAGTTTTTTCTATCAATTGTTTTGATAAACTTAGACTTTGTTTGTTTGTTCTTAAATGGAACAAATTGTTTGGGGGACACACATGGAAATTGGTATTTTGTTTGGGGGAGTGGGAGAGCATTAGGAACTTTGAGTTTTTTTGTGTTCTCTCTGTGCAGGTTTTTTGAGTTTTTAAGTGCTTTAGTCCTTGGGGTTCCAACTCCCGTATAGCTTTTTAACAGTGGGTCTCCATATGGGACTCACTGTTTTTTTTGTTCCTGGGTTAGACTGTGTTTCACGAAAGCTGGAATGCGGTGGTACCACTGAGAGGCCCTTGTTGGAGGGGGGACTCGGGAGGGCCACTGAAGTCTATGGTTGAGACAGTCAGTCAGATTTTGGTAGGCAGTTTAGGTAGGGGAGTTGGGCTCTGGGGTCTTTTGCTACTGTTGGTTAAAACCTTTGCACAGTTTTTTTTTTTTTGTGGGAAAAAAAATGAGTTCTGTAGTGGAGGAATTTATTCGGGCTCCATGTATTGGTGTGCTGGACAAATGCACAAAAGAGCAGCTGTTTAAGATAGCAGACTACTACAAAATTGAGATCCCTGCCAAACGGTCAAAGGATAGGGTAAAAATCTTTCTGGTGGACAACTTGGTGGCAAAGCAAGTGTTACCAGAGGAGGAGGAGGTCCCATCGGAGGAGGACACCGAAACTGAAACAAATGCACAAGATGGTAAAATGTTTTCATTTTCTTCTGGGCATTTAAGCTTTGAACAACAAAAGGAATTAAACTCAAACATGAGAAAGAGATGGAAATTATGAAACAAAAAACTGAACTGTTAAGGTTGGAATTGGAGCAAGAGAAATTTAATTTGAGTGTTAAAGATAAACAACAATTCAATGTTGGTGCTAACTTGCAGTTACTACCCAAGTTTTCAGAGAAAGATCCGGATTAGTTTTTTTCCCTGTTTGAGCGTGTGGCAGACGCCAGGGGATGGTCTGATGGTGAGCGCGCTCTGCTGTTCCAATGTGTCCTCACAGGTAAGGCCCAGGAGGCCTATGCTGCTTTAACAGTTTCAGAATGTGGAAAATATGACGTTGTTAAAACAGTTTCCGTGCCGGGAATGGATTACTCCAGGTTACTGTCGCTGCCAACCCCGCTATACCCGCCATTTGTTTTATGTGTTTAATCCGCTGTATTGTAATCAATAAAAATAAAATCTGTCTTCGTCGCGGAGATAGAGAATAGATGGTTTCGTTTTGATGACGAAACCGGAAATCGTCACATGCTGTGGGCTGCTAGGGCTTCTGGGAAATTGAGGCCAATGGAAATGCATGGGGTACAACGCCTCATTGAGACGAGTCTTGTGTGCGTCTTCCGGGTGCACCAAGATGGTGGATGATACGCTCGGATCACAACATACCACGGGAGCTTTTTTCGCTGGATTTTCGAGGATTAAAAGCCCAAATAATTCAGCGTATGCTCTAAAGGTAATACAACAATCTCGGCAGTGAAGGGGGGTTGATGCGGGTTGCGGGTTAAGCGTGTAAAACAGTCAAACTGTTGGGCAGTACTGCGCGCATATGAATTGGTAGGAGAAGCATATCGACAACGTTTTAGGAAATTGAGTAAAAACGAAGATCAAACGTATGTTGAATTTGTGAGAGAGATGTTGGTCCAGTTTAACCGATGGTGTTTGGCATCAGAGGTTAAGACCTTTAAAGAGCTGTCTGACTTGATAACTCTGGAACAGTTTAAATACTGTCTTCCAGCTACTATTACTACCTACATAAATGAGAGAAAAGTTAAATCACCTCAGGAAGCAGCCGTGTTGGCTGATGAGTATTGTTTAACTCACAAATCATTTGGGGAGGACTGGGGTATGCACCAGACCAGTGGTCCAGGATGTAGGCCTACTGAAAAACCTGTTGGGGCTCAGAGAGCTTCAGATTGTGATCAGGTTGAGCCTGGTTTATGGAAACAGGATGATCTTGACACTTGTCATTATTGCCATAGTAAGGGACATTGGAAAATAGTGGGGTTCCGTCTCCATGTTAAATTTAGTTGTCATTTACAACTCATGTAAAAGTTTCACTTTCAGTACTAATTTGAAGGTGAGGGTCTATAGAACCATTTTGGTTCGAGTGGCAATCACCAAAATAAAATAATTGGCCTATAGGGGGCGTAGTCAGGTGCCAACCCCCATCAGCGCTACCAAAATATGTAAACTGTTGTAACTTTTGATTAAATTATCCAATCTGAACATATGATATATGTATGGATTCACAATCAGGAGTAGCATTTGGTACTTAAACCTTATTGCACATATAATATTTCTTTCCACCCAGTATTGGTGTATATCCACAAAAACAGCAGGAAAAACGAGCTAAAAACTAGTAGTGGGGTCCCTAGACAGACCGTCATTTACAACTCAACAAAAGTTTAACTTTCACTTCTAATTTGTAGATAATGACCTATAGAGCAATTTTAGTTTGAGTGGCAAGTCTACAAATTAAAGAAATATATATTTTTGCCAAATTTCCAAAATGGCCAAAATCGGAATTATGTTTATTTGAAAGATGTCTTAATTTTCTTATTGCTGTTTTTTCTTTGTTTTTCTTGCTATATCAAGTTAATCCTGTGTGAGGAATCAACTGGATTTCAAATATTAATGTTTTGAATAATCTGATATAGAAACAAAATAAAGATGGCTGCCAATGTACATTGAATTACTACATTACGCCTAACTTCTATCCTGTTGAACCTAGAATGGTGATGTTGGTGCCTATACCTATGTTATCATGAATGACTAATTGTATAAAAACAAAATACATATAATAGGACAATATATAATATTTCACAAAAATGAGACAATGCAGTACATATGTGTGGAACTAAAGTTAGATATTGGAATATAATACACCACTCCTGTGTTATATTTGTTTATTTTATTTAATTACTTATACTATGTACTGCCACTATAGGGGGCAGATTAGCAGGTGTGTCTTAATTGTTCAGACTTGGTAGCTTGTTAGTTATAATACTAAGCATACTGCAGAAGACCATGAGCTGCACTGATTGCTCTCTTGTGGTATTGATATTTTGAAGGTAAGCAAAAAAGTTAAACATGTCATGAAGGATCCTAAAGTGTTTTTTATGAATATGGATAGTCATGGAGTGCCACGATACGGTCTTCTCCCAGCGCAACTGCCTTGTCGTTTATCTCTTGGGTGAGTTCTACCTTCTGGAATGAATGGTCTGCTGCAAGTGTTTCTTCACCACAAAAGAGACATTTATTACGATTAACAGGTGCACCAGTCCGGCATGATCTTCTTGCCAATGCCACAGCACATCCGTAGGCGGCGGCGTGAGAGGGCACGCAAACGTGCTGCTTTCATCGCTAACCTCTTCAAGTTCACCAAGGATTTGCTGGGGCAGAAGCGCAGTGGCAAACTGGCCTCCTCGCAGGAAGACATAGACCAACATCTGAAGCAGACGTACAGCGACCCTGCAAGAGAGCAGGAGTTGGGAGAGTGCAACAACCTCATAGAACCCCCTGAACCAGATGTGCAGTTCGACATGTCGGAGAGGAGGGTCAGCAACCACCTCCGGAGATGGCTCGGACTACCAAGGAGCCTGAGCAGCATTGCACTCTACGGAAACACCAACAAACTGCAACTGCCTTTCAAATCCCTGGAGGAGGAATTCAAGGTAACTAGAGCCAGAGAATTGGTTCAGTACAGGGACTCAAGTGATCCGAAGGTGGCTAAAGCAGGGATCCAAGTGAGGACTGGCAGGAAATGGAGGGCAGAGGAAGCAGTTCAAGAGGTAGAGGCAAGGCTGCACCACAGGTGCATGGTGGGCGTGGTCACACGAGGCCGAGCAGGGCTAGGTTCCTTTCCGAGTCCCCAAATGAACACCAGGGGGAAGGAAAGGCGACGCCTTGTTCAGGATGAGGTGAGAGCTGCAGTGGAGGAGACCAGAACCTGCAAGGCTGTGGGACTGAAGCAACAGGGAGCTTGGACGAGATGGGAGAATGCGGTTGAGAGGAAAGTGACCTGGGCAGAGCTTTGGAAAGCTGAGCCTCACCGCATCAAATTTCTCATCATGGCAGTGTATGACGTGCTTCCAAGCCCGTCAAACCTGCACATATGGGGCATAGCAGAGACACCAGCATGCCCACTGTGTTCCAAGCGAGGGACCCTGGAACACATCCTCAGTTGCTGTACAAGGGCACTTGGAGATGGACGGTACAGGTGGAGGCATGACCAAGTCCTTAAGACCATTGCTGAAGCCATCAGCACAGGACTGGAGTGGTCAAAGCAGGTCCTACCATCTTGTCAGAGCTGGGGACAAGCCAACTCCTGTCAGAAGAACAACATCTGCAGGCATCCTGATGTCTGCAAGAGACTGGCAGTTGTTGGTGGATCTTGAACATCAGCTGAAGTTCCCCAGCCATATTGTAGTCACCACCCTGTGACCAGACATTGTCCTTGTGTTTGAGTCTACCAAGCAAGCAGTGCTGATGGAGCCGACAGTCCCGTGGGAAGATCGCCTGGAAGAAGCCTTTGAAAGGAAGCTCTCCAAGTATGCAGGTCTGGTCAGCGACTGCAAGCAGGCTGGTTGGAGAGCAAGGTGTTTCCCTGTGGAGGTTGGATGCAGAGGTTTTGCAGCCCGGTCCTTGGCCAGAGCCTTCAGTAGCTTAGGCATCGAGGGAGAGAGAAAGAGGAGAGCCATCCGCAGTACCACCGATGCGGCAGAGAGAGCCTCAAGATGGCTGTGGCTCAAAAGAGGGGAGCCTTGGAGTCATGATAGCTAGCTAGCCGTCTGGACACAAGCTCTAGGTCTGATCAACCCTGGCTGGGTCACCTGGAGGAGGGCGTATGATGTTGAAAGACCCGAAACGCCCTAAGATTCCAGGAACATCACTGAGGATGTGTCCAGACTAGGCATAAGTAGATGTATGTACACAGTCTTATAACTAACAAGCTACCAAGTCTGAACAATTAAGACACACCTGCTACTCTGCCCCCTATATTGGCAGTACTGTACATAGTAACTAATAAAATAAACAAATATAACACAGGAGTGGTGTATTATATTCCAATATCTAACTTTAGTTCCCCACATATGTACTGCATTGTCTCATTTTTGTGAAATATTATATATTGTCCTATTATATGTATTTTGTTTTTATACAATTAGTCATTCATGATAACATAGGTATAGGCACCAACATCACCATTCTAGGTTCAACAGGATAGAAGTTAGGCGTAATGTAGTAATTCAATGTACATTGGCAGCCATCTTTATTTTGTTTCTATATCAGATTATTCAAAACATTAATATTTGAAATCCAGTTGATTCCTCACGCAGGATTAACTTGATATAGCAAGAAAAACAAAGAAAAAACAGCAATATAAGAAAATTAAGACATCTTTCAAATAAACATAATTCCGATTTTGGCCATTTTGGAAGTTTGGCAAAAAAATATTTTTTTTTAATTTGTAGACTTGCCACTCAAACTAAAATTGCTCTATAGGTCATTATCTACAAATTAGAAGTGAAAGTTAAACTTTTGTTGAGTTGTAAATGACGGTCTGTCTAGGGACCCCCTACTAGTTTTTAGCTCGTTTTTCCTGCTATTTTTGTGTATTTACACCAATACTGGGTGGAAAGAAATATTATATGTGTAATAAGGTTTAAGTACCAAATGCTACTCCTGATTGTGAATCCATACATATATCATATGTTCAGATTGGATAATTTAATCAAAAGTTACAACAGTTTACATATTTTGGTAGGGCTGATGGGGGTTGGCACCTGACTACGCCCCCTATAGGCCAATTATTTTATTTTGGTGATTGCCACTCGAACCAAAATGGTTCTATAGACCCTCACCTTCAAATTAGTACTGAAAGTGAAACTTTTACATGAGTTGTAAATGACAACTAAATTTAACATGGAGACGGAACCCCACTAAAAAGCATTGCCCTGCTATTAAAACTAAAGAGAAGTGGTCAGGTGGTGCACTACGAACATACATCCGTCAAGCCGTAATTCCATTCTCCTCAGTTTCAGACACGGGTGATTTCATGTTAATGCGAGGTATGGGGATGAAAATCAGCCCCGTCCCCTTACATAGACTGAGGTTAGTCTGTGGTTTGGTTTCTGGGGAAGTGGTGGTAGGAGTGCATCATGAGTTGCCTGTGGAGGGGGTTGATATATTCCTTGGCAATGACCTTGCCGGTGATAAAGTGTGGGCTGAGGCTCAATCACCTGTGGGCACACAGGGGCCTGAATCGCAAACCTTTACGTTCAGAAAGGTTGAAAATAGGGGTGTCTGAGACTTTAAAGTGCATGATGAGTCCTAGGAAAGCGTGTGGTCAACAGGTAAAAGCTGATGCCAAAACCTTTTCAATACCTGTGCCTCTTAAGTCCATTTCCAGGACTGATTTAGTTCAAGAACAAAGGTTGGATCCCTCTTTGAAGCCTCTGTTTGACTCTGTGTCTCCTGCGGAAGACATGGAAATTGCTACAATTAAAGGGCTATTTTGTGAGAAATGAAGTTCTTGTCCGTAAGTGGGGTGTACAGGGCGAAAATGGGCTGGAGAAACCCATTTTGCAGATTGTGGTGCCAGCTAAGTTCAGGGACATGGTGTTGAAGGCCTCATATGATGAGGTAGCTGGGCATATGGGATGTAGGAACGTGTAGGCTACAAGCACATCCGGCAAAATTACTTTTGGCCCCGGTTGAAAAGGGATGTTTGGTTTGTTTTTATTAAAACATGCAACGCTCGTTCAGTACAAATTGGTAAACCATCTCTGAGAGTTGGGCAACAAGACAAAGGCCCTAGAAATGTAGTGGCTGAGGCCCTATTACATGCATACTAGTCTGTCTGAAGTACCCTATGTTTGTGCCTGCATCAGTCTCACCTTGCTGTCTCTCACTCTCCCCTTAAATATGCTCCTATACTTCAGGTACCAAGGTTGCAGGGGGGGTGAGGTGGTGTTTGGTGGGATGGGTCATATTTAACTAACGCTAAGTTAATATTACGGAGTACCTGTTTGGTCTCCTCTCTTATGGGGGGGGGGATGTGATGACCCATCCTGTGGGTTTGGTTTGGTTGGATATTAATTGTTGTTCTCTGTCCCTGTGTAGGAGGAGAGTGCCAGCCTGCTGAGGTGTGTCTTGGGGATTGACACACCTGGTCCCAATTAACCCCTTGGGTATAAAAGCAGGCTGGCTGAGGCCATTCTCCCTCTCTCCCTTGCACAGGTCACACTGCTTGTTTGGTTATGTTTGTTTGAAGTAGTTTCAGTTCAGTTGCTTTCTGCACTCGCACATACAGTCCATGTTCACACAGCCATACACACTTTACACTACTGATGTCACTGACCACTCACACCTCATACATTTTGCACCGTTCAAACCTTATTTTAGTTATAAATAAAATAATGTTAAGTTTAATCCTGTGTGTCGTCTCCCTTTTTGTCATGATGTGAGCCAGTTCATGACAGTTAAAACCATTGTTTTTCTGTTCATCTCTCCATCCTAAACCATTGTTTTTCTGCTCATCTCTCCATCCTAAACCATTGTTTTTCTCCTCATCTCTCCATCCTAAACCATTGTTTTTCTCCTCAGCTCTCCATCCTAAACCAACAACATCAGGTGAATAATCAACTATTTTATATTATTATTGTTCCGGGATATAATTTAATGAAAGTAATACTACGTTTTACGGCTTACTCGTTTTGATCAGGAAAACACAAACACCACATTTTGTTTGGATGATGATAATGAACAAGATTATTATTATTATTATTATTATTATTATTACTCATTATTCCGACCATTCCCTGTAAATTTCCCCATTGAAATGAATGGGATTCATCTTCAACTCCCCCCCCCCCCCCCCCCCCCCCCCCCATGTGATGTCATGTTCTCGAGCCCACACGGTTTCTTCAGGAATAGTGATGAAATTATGATGAAATAAAAGTAATATTGGTTATTTGCCGTCTGTTCTATTGTTCTATTCTATTGTCTGTTCTATTGTTATATTCTATTGTTATATTCTATTGTTATATTCTATTGCCTGTTATATTGTCTGTTCTATTGTCTATGTGTGTCCAGAGCCTGATGATGTCAGGTTGGTGGGAGGAGCCAGTCACTGTACTGGCACGTTGGAGGTTAAACACCAGAGAGAATGGAGAGCAGTGTATGGTTACCCCTGGACCATGTCATCATCTGTAGTGTGTAGACAGCTGAGCTGTGGCTCTGCTGTTGACACACACAGTAATGGTTCTACACATGAACTTGTATGGTGGATTCACTCTTACTGTGTTGGATCTGAATCTGCACTGAGGGAGTGTGTAGACATGTGGTCTCACACTTCCTCCTCCAGACTGCAGGTGATCTGTTCAGGTAATGAACAATCACTTCAACAATGACACTAATCTATGAATGATCACCAACATGTGGCCGTCGTGCCAGGTTCTGTGTGTGTGTGTGTGTGTGTGTGTGTGTGTATTGGCATAGAATCAATAATATGTAATGCAAAAGTCATCTATAGATCTGTAAGTCACTTTTAAATGTTAGTAATAACTATCACACACTGACTCTGCCTTGTATCAATCAATCAATCACAGGTAATAACCAATCACCTCTGTCTTGTTACAGACCTGCTGTTTGAGCCAATCCTCAGCGGCTCCTGTCCCATGAAGGGGGTTTCCGAGGGCCAGCATCAGGGGCTGTGGGTGATGGAGGGGTTCAACTTCTCCATGGACTGCTCCGTCCGGCCACAGTACCCAGGAGGCTCCTTCCAGCTCACCTTCACTGGACCCAACGCCACACACAGCTACACCCAGACAGCTGTCAATCACTCTGCACACTTCCTGTTTCCTGCCGCCGACCACGCCCCCCACCAAGGAAACTACACCTGTGTTTATCACGCCACTGTGTTCGGCCATAACTTCACCTCCGAGAGCAACTTCCTCTCTCTCACTGTAGAAGGTAACATCTATCTATCTATCTATCTATCTATCTATCTATCTATCTATCTATCTATCTATCTATCTATCTATCTATCTATCTATCTATCTATCTATCTATCTATCTATCTATCTATCTTGACTTAAAAATACTCTGCATAGCCTACCTCTAAGACATGCTTTCAGTAAAGCTGCCTCCTGCATTATGTGCAAATTCAAAACAGGCGCGATAGGACTTTTCTGTGTGGATGTATGGACTGTCAATCAGATAGGACTTTTCTGTTTGGATGTATGGGCTGTCAATCGGATAGGACTTTTCTGTGTGGATGTATGGGCTGTCAATCAGATAGGACTTTTCTGTTTGGATGCATGGGCTGTCAATCAGATAGGACTTTTCTGTTTGGATGTATGGGCTGTCAATGGGAAGTTGCAGCTATCGTTGCCAGCCTGCCATTATCTTAGGTGACATTCACACCAGAAAGCTTTGCTGCGATTAAAACGAATCCCGCTGCGCATTGTCAGAAAGTGCACTTCGTTTGGCAGGTGTGAAGGCTCATTCGAATCCTAATGCGTATCAAAGAACCACATTATACGTGGTCTGCATTAGGTCTATTATCTTAATGTCAACATGGTCTGCATTAGGTCTATTATCTTAATGTCAACATGGTCTGCATTAGGTCTATTATCTTAATGGCAACATGGTCTGCATTAGGTCTATTATCTTAATGTCAACATGGTCTGCATTAGGTCTATTATCTTAATGTCAACATGGCCGCGGTCTGCATTAGGTCTATTCAGCCCTCCGTTGACTAGGCTTCCACCTCTTGGTTCTCCAACATCCCAACATCACTTAAGACTGAGCTTCAAACCTCCCGAAACAAACACATTTGACTAAATTATAGGGCCCATTGTGTTTTATTTTGTTGTTATTTTTCATGTCTATGAATTGATTGCGTAGGACGTGAATGGAAACAAGACCGCAAGGACGTTTTTGTTGGTGCTATCCCTTTTGGAATAAGTGTTTGACTGTACTATGTTGCTGTTTTTTTCCATTTATGTCTAATTAACTAATCAATCAATCAATCAATCAAAGGTAATAACCAATCACCTCTGTCTTGTTACAGACCTGCTGTTTGAGCCAATCCTCAGCGTCTCCTGTCCCATGAAGGGGGTTTCCGAGGGCCAGCATCAGGGGCTGTGGGTGATGGAGACGTTCGACTTCTCCATGGACTGCTCCGTCCGGCCACAGTACCCAGGAGGCTCCTTCCAGCTCACCTTCACTGGAGCCAACGCCACACACAGCTACACCCAGACAGCTGTCAATCACTCTGCACACTTCCTGTTTCCTGCCGCCGACCACGCCCACCACCAAGGAAACTACACCTGTGTTTATCACGCCACTGTGTGTGGCCATAACTTCACCTCCGAGAGCAACTTCCTCTCTCTCACTGTAGAAGGTATCTATCTATCTATCTATCTATCTATCTATCTATCTATCTATCTATCTATCTATCTATCTATCTATCTATCTATCTATCTATCTATCTATCTATCTATCTATCTATCTGTCATGTGAGGTTGTTTCCTACATAATAATAATAATAATAATAATAATAATAATAATAAAACTTTATTTGTATAGCACCTTTCATGACATCAAATGCAGCTCAAAGTGCTTTACAGAACAATGGAGAATAAAATAAAAGCAAAGCATAAAAGAAAAGCAAGGCAACGACATTAAAAAACAAGCAGTAATGCAATACAGTGAGGACATGAATAACACAAAATATAAGATCACTTAAAGGCAATGTTGTAGAAGTGGGTCTTGAGCTGAGCTTTAAAAATGTCTACAGAGGCTGCCTGACGAAGGTACAGAGGGAGCTTGTTCCATGCCGATGGCCCGTAGAAGCAAAAAGCTGCTACATGATGTAAATGTATTATTAATCATCATATTTCTCTCCCACAGCCTCTCCTCTGAAGCAGAGAGTCATCAGAATGACGGTGTCGATGATCATTCTGTGTGGACAGTTCATCTTCCAATATTTCTTCTGGAAGAGGAGGGTAAATATACTTGTCTTTCATTCAACCACAATCCTTAACCTTAGAACACTAAACCCTTTCACCCTAGAGCCTAGAACACTAAACCCTTTCACCCTAGAGCCTAGAACACTAAACCCTTTCACCCTAGAGCCTAGAACACTAAACCCTTTAACCCTAGAGCCTAGAACACTAAACCCTTTCACCCTAGAGCCTAGAACACTAAACCCTTTCACCCTAGAGCCTAGAACACTAAACCCTTTCACCCTAGACCCTAGAACACTAAACCCTTTCACCCTAGACCCTAGAACACTAAAACCTTTCACCCTAGAGCCTAGAACACTAAACCCTTTCACCCTAGAGCCTAGAACACTAAACCCTTTCACCCTAGAGCCTAGAACACCAAACCCTTTCACCCTAGAGCCTAGAACACTAAACCCTTTCACCCTAGAGCCAGTGTAAACGACACTGATCCAGACTTGTGTTCAGTTAAATCAAAGTTTGCTGCTGCTGTGTGTCTCCCAGGCCGCCAGGATGCAGCGTGTAGACGTGGAGAACGTGGAGATGGACTACGTTAATGTGGAGGCTTCCAGCGCTGACGCCAGACTCAGTGAAGAAGAAGAAGAAGAAGAAGACGGCTACGAGGAGCCAGACGAGCTTCTGGAATGATCTCAGCTCATTAGGAGACTACGAGGAGCGTCTGGAATGATCTGAGACGGGGCGGTGGTGGCTCAGGGGTAGAGTGGCCGGATGGTAACCGCAAGGTTGCCAGTTCAAACCCGGGCTCCCCCAGAGTTAGTGTCGAATTGTCCTTGAGCAAGACTCTGAACCCCTGATTGCTCCTGATGTGCAGGTTGGTGCCTTGCATTGTTTCCTCCGCCATCGGTGTGTGAATGTTTGTGTGAATGGGTGAATGTGATGCACAATCTATGTAAAGCGCCTTGGATAAAGGCGCTATATATATGCACCATTTACCATTTAAAACAATATGTCACCATTTTTGTCCACTCACTCTGTTGTTGCATTCACACGGGCAGATGAAACAATGCAGTCTACTGTTCATTGTCAATGTAATCTATGCAGCGCCATGACGTTGTTACAATGTAATCTATGCAGCGCCATGACGTTGCAAAGATGGTCTACCATTCATTGTCAATGGAAGCCAGCGACAGACCGGGGGGGGGGGGGGGCAAACCACCAAAATCACTGAATGCTCCTTTAATGTACAACAGTACTGACAGCAACACATTCTTAAAGCAGCTACCAAAGTAAAAGCTCTGGATGTGTTCATTCTTAAAGCAGCTACCAAAGTAAAAGCTCTGGATGTTTTCATTCTTAAAGCAGCTACCAAAGTAAAAGCTCTGGATGTTTTCATTCTTAAAGCAGCTACCAAAGTAAAAGCTCTGGATGTTTTCAAACTGTTTTGGAAACAGCAGACATGATAACAAAGATCTGCTATTATTGAAGATATAAAATATTAATTGGTTAATGTATGTTTGTTAAGTATTGTAATAATGACATACTCAATAACCTACCTCCTAACCTACATCTAAATTGTGTAAAGAAAAAAATGAAAAGAAAAAACAAAAAAAATATCACACTGAATATAACCTACCGGTATGTATCTATGTAATCTACTATATGCCATATTCAGGTTCTTGGGGCCGATTCATACTCCTATTTTAGAGCCGAATAAAAGTCGGTTCGGCTCTGTAGAGCCTACAATGTGACGTCATTTGAGGTTCGGGGTGGGGGGGGGGGGGGGGGGGGGTACCGTCCTAAAGTCGGCTCTTCGGTGATACTGAAAATTTCTGACGAGCCAAAATCATTTCGGCACTCCAGCGTCGAAACAGCGGTAAAATAGGAGTATGAATCGGCCCATACATGTGCATATATGTGGATGAATAGGAAATATGCAGTCTCTATATAGCTTATGCCATTTATATTTACATGTAGGGGGGGGGTGCGTCGGGAGGTAACAGGGGGTGCATGGGGGGGGGGTGCGTCGGGAGGTAACACGGGTTGCATGGGGGGGGGGGGGCTTGGCCAAAAAGGTTTGGGAACCGCTGTGTTACTCATTCCCCGCCGAGATCGCCTTATGATGCCTTCTGGCCCCAAACGCACTCGTCGCAGAGATTGCCTTTTTTTCAATATAAATTGATTACGGTTCAAAACTGTTCTGTAAGCACTCGTAGCACTCCGGTTCCGGTGCGATGGGAAATATAAAAAGATAAAAGTGAAAATGCCGCTGGCTTATGCTGTCATTGAGTTGCAAGGATCCTTCCAGGACTAGTTCTGATGTAATGTTGTGTTCACACTGAGAACAACCAGGACTTGTTCTGATGTAATGTTGTGTTCACACTGAGAACAACCAGGATTAGTTCAGATGTAATGTTGTGTTCACACTGAGAACAACCAGGATTAGTTCTGATGTAATGTGTTCACACTGAGAACAACCAGGATTAGTTCAGATGTAATGTGTTCACACTGAGAACAACCAGGATTAGTTATGATCAAACTAACCATTTTGTACTTTTTGTATTGTTGCTTTTTTTTACATGGTCTGTGAGCTCAGTTAAAGCTGCAATCCACACGTTTTATGTCCAACTCAGGATTTAAACACAGATATGGACGTGTTTAATGTAGTATTATTGTACATGTATACATTAAACTGCACTGTGCTGACGTGTACTATGTAGTGTACATCATACAGTAGCAAATAAAACTTGAATTACAATACGTTGTGGATTACAGCTTGAAGAAGCAGTTTGTATGTGATATATTTTCTTATCTCTATGATGTTACTTTGTGTAATTAAACTAGGGCCGGGACTAATTGCGATTAATTTAGATTAATTAACTACAGAAAAATGTATCGCGATTAACTACAGATAAATTAATCGCACCTTTTTTTCACCGCGGAACGTTTCTCACTGGGTGCTTTTCTATAGTACTGAAAACTGGAAATAATAAAAAGTCACTCCATTTTGTGTTGCCTAGAACTGGAGGTCTGACAAAAAACAGTAACAATATGAAGTAAGTACAGCTTTGTGATGTCACTGAGATGTACTTGTTACTGTTACTAATTTTCTTTCAGACCTCCAGTTCTAGGCAACACAGAATGGGGTGACTTTTTATTATTACAGGTATATATTAATGACAGTAAAATGTTGAAAATGAGTGGTATCCTGTAGTCACTATTCATTGATTCACTGGGATACCAAAAAACATTAAAAAAAAAGGTTTCTCGCTGTTCTCGGGTTGAATATTGATATGCGATTAAAATGCGATTAATCTAGATTAATTAATCGCAAAGCCTCTGATTAATTAGATTAATTTTTTTAATCGAGTCCCAGCTCTAAATTAAACATTATGTTTTTAGATGATTACAGCTTGAAGAAGCAGTTTGTATGTGATATATTTTCTTATCTCTATGATGTTACTTTGTGTAATTAAACATTATGTTTTTAGATTATTACAGCTTCAAGAAGCAGTTTGTATATGATATATTTTCTTATCTCTATGATGTTACTTTGTGTAATTAAACATTATGTTTTTAGATTATTACAGCTTCAAGAAGCAGTTTGTATATGATATATTTTCTTATCTCTATGATGTTTACTTGTGTAATTAAACATTATGTTTTTAGATTATTACAGCTTCAAGAAGCAGTTTGTATATCGTTGCTGTCGGGAGGAAAACTCCATGTTTTGAGGTTTTTGGTCAGTGCTATTGAACACACTTCACGTCTGTGTGTTGTTTCGAAAATATTGAACCAATGAAAAGTAGTAAAAAAAACACTGGACAAAACCTCTGAACTCCATTTGACCCTCAAACTGTCTGCTAAAGCAGCTAACTCATGGAAGTAATTGACAATATATTATTTAGTCACAACACCAACTTTGACCACAGCATTGCTTTGTTTTCAAAATATAAGGTTTTCTTAATTTCCTGAAATATCTTTTTTTTTAATTTCCTGAAAGGTTTGGAGTTAGATGTTTTCTTCCCGACAGCAGAGATATTATATTTATATGATATATTTTCTAATCTCTACGATGTAACTTGTGTACTTAAATATTGTGATGTTTTTAGATGATTAGTATGCTAATTAGAGAAGGTGAGTGGACATGTTTAAATCAGTGGTTCTCAAACTTGTTTCCTTCCTTTTCTTGATGCATTTAGGCCACAGAGCCTCCGTAACTCTGAGGTTCCATTTGGCACACTCTCAGAGTTAACCAAAATATTTGAGCTGCAAGGACCCCTGGGGGTCCCCGGACACCACTTTGAGAACCACTGGGTTAAAGGACAGGGTCATTCCTACTATCCGGTGCCATTTCAGCCTATAGTAACGTTTATTTTTTATTTATTTTTTATAAATAAATCATAAAAAAATTAGATTTATTTTACATTCTTTCTGACCTGGGCGGGACACAAATGGCACCTATAGGAATGACCCGACACTTGTTGTGGCTGCAGTTTGTAGCGTTGACTATCTGATCGATAATCGATGCACAACACGATCAATCAATCGATCGATCGGTCGTCTTCAGTGTCGCCAGATGCACAATAATTATCCTCAATAATTCCAAAATCGGCCTCAAATGTAGGCCATATCTCAAAAAAAGGCGTGTGTACATTTTCTAAATTCCCTGCAGCTGCTGATTTGGGATCCCGGTTCGGCCTTTCAAAATAAGTCAATCTGACCCTAGATCTGTACTTCGGAGGCATTGAAAACATTGGCCGCGTCTTTCCAGTCCAGATCCAATCTGACCCTGGATCAGTTGCAGGCTTTTATTTGTGTATAAGGTTTAGTTCCCAGGAGGTCGTCTGCTTCCATGCAGCATTATGTGTTTTAGTCTCGTGTAGGACTCTCGAACAAGATTGTTTCTTACAATAAATACAGGGAACAAAATGTGACATTACATATTTACACGCATGATATTTGGCTGTGTACGATAGTTTTCTTTCAAATACAATAACCGTCCGGTACCATAATTGAAATCTGGCAACACTGGCCATCTTGAGAGAGAACCTTAATTCTGTGATTGACAGCAGTTCCATCTTGTTTTGTACCGTCTTATTTTTCTATGCAATAAATGATCTAGAAACATCCGCTCTGGTTTAGTCATTCTCTACAAAACATCTGCTCTGGTTTGCATAACAAATAGGCTATATATGTTGTCAAAAGGCCTAAACTATACTTTGACTTTTACTATTTTGAAAAATGGAATACTTGAATAGTTAAAATAGATCTACATCGACACGTTGTGAGCTTGTAGATTGGCTATTTTAACTATTCAAAAATGTTTTTAAAAATAGTAAAAAGGAAAAGAAAGGAAAGGGAAGGGCCCCTTGTCACTTAGGGATTGATTGATTGAAATATTTATTAACAGTTTGCAGAATTACAGTAGCCTACATTTCAAGCACAAATTCAATACAAACACTGTTAACTGTGAGTGTACGACCCAATTAAGCATTACACTTGTTTACAAGAGAGGGTCCACCATGTTCAATTCATCAAAACATTTAGATCAAGGACACTTTAGTCTAGTAGCCAGAATGTGAACCCGGACATGGCCGTCATCACAGAGGTGATGATGTCAGCACTGTAATTGGGCAAGTGGGCATGGTTTTTAGCCCAAAACTAATGCTTGGAATGGATTCAGCATCCTGAAAACCCCGTAGTTTGCAATGGCACATGCTACATAAAGGCAAGCATGATGACATTTTGAATATTTTGCCATATAATAGGTCCTCACTAATAATCATGATACAATGGCACGATTCACATCATCATTAGGCAGATTATTTTTTAAACAATATTTGTTTTACAAAAATGTTTAGATTTTCATTATCGTGAGAACGATGGCTTCCATTTTCACATTTCACTTTTCAGGACTAGAAAGCCTGCAGTTTCTATTAGCTTGGATTCCCCATCGATGATGTCACTGGAAGACGGTTTCTGAACTGCCCACAGCCCCCCTATGAGACACAGGCAGAGTAGAAAACAATTGCACCATTTTATCATGATTATTAGTGAGGACCTATTATATGAAGATAGGTTGAAAAGTGGTGAAGTGGTCCTTTAATGGTATGGTCACAGATTATGCCAATTATGAAAATTGCTCAACATATGCAAGTTAGCATCCGGCAGTTTCTACATGCTGGGGACCCATACTAAACATTTATTACATCAGTTTCTACATGCTGGGGACCCCTACTTAACATTTATAACATCAGTTTCTACATGCTGGGGACCCATACTAAACATTTATAACATCAGTTTCTACATGCTGGGGACCCCTACTAAACATTTATAACATCAGTTTATACATGCTGGGGACCCCTACTAAACATTTATAACATCAGTTTCTACATGCTGGGGACCCATACTAAACATTTATAACATCAGTTTCTACATGCTGGGGACCCATACAAAACATTTATAACATCAGTTTCTACATGCTGGGGACCCATACTAAACATTTACAACATCAGTTTCTACATGCTGGGGACCCAGGCCTACTAAACATTTATAACATCAGTTTCTACATGCTGGGGACCCATACTAAACATTTAGAACATCAGTTTCTACATGCTGGGGACCCCTACTAAACATTTATAACATCAGTTTCTACATGCTGGGGACCCATACTAAACATTTATAACATCAGTTTCTACATGCTGGGGACCCATACTAAACATTTATAACATCAGTTTCTTCATGCTGGGGACCCAGGCCTACTAAACATTTATAACATCAGTTTCTACATGCTGGGGACCCATACTAAACATTTATAACATCAGTTTCTACATGCTGGGGACCCATACTAAACATTTATAACATCAGTTTCTACATGCTGGGGACCCAGGCCTACTAAACATTTATAATATAAAATGTTGGTGTACTCAACATGTCCGGGTTCACAGTGGGGCTCTATGGGCTGGCTACTATAGACTACTTCACTGATATTATATTATTGTAGTCATTAGTCCTCATGTTCATGTTCACTCTCCCATTGGAAATGAATAGATTCTCTCTCAATTCAATTCAAATATTATACTTTATTGCCTGGCATGACAAGCATTATTATATTGCCAAAGCATTACATAGCCTATACAGTGTATGAAACAAAATAATAAATTAGACATAATCAGAACAAATAATATAAACAAGACAAGGAAAAACATAAACAAAATCACATTGATCTATTAATTGTAGTAGACTTATAGGCTATAGTGTTCACCCATTGTCCCTCATTTTGTGGCAGGCTGATTTTGCTGCCAACCTGGAACATTCAGCTTTTCACCTAATAAGTAGGGGATTGCCTGGATAGAGTCGAACTGTATCCTTGTTTTTTGTATCCTTTGTTTTTTTCTAGCCTGCAGGTGTTCCCTCTTTTCCCCTCTCCCACCTTGTTATGTTATGTTATGTTGAAGAAAAAACAAGAACATTTAGGCCTACCTCACCACCTGGACCTCTTTGGTGGGGACGTAACAACTACAAATAACACCTGGACCTCTTTGGTGGGGACGTAACAACTACAAATAACACCTGGACCTCTTTGGTGGGGACGTAACAACTACAAATAACACCTGCTGGACCTCTTTGGTGGGGACGTAACAACTACAAATAACACCAGGACCTCTTTGGTGGGGACGTAACAACTACAAATAAAGGAAAGAAAGCCTTCTAGCATGGAATTCTCCTTTAAGACCATTTATCAAATGTATTTTACATACAGGTTTTTTTTGTCTTTGTCTTGTCTTGTCACATTTGCCATTGACAATGAAAGGATAATTTATTTCATATTACGTAGACGAGCAAATCGGCTATTTTGGCCAGAATGACATCCGATGGTGCATGTATCTCATTTTATTATAACATTTAGGACCAAACATGGAGGTGTCCATCTGTCCTGTCATTACCCTGAATGTGTTGTTCCTCTCCTTGACCAGCAGAGGGCGCAGTTAAGGCCTATTCATAGTCTGGATTTTCGGTGGCGAGGTGACCACTGCTCCGGTGGTGAGCTGACCACTGGAGCTGAAATAACGTTGAGCAGTGGTGAGTAAAAACCATAGACTGTAAAAAATATGGACAAAGCGTTCCCCGGGTCTAACATGAACGTAAAATGAAGCCTGTAATGATATGCTAATTCCTGATGTAAGTCGCCATCTTTCTAGATCCGTTTGGTACCAGCTGGCCATTGGCTGGCTCCGTTTTGTACCAGCTGGTCATTGGCTGCCCAGACAACGAGGCGGGACTTCCCCCCTTCTTCTCCGTTGGTTTTTATTTTGACTCGAGTGGGAGGAGAAGACTCTTGAGTGGGAGGGGAATCCCGATCATAGACTGTAACGGTAGCCACGCCCCTCAGAACATACGCGACTTTATGGTAATTTTTTTAATTAATGGGACCATCATTTTCCAAAAATAATATTATGACATTAGAAATGAGACTTTAAACTAGTGACTGGAAGAAGAAAGTATTCATGACCATGTTTATTAAGGTAATACAGTCTAGGTGAAGTTGGGCCAAAATACATGGGCCTCTATGGAGCTATGGGGCTTTTTGGGTCCAGTCCAGCAGTCCAACAGGCCATTATATGAACTACCGATTTCAAATGAGGCTTCACGAAATATCTGGCTGACTGCCCCCCTGGTAAAAACAGAGAGAAGGGCTGGAGCGGTGGCGGTGGTTTGCTCTTCACCGGGGCTCGTGACGTCATGTTGTAGTTCGGTGGTCACCCCACCACCGTAAATCCAGACTATGAATGAGCCTTTACTCTCCTAATAAAAAGACAGATTGTTTTTGTTCTTGTTCGATTGGGTGAAGCAAGCTGAGATGGTGACGTCATCATGTGCTGCTATTCAACGTTGCCATGTCTCCTTATTTAAGCAACTCTGGGCTTGTTTCCTAATCCTAATGTTGTTTAAACCAGATATTCCAGATTATTATTATTATTATTTTAAATGCAGATCTACAAACTCACAATGTGTCACATTTTCCAGAGTTGCAGGTTGTGGTTTTTTGGTCTTGTTTTAAATACCCGGTGACTTGTTTTGAATATCAAACAAGCCAACATTTATTTAATGTATATCCTATAAATACTCATAGGTTTGGAACTTTGGGTGACAGAATGGTGTCTCTACTATGTGTGGAATAGTATATAATAAATGACCAAAAACATTCATAATTATAGACATGCATAGTATTATTATGATAAATGTATCAACTATGTATAGTAATATGGCGATATTATTGGGCTTATTTTGGCTTGCTTCTCTCACAAGAGTTGGCAACACTGCTGCTATTCCACCGTCCCAATGTTGCCATGTCTGCTTATCATAAGCGGCTTTGGGGCTTGTTTTTCCTGTAAAGTTGCTTATAAATAGTGGTACTTTTTTGGGGCTTGTTTATATTAAAGTTAAGTCGCTTATTTAGGCTTGTTTCCTAATGTTGTTTAAAGCAGTGATTCTCACACATCTCCATGTCAAGGACCTCCACATTAATACATTTCTCCAACTAAGGACCCTACATTTAACTAAGGACTAAGAACTCTACATTTAACTAAGACTAAGGGCCGATTCATACTCCTATTTTAGAGCCGAATAAAAGTCGGTTCGGCGCTGTAGAGCCTACAATTTGACGTCATTTGAGGTTCGGGGGGGCGGGTACCGTCCTAAAGTCGGCTCTTCGGTGCTACTGAAGAGTATGAATCGGCCCTAAGGACTCTACATTTAACTAAGGACTAAGGACCCTACATTTAACTAAGGACTAAGGAGTAAGGACCCTACATTTAACTAAGGACCCTACATTTAACTAAGGACCCTACATTTAACTAAGGACTAAGGACCCTACACAGGAACAAGATTTGTGTTTTGTGCATTTTGTTCCATTTTTTGCCATGCTAGTTTTGAAAATAAACAATCTACACAGCTCACAACGCGTCGCATTGCAACACGTTGTGAGCTTGTAGATCTGCTATTTCCAAGGCTTCTTTTGGGCTTGTTTCCATGAACCTGGTTGCTTGTTTCTCTCACACAATGTGGCAACACTGCTGTCTAGGAGTACTGAGTGACTCCGTCCTCACAAGTAGAGATACTCCCGAGGCGAACTGTTGACAAACGGCCCTAGTCTTTCAGGTACAGTAAGCGTCTTTGTTGCATATTACCCTAAGTTACACTATCGTGTATTTGTACGACATATTGTAGCGCCGGCCGCAGCTAGAAGAATATGCAGGCTTTAGACTCTCTTTATAAGGATAGATGACAAGGAGTTTATCATTGGAACGCCACCGGTCGCTCCGTTTATTATTATTCCCCACAACAACTGATCACAGCCAACCCTGGCGCATCACAACACTGCGTCATCAAAGCACGCCAGCCTTCAGGCAAAAGCAAACGATCCTCCGGCCTACAATATTACCCTAACTAACACTAGCATTTTATTTGTACGACATGTATTAGTATCGTGTCTCCGGGGCTAGGCTAGCATCGGGGGCTACATGCATGCTAACGTGCATTATAGCCCTTTCGGGCTGTCTGCCCCGCTGTTAGCTCAGAAAAGAGCTTCTCTCTAAAATGCACTATTTTGGGGAAACTGGGGAAGAGAGCCAGGTTCGAATTGCAGATGTCCGTATAGGTGACCTTTGAGAGCGGTTTTGAAGGAGTCAAGGGATTCACATGTCTTAATGACTGTTGGTCCGGTGTATCCGATTTGGATGAAATCAGATCAAAATGAAATGACGTCTTCCGTCGCCGTGGAAACGGCGTCTTCGGCGCAGATGTTCTAATGGCGACAGAATGCGTAGCTGTCCTCGCAAATGCCACTTTTTTTTTGTCACAATGCCAACCCAATCCGTTATCCGATCCGATTCTTGGGCAGACAGACACTCACATTGCGATAGCCGCAGATCAGTATAAGCCTGGGACCGAGGCTACTCAGGCTAGCCGTATGTTTTGTTGTTATTGAAACAGGAAGACAACCCCGTCTTCCTGTGACTGTCTATCTCCAACAATACTATAGCCTAGCTACGTTTTAGAAATGCACCTATCACCATTGTTGGAGTAGCCTATAGTATGCAGCCCATGTAATGCGTAACACGCATGAATGAATTGTTTCTGACGGGGTTCGAACTTGGTCCTCCGTTTTTCGGCATAAAGTTCCCCAGTCATGGAGCATAGGCCTACTACAGTGAGCCATTCTAGCCATGACATTTTGTAATCGTAATCAAATCATAGGTTATAAAAGCAGCCATCACAACTCAAAACGAACTGGGAACTAGATCAACTTGAAATCTCATTCAGATTCACACCGATTTCCAAAACTGTTTAATAAGCCTACAGATTGGTTGCATATCTCCAACCATCATCATCACCTAAATTCACCATTGGCCTATAGTCATTGTTATACAGGCTGCTCAGAAATAGTAAATAATAAATATGACACGATATAGGTTAGATTTGTTTTCAAACATGATACTAAATATGCATGGCTAAGTGTTTGAGAAGCCAATGTGGTACCATTTACAAATGATTGAATATTGACCAAATTATTGAAACTAATGTTAAATTTGTTCTTTGATTAATATTTGTAGACCTATTACAAGTCAAGCACAAAATCAGTGTCAATTCACATCTGCATACTGCACATATCAAGCCAATTCAAGGTACACACGACAACTTTCAATCACCAACACAGGATTGTACTTTCTTGCCTATTATTTATTATTATTCCTACAGGAGTTTTTTAAAACATTTGTCCATTTAACAGTCCATAGACTTTGGCTGGGATGTACATTTATATACGGGCTCTTTTTTAACAAACATTTAAAGTCCATACACTTGGCTGGCCTATGATGTAATTTCGGAAAGCCAGGCATTGGAGTGTCCATCAGAAAGTGAGAATAAACTAAATATAAAAAACATTGTAGCCTACATAATCTTGCTTTTTGAAAACAAAGAATATGCCAAAGACCAAATAGAAAAAGGGATAGAGAAGGAAATGTAGACAGAGGAGAAGAGAGAGCAGGGGCCTCAATCATTCAGTGAGTGGGGATTAGATGGAGGGGAGTCAAGAAAGGATGTCCTAGAAATAATACTAGGGTGGTTTAGGTAGACTTCCACTGGAGAGGAAGATGGTAAAAGTCCCAAAAACGCCAAAGTTTGGGAGTGAACCTTGCATAGTCTTCTGGAACGCCAAAGATGGCATCAGTGCTCAGTATGTGGAGAAATATTTGAGATTGTAAATATTTTGGACATTGTGTCAAAGTAATTATTCCAGAACGGACACGACTAAAACATGTGGGTTAAATTCCAGTGTGAAGAATAATGTTTCTCACAACTATCAGTCACATTAGGATATATTAACAGTTAAGCTTGAATCTAATGTAATCACATGGACATAGTAGGTTTTAAGATGCAGTTGCAGCATCTGCAAAGGCATTAAGGCAACAACATGTTCACTTAGCCTACAGAGACTTAACAGTTCAGGACGGCACTATATAAAATCTCTCTCAACTACTCTGAACAAACCCCCACACCATTTACACAAAGAGCGAAGAGGCATAGTAAATCAGCCAACACCTGTATGATTCAAAAGTCGTGTTTTAATGTTTCACATCCCATACATGCAAATAGAACTAGCCTCACCAAAATCAGTGATCGATGTATGGCTCCAGATTTGGTCAAGGTTTTGGACTTCCATTCGAAAATGAAAGTTCTGTATATAAACATAATGTGAAAAGGTTCTTCTGTGGCCTGCTGGCAGCATGCATACGCATTTTGGTGGTACTGATTGGTCCAGCGGTTTGTGAGATTAGGTCCATACAGCGCACACGCACACTGTGAAGTTTTGAACTGTCAGCATCTGTGCACCAGTCAGAAGCAACATGGGCATTGTGATTCCACTGGGTTATGTGCAGGCTGGGCACAACCACAAGTGGTCACTTGTGGTTGTAATTCCTACACACACCCAGTGGAACCACAATGCAGATGTATCGCATTGAATCTGAAAGAAGATGGATATATTGTCATTGTTTTGGTTAAAGAAAGCATGTGCTCTCCATGTAAACAAATGTGCTCTCCATGTAAAGAACTGTAATGGTTTCCTACCCAATTATCCAGAGATGCTGTCCCCGTGTGGACTTCCCCACAAAAACACAGATGTGTCAGATCATCTATTCAAAAATATTTAAATTGCACATTCAGTTAATTGAAGTAAAATATTTTGGTTTGATAAGGATGAAATACATTTGATTTAACCGTACCATAATTCTCCATGAGAATGATTCCCATGCTGCATCTGACTGCATCGATGTCCAGGAGGTCCTCCTCCACCCTGGTGCCCAACACCAACATCTCTGCAAGCTTAAATAATAATAAAGTTAGTGTTAGCCGTGTTCTTTAAGAATGTATTACATTGTTAGGATATAATCTTACTTTGCACACAAACACCCCACAGGATGTGGGATCCCTTTGGCGGGGATGGGGGATGGTTTCACATCGCCACCGCCGTGAAATCGTTCCCCCCCGCATCCGGCGCATATAAGCTCTTAAGAAGAAAAAGTTTGTTACTTGCATATCAGAAAACATTGAACATTACAATGAATTTTGATTTACTTGCCTTGTTGCATTTGCAGCCGGTTTAAGCCCTTCTTCTTGGGCACCCATTGGGTCAATCAAGACCACATGGTCCTCTTTGGGATACAGGACCTTCAGCAGATAGGATACTTTATGCAACTATATTTACAACTAAGCCTTTGAAGTTTTAATTTGAATTAATTAAGGTCACTTACTAGCTGAGTATAGTGCCCTTTTTCACACACCACCCCCACAATGAGCTCCCAGTCCAGGGCATCAATCTGCAAGTGATCATTTAATTTGTTAACATGGTGTGATTGTAAGCAACACTTTAAAAAGCAACCATTATCCTTACTTTTTTGACCCCCTTGGTGGAACTGTGCCACAGTGTTGTGTTCTCCACAGACAGGACCTTTATTGGCCTGTTGGCCATTCGGGCCACCCACACCAGATAGGCATTCACAATCTACAAAAAACAAACAATCACTTTAATATTACTTTCATATCAAAGAGAGCACTTTGCAAAACAAGACTTACTTCACTTTGTAATCTCTCCCCTGGTGCCAGGCTGTGGAGATCCAAGGTCAGGACCTTGAACCTGGTGAATTTGGCCCACATTATCTGGCCCTTTGTCATCCCTGTCCATATCGCTGTGAGAACTGGAAATATAGAACATTTCAGTCATTCAAAGTTGTACATTGGGCATCATTATTCTTGATGTTGCATTATTAAATGGGATTTACCATCCAATGTTGAAGGAGGGGGGTGAGTGGAGGGGCCTGCGGATGGTGGGTGGTGGAGGGCAGGAGGAGGCCCAGAGGGGCTGAATGAAGGCTGTGCAGGGCCCAGGTCAGGAAGAGGGCTGGAGGGACTGGGTGACAGTTGGGGAGGGTGAGGACCAGGAGGAGGAGATAAAGGACAAAGTGGTGGAGGGGGGCGAGCCAGAGGAAAGGTTCCAGCTGGCTTTAGAAGCTTTGCTGGAATCCTCTCCACTGGCTCTATGTAGCGTGAAAGCTGGTCCGAATTAGAAAATTGCTTCTCTCCTTTGTTCCCAACCAAGTACACCGCTTTCCCCTTTATCTCAGTGATGGTGTATGGCCCCAGCATCTCTGGGGCCATTTTCCCGCCCTTCCTCTGATCCTCCCTAATATTCTTTTTGAGGACCCTATCCCCAACTGCCATGACGTCATCCCAGCCCTGCGCAAGCTTCCTCTTCCTGACCTTGTCCTGTTGCACTTGGACATTGCCCTGCACAGCCTCATAAATGACAGGTTGCTTTCTCAGCCCCTCCGAGACCTCCTCTCTCATCATGAGGCCCTCCACTTCTTCTGGACTCACCTATAGTACAAAAACACCAGGTGGGGTTATTGACAGTATATGTTCAACATATTTTCATTTAAGTTCATAAAGTCAAGTATAACTAAATGCATTTGAAATAAAATAAGTTACTTTTCAGGATTCCAATTAAATAGCAAAACAATAATTCATGATTTAAATTCAAATATAGCAAAATAGCTGATCTATAAGCTTAAAGCTTGTGGAAATATAGTGGCCCGCTCCATCGTCAAAGTTGCCCACCCCTGAAAATCAATATGCAACTGGCATTGACCTCTCAGAACACCATTTCACAATGCGGTGAGAGACTGTAGATTGTCCATTTGTATAAAGGAGGTTAAACTCAGTTGGTGCAATTGAGCCCCTTACATTATAGTCCTCCAGGACCTCAGAGGGTTACCTGGCCTCCCTGCCAAACATGAGGTAGTATGGTGAGAATTTGGTTGTTAGCTGTTTTTTTTGTCCTCAGGGCGAACATTATACGTTGCAGGTGTTTGTCCCACAGTGTGGGGTGCTTGTTGCAGAGTGCTGTAAAAGACCTGAAAATAGCCACATAACATAAGAGCAGACATTCAGACGCTTTTAATGTACACCAGTCATGTATGTAGAGGTGTATCTGACAAGTTGACGTATGCAACGTACCTCTGGATGGTGCCATTCATGTTCTCTACCAGCCCATTGGTTTGGGGGTGGTAAGGGGCGGAAAAGCTCCGCTTTATCCCAAGTGCTTGGCACAGCCCATATTTCACCTAGTGTTAGTATAGATGAAGTTAGTTCAGTGTGTTGAAACAGTAGCTACACGCTAAGCTAAGCTAACGATCCCCGAGCCTATACTGTATAGGCTCGGGCAACGTTAGCTTAGAGTTAGCGCCCCCTCTGAGCCTGTGCGGGGAGGCAAGACTTCTCCACTGTATAGGCTCGGGGATCATCAACGTGAACGAACCCCGACACCAGCGCTGCAAAAATGGACAGATCTACAAGCTTAGCGTAGCGAACGGCACTGCAAAAACAGGCAGGACGCGATGCCTTGAGAGCCTGTGGATCAGCCCGGCCGCAGGAGCTTGTGGGCTCCGCTCCGAGCCTCCGACGGACCGGTGCGGGGAGGCAAGGGAGCAAGACAGCAAGTTACCCTGGCTGCGCAGCAGAAACGGACTGATCTACAAGCTCTCAACGCCTAGCGAACGGAGCTGCAAAAACAGGCAGGACCCGGCACCTTAAGAGCTTGTAGATCTTAGCTGTTCTCACTTTACTTTTATGACACGAATACATCGTCAATCGCCGATTCTTGGTCAGACGATGGGCGGTTGAAAAAAATTGGCATATCGCCCAACCTTAATATGAACATTAATGTATATCACAGGCCTTATTGGCAGGGCTGCACATAAGTGGTGCGCAGGTGCGCATGCGCGGTAAAAATTAAAAATGCGCTGTCAATCAAGCGCCGGGAAGCGCTTCTGCGTACCAACAGCTGGGGCCGCCCAGAATGATTATTATGGCCAGAATAATTATTATGGCCAGAATACTAGAAAATGTTGTGGCGAGAGCATTTCCCACCGACTGCCACTCAAAGTGGCTACTGGCCCAATCACAGCGCGTCCTTACTCATAAGGGGGAGGATCCATGCTTCTTTCTGAGTGCTAGGAGCCTGGGAGGAGGCGGAGGGCGGTTGACAGGAAAACCTTACACAAATAGTTTCGTCTTCTCTTCTCCGTTTCAGATAGCAAACTACTGTAGTCCCCGGTGTAAAAGGTCATGCTTTGGATTCTTTGCACTCTTCCCATTTGCCGCTGTGCTTGTGTTTGTTTTCCGGCTGTTGGAGCAGCATGGTTGCTCGTGTGCGATGCCGTCTCAAAACCCGAATCCGAGGCAGAAACCAGCGTCTCTCACAGCCTAGGCACCGGCCACCGACTTTTTACGGGTACTAAGGTTTTAGTTCCGACATAGTGGAGTGGGAAGAGTTTAAAGCATTGCGGACTGGCACTGCTGCTGCCCAACATGAACACCGTGTCTCGACATACTGTCCCTTATTATAAAGTCGGGTAGTGTACACTGTTTATTTTTTTCACCGAGGAGCCATGTGTGTGTGTCTGACTGTCTGACTACGTACGTCGCCTCATCTAAAAACAAAAGGGAACTAGGGAAGCCTGATGTATGATTCGCCGTACTATGTGTCGCATGTTAAAAAAAATTGCTGATCTGCAAGCTCACAACGTGTCGCAACACGTTGTGAGCTAGTAGATTGGTTATTTAAATACAAAATAATACAAAATCTAAATATTGCTTTGATGCTCATATCATATTATCCTTAAGTTGTTAACTTGTTTTTATTATAATATGCATTCCATAGGGCTGGACCACACATGGACCTAGATTTTAGCAAATTTATATATTTTTAATAATGGGATGAATCTACAACAAGAGCCATTCTAGGGCTAAATCTAGAGTTGCAATACCCTCCATTGACTCCCCACTCATCCAATAAATATTGTTTTGCTATAAGTTATTCATCCCTCTTTTATCCATCCGGCGAGACGGGTCGCCGCATTTTAGGAGCACCAAGCAACTCCTCCAGGTGCTCTTCTGAGTACTAGACCAAAAAAGTTGTGTGCAGCCCTGCTTATTGGTCAAGCACAAACAGTAAGTGAAGGTGATCTACAAGCACATGAATTTAAATTGATGCTTCAATTTGACATTGTTTTCCTAAATTGGCCAGCATGTACAAAGAATATTAATTTGGATGAAACTTGACCCTTCCAACTTACCCATTTGCGGATGTCATTTTGCATGCCAGGCCAGTAATATCGGCGGATCACTGCGTCATGGGTCTTCTCCACACCGCAGTGACCACCGATATCACTGGCATGGAATTCCCTAAAGATGTTAGAGGCCTCAGCAGCCGGTGACACCACCTGCATAGGTAAATACCATATAGAGATGAGATTGACAGATACTGAAAGGACCACTTCACCACTTTTCAACCCATCTTCATATGATTTATACATATATAGCCTAATTGCATTCATCCTCACTATATGAAGACAGGTTTAAAAGTGGTTTAGTGGTCATTTAAGATTCCTCTTTTGATCAATTCAATTGTTTGAGCACTAAAAGTAACCATGAAACACATTGACCTTTGCATAGTGGTTCTCCACGTTCGTGCAGCGCTGGCAAAGATAATGAAGGACTCCATCTAGTACAGATGAATGAGAAATGTAAAGCAGAGCTTTCCAAGATACTTTAAGACATTTGATCATCTACTCAGGCGTATGTGAACACCACAGTTTTAGAGTTGATCAATTCTGTATTTATATATTTGATATTCTAATCATTACATTTATAATTTTATAAGACAAATATATTATGTAGAATTGATAGTGTAACAGAATACATACCCTTAAGCATATAGTGCTCAGCCGTCCTCTTGAAATTAAATTTCCCCTGCAGGGTTATGGCACTGGCAGGAGGGATGATATCATGGAGTTTATACTCCTGTATACTGTCCATATCTACACTCTCTATACTCTATGCTCTTCTAGTCTATACTATGCTCTATACTATACTCTATACTCTATTCTATACTATACTCTATACTATGATCTATACGCTATCTATATGCTATCTTTACTTATACTTTACTTGCTCGCTCGCTCTTTGCTTTGTCTCTTTGTCTTTCCTACTTCCCACACAATTGTTTGTTCTGCACCACCTTATATCTGTTTGTTAATCACACCCCAATTACTCAGGTGTGGCCCCAATTACTCAGCAGCAATGGCTCAGGGGTAGAGTAAACACATGGTGAACGCAGGGTTGCCAGTTCGATCCCAGCTTCCCCCAGAGTTGGTGTCAAAGTGTCTTTGAGCAAGACACTGAACCCCCAATGTGCAGGTTGGTGCCTTGCGGCCCTTGCCTGTCATCGGTGTAGTGAATGTGTGTGAAATTGTGAATGTAATAAACAATCAATCATTTAGTCATTCCTGTTTGGCTATCTATTGCTATGCACTGACTTCTGTGGGAACAAGGTGCCCTCCCCATAGGCCTCAGTGTTGAGCACCAAATTAAGTTTGTTTGTAAGCCATGTTACGGCCAAAACCGCACTTAACTGAAGGCTGGTGTACTGTCATGTAATGTTCAGTGTGTGTAGGCCTACTCTTTCAATGAGTCTTGAGTACCAATGTACCAGACCTTGACTGTTGAGGCTTAGCTCCTTGCTGTGCTCCTAGATTATTTTGAATTATTAGATTATTTTTTTTGTATTGTATTTTACTTTTTGATAACCCAACTGCCAATTAGCTGTTAATTGTTACTAATTGACTTGTTATTTCTGGTGTACTCAGAGAAGAGCGGACAGTTGTACTGTGGGGGAGGACTATCTTGAGGGCTCTTTACCCATCTTCCTAATCACCAGTGTGTCTGGTTGTGTAGTGCAAGTGTGGTTTGCTGTGGATTTGAAGTAGTTTGACCTTCACCCCTCTTCTTCTCTCCTTCCCCTAGTCAATTGTGTTCAACTTTTTAAATATCTTGTACTGTATAACCCGATTAATGAAATAAAAAATGATATTTTATGCTTTGTTACAATAGTTACAATGAACCTGTGTTGCACTTTAGCACTTTAAATTCCCATGGTGGCAAACATGGGTTTGTTGCACATGTCGTATGTGTGATTATCACATATTGGCTCTATTCCAAGCAAGGTCCTGATCATGCACATATTCTTGATTATAGGCCGTTATCAGCACCTTACAATAGGGCCGCCAATGGTCATACTGGCTGAATGTGTCATTTCCAACTCTATTGTCGGTGCATGGAAACTAGGGGCTACTAATATATTCTATTCTCTGCCTATCGGGACGTAACTCGGACGGCGCTGAGTCGGGTCTGGTGGCCGTCGCAACACTCGGCACGGCGACTCGCTCGGCGGTGCCTCATGTGGCTCAAGGCCACCAGACACGGCGCGCCTCCGTCATTGACATCAGTGACATTATCACATACTGAAACACTGAGTATGCCAGTATAGCCATATTGGCCCTATTGGAAGGTGCTGATAACAGATAGTGTGTATAGAATGGCGCACATGCTTCTGACTGGTGCACAGATGCTGACAGTTCAAAACTTCGAATCCCATGATGAGAGCCTTTTATTTATATTCATCCATCCGTTGATGCGTTTATTTTGACGCTTTAAATGGGCAGAATATTGTGTGTGAAACTGAAACATTAGCAGCATTCGCTTTGATAATTTGGAGCACATTGACTGACCAAGTCACGTCAGTGTAATTTGGCTTTTGGGCATATTTAGGTCATGTTATAAAGAAATTGTTACTTTAACATCATGCATCATATTTACTATTTATATGTGGCCTGTATAACATTAATTACCATAAGGTGAACTTATATAGGTGAGATGGTGATGTTAAAAACAAATCTGTAGGCTTATTAAACAGCCGTTTTGGAAATCGGTGTGATGAATGAGATTTCAAGTTGATCTAGTTACCAGTTCGTTTTGAGTTGTGATGGCTGCTTTTATAATGATTTGATTACGATTACAAAATGTCATGGCTAGAATGGCTCACTGTAGTAGGCCTATGCTCCATGACTGGGGAACTTTATGCCGACAAACGGAGGAGAAAGTTCGAACCCCGTCAGAAAAAAAACGTTTTATAAACGTGTATTTATTCTTTCATCGATGCGTTTATATTGATGCATTACATGGGCTGCATAGTTAATGTATGTGACACATATGTTTACTCATAGTTGCATTTATAAAACGAATTGTTGTACATAGACAGTCACAGGAAGAAGGCGAGTGTCTTCCTGTTTCTCAACAACAATCACAACAACAAAATACAGGGCTAAAGGGTGTGCAACCACAACGCAATGTGAGTGTCCGTCCGTCTCCCCGACGCTTCTTAATCCAAACGAGAATCAGATCGGTATGTTTTGATAAGTTGGCATTGACGAGGACAGCTACGCAGTGTAGGGTCCGTGTAGGACCACAATGGAACATCAGCCGTTACTAGGACGACGGTGACGCGATTTCAAGTTGATCTGCTTTCACGGTAATCTTTGTCACCGGCGTTCCACATTTTGGTGGTATAGGAGCGAAATTAATTTAGTCCCTTATTTTTGCCGAATGGTTTGTTGAACTCCCTCTGGTGATGTTGGTGTGGACTTTGTTGACATTAAGGAAGTATTTAGACGGGTACATGGGTAGTGCATCTTGTGGACCAGGCCCATTGCAAGATGCTGTACTCTGTCGTCAACCCTAACCCATTCCATCCTGTCAAAGTGGGCAGGGGTGAGGTGGGTTCGGGGTGTGAGGCCAAGTAGTTGTCTGACCAATTTGTTTTGGGAAGTCTGGAGCCTTGTTTTAAGGGCCTTTGGGGTGCTGTGGTACCAGGAGGTGCTAGCCCCTCTCGGAACCCCCGTAAAGGTTTCTGACATTTGGATGTTTACGTCTTTACGGAGGGTCCCTCTGCACTTCGTAAGCCTACAATAGGACGCAGCTGTACATACCGTACATTTAGGCATTTAGCAGACGCTCTTAATCCAGAGCGACTTACATTAAGCAATAACAAAGCATGGCATACATCACATATATATAACAAGTAGTTATCATGAATCATGCGTAAACTAAGAACGTAACAGTGGAGTATCTATGTAAACTATACATACTATACTATATTATACATGTGTACTATAATTCCCTAAAGCATGAATCCCATAATCTCCAGATTCACATGTTGGAGAGTTGGGCTAACACCACTAGGTCTCCAGTTATTAAAGGTGATATAGACAAGTTTTCAGCCAAAAATTTAAATATATATAAATGTATTCTTTTGGCCTTTTCCCCCTGTATCTTTCCCTATATTATGATGCTGAGGTGTTCTCCTGCAACAGCACACTCCCCCTTTTCCCCCCTGTGGCTGAATGCACTGTTTATATCCACTACAGTTTACTACTCGGGACGTCGGAGGGGATTTAAACTTTTAGCCAATTGCAGCGCGAGGCAGTGACGGTGTGTTCAACCCAGCACTGCAGTATTATAATGAAAACGCGACAACTTAAGTAAAAAGTGGTTCATCTTCCCCCATCCTCCCCTATGTGCTTTTGTTGAAATGGTGGAAGTGAGTAATAGTATTTCACCCTGCACCGCCGCGGCGACTGCCTGCCTGCCGGCCGGCCGGCCGGCTTGAAGCATGCATTCAACCCGTGCTCGCCAACGGTGACAGGCCGTCGCGGATCATCATAGCGATTTTTCTTCATTGCAATGAATAACCGTGGACAGAGTAGTTCACGATGCTGTAGTGGCATGGGGCATTTGTGGGGCAATATGTTTTATATGCACGATTACAAATAAAAGAGAATTGAATTGAGAGCCAGTGAGTCTCCTCTACTTCCTACTTCCTTATTTGCGGGACTCGGTGTGATATTGCGATTATGCTACAGTTACCCTTAAAAAAAACATGTCAACTCAATGTCATTGTTGTAACTAAGATATCGATAGAAATTCATAATTTTGTAATGTCATATTTAGCCATACGAGCGCAATATCCATAGCGTCCGTCCCAGCAGCAACAACAATCCCATAGCCTGAAGTGACCTGGCTCAGCCAATAGAATGAGGGGGGGAGGGGGGTGGAGCTAGATATGCATTTGTTTGGAAATACTCACTCACTTCTGTGTACAAACACTGGAAACTTGTCTATATCACCTTTAAAGTCCTTCCTTATTCACTTGATTTCAGAGCAGTGTGTGGAGTCCAGACTGATAAGGACTACAATACCCATGAAGCATCACTCCCAGGTGAAGATGGACTCTCCAGACTCAGCCAGGGACGTTTCTATTAAACAGGAAGCTGAAGACGTTTCTATTAAACAGGAAGCTGAAGACGTTTCTATTAAACAGGAAGCTGAAGACCAGCCACACCTCAGTAAGTTTCCTTTCTTTAATATGTTCTGTTCTGTAGGGCTTCCACAATGTCTTATTTTCACTGTACAATAACAATGTCACTCATAATATAGTCCGGTTGCTGATGGGAATATTTATAATTAACCTAATTAATAATGCTAATTAGAAAGGACTGTATACTTTAACTTCGATAGCAGAGCAGGAAAACCCTGAATGTAAAACTTAGGGCTGGGACTCGATTAAAAAAAATCTAATTAATCAGAGGCTTTGGAATTAATTAATCTCAATTAATCACATTTTAATCGCATATCAATATTTGAACCTGAGAGCTGTGAGAAGTATTTTTAAATGGATTTTGGTATACTAGTGAATCAATGAATAATGAATACATAAGTTTAAGCAATAAAACATTGTTTTATTGCACCCTTGGTGCAGCAAATATGACATGACCATAAGAAAACACCTATCTTTCTTCCGTGGACATACAGTAACAGCCATAACAGATTTTACATTTTATTTGGCCATAACCGTTTAGTTAGAAACCATGTCATCTGGACGGGTCCTTGAACTGCTACTGTGAGTTGGAATAACATTAGCTCTGATCCATAGTGTTAGAAGGAGGAAAGTAGGCTTTCAACATATTTTCTGTTAAAAACGAGGGGCTGCACAGCCTGCACTTCTTGTGAGGGGAAGGATCAAATTAAGTACCATATAACTCCTCCTGAGTCCTAACTACGCTATGGACCAGAGCTACTGTTGACGCTAGCTTCAAAGCTAGGCTCGGTGCAACATGTTTTGCATTGAGCCGATACTGGAGGCTTGACGAGGTGTGGTGAATTCTTTATTGAATAATTGCACACATAATAATAATACATTAAGTTGGAAATACTTTAAAAATACCGTTAAATACTAATTATATTATTTATAATATATATAATATATATATATATATATAATATATATATTTATAATTGATAAATATCAATAATGAGTTCACAGAAATAATAGAATGTCCAGTCAGAAGCTTCAATGTCTTAGCCAATTCAGTTAGATTCGGAGAGCACAAAGAATGGATCCACATACAGCCAAATTGTAATCAGATAGAGCACACTACACAGAGGGTTTATATATCATATTGTAATCAGATAGAGAACACTACACAGAGGGTTTATATATCATATTGTAATCAGATAGAGAACACTACACAGAGGGTTTATATATCATATTGTAATCAGATAGAGAACACTACACAGAGGGTTTATATATCATATTGTAATCAGATAGAGAACACTACACAGATGGTTTATATATCATATTGTAATCAGATGGAGAACACTACACAGAGGGTTTATATATCATATTGTAATCAAATAGAGAACACTGCACAGAGCTACGTGTCAAACAACCAAGACATGTCCTCAGTCAATTTGAGTTCAGAGGTTAACAAAAAGTGAACAATGGTGAGACCTGTGGCTGGGAGGTTTACTAATGGTGAGACTGGGAGACGAATATAAAGTTTTAGGGACGTAAGCAAATGTTAGTCGGAGACTAGAAGTCTGCCTCGCTACAAGGTCAAATAATATGTTTTCCACAAATGGGAAGATAATGTAAAGGCTCATTCATAGTCTGGGTTTTCGGTGGTGGGGTGACCACCGGACTACAACATGACGTCACGAGCCGCGGTGAAGAGCAAACCACCGCCACCGCTCCAGCCCTTCTCTCTGTTTTTACTCACCACCGCTCAACGTTATTTCAGCTCCGGTGGTCAGCTCACCACCGGAGCCGTGGTCACCTCACCACCGAAAATACAGACTACGAATAGGCCTTAAGACACCACGGAATGTGGCTATATAAACATACAGGAGATATCTCACGGGACAGAGAGGAGTGATATGAAAGTATGCAGGTCACAGGGCATATGAAGAATAAGTCATGTCATGTAACACGACCTCCACAAACAACAAATGTCTGAAAACTATTCATCAGTTGCTTTTGTAATTTCAAACCATTCTGTGTAAATGGAATCATGGATTTTCTAATTTGTTATACGTTTCCAAAAATGTATAGTTTTCCTAATCTCCTGAAAATGTTAAAGATGGAGTGCCGTGATTTTTGTATTCTTTCCAGTGTTTATGAGGTGACAGTACTTCATTAGAGCCCTTGGTGTGGTTGTTATGTCATGTGTTTATGAGGTGACAGTACTTCATTAGAGCCCTTGGTGTGGTTGTTATGTCATGTGTTTATGAGGTGACAGTACTTCATTAGAGCCCTTGGTGTGGTTGTTATGTCATGTGTTTATGAGGTGACAGTACTTCATTAGAGCCCTTGGTGTGGTTGTTATGTCATGTGTTTATGAGGTGACATTACTTCATTAGAGCCCTTGGTGTGGTTGTTATGTCATGTGTTTATGAGGTGACAGTACTTCATTAGAGCCCTTGGTGTGGTTGTTATGTCATGTGTTTATGAGGTGACAGTACTTCATTAGAGCCCTTGGTGTGGTTGTTATGTCATGTGTTTATGAGGTGACAGTACTTCATTAGAGCCCTTGGTGTGGTTGTTATGTCATGTGTTTATGAGGTGACAGTACTTCATTAGAGCCCTTGGTGTGGTTATATCATGTGTTTATGAGGTGACAGTACTTCATTAGAGCCCCTGGTGTGGTTGTTATGGCATGTGTTTATGACGTGACAGTACTTCATTAGAGCCCTTGGTGTGGTTGTTATGTCATGTGTTTATGAGGTGACGGTACTTCATTAGAGCCCTTGGTGTGGTTGTTATGTCATGTGTTTATGAGGTGACAGTACTTCATTAGAGCCCTTGGTGTGGTTGTTATGTCATGTGTTTATGAGGTGACAGTACTTCATTAGAGCCCTTGGTGTGGTTGTTATGTCATGTGTTTATGAGGTGACAGTACTTCATTAGAGCCCTTGGTGTGGTTATACCATGTGTTTATGAGGTGACAGTACTTCATTAGAGCCCCTGGTGTGGTTGTTATGGCATGTGTTTATGACGTGACAGTACTTCATTAGAGCCCTTGGTGTGGTTGTTATGTCATGTGTTTATGAGGTGACAGTACTTCATTAGAGCCCCTGGTGTGGTTGTTATGGCATGTGTTTATGACGTGACAGTACTTCATTAGAGCCCTTGGTGTGGTTGTTATGTCATGTGTTTATGAGGTGACGGTACTTCATTAGAGCCCCTGGTGTGGTTGTTATGTCATGTGTTTATGAGGTGACAGTACTTCATTAGAGCCCTTGGTGTGGTTGTTATGGCATGTGTTTATGAGGTGACAGTACTTCATTAGAGCCCCTGGTGTGGTTGTTATGTCATGTGTTTATGAGGTGACAGTACGTCATTAGAGGCCTTGATGTGGTTGTAATGTGTTTATGAGGTGACAGTACTTCATTCGATCTAGAGATGCGCCGATCGATCGGCCACCGATCATGATCGGCCGATCATGCCTGTATCGGATCGGATCGGATTCTCAAAATAAATCAAAATTGCCGATCAAAATGCCCGATCAAAACAGACAGTGGGACAGTGGCAAGTCTCCTTTAAGGGGGCGCCTGTTTTTGCAGCTCCGGTCGCTGTTGAGAGCTTGTAGATCCGTCTGTTTGCTGCGCAGCCAGGGAAAAAATAAGAAATAAGTTACGGGAGGCATACTATCATCCGACGGAGCAATGCTCCGAGGTGCGCTGCGGGTCGGGAGAGGGTTGCGGTTAGGTTTAGGTGTCTGCCCCGGGGGAGGTTAGGGTTAGGTTGAGGGAGGAGGTAGGTTGTCGTTCGGACCAATGCTCCGTCGGATGAAAGTACTGCACTCATAAGTTACAGGTGGAGATGAAGTGAAGTTGGAACGGACAAGCAGATGCAAGCTAAGCTATTAGCTTGGCTTGTTAGCTTGAAGCTAACATCACAACCACTGGCTGGTGACATTGTTTTTAGCCACAGCCTGCCAGCCTTAGCCTGCCCAGTGGCCAAGTCTCCTCCTCCCCGGAGAAGTCTTGCCTCCCCGCGCCGTTGGAGGCTGGGAGTGCCGGCTCCATATGCTGCTGCTGATCCAACTCTATGATCCACACAGGCTCTCAAGGCATCGCGTCCTACCTGTTTCTGCAGCGCAGTTCGCTACGCGTTGAGAGCTTGTAGATCTGTCTATTTTTGCAGCGCTGGTGTCGGGGTTCATTCACGTTGTCAATAAAAAAATGAATTAGATTAAAGGCGGAGATGAAGTTCAGTGGGTTGAATCAGTAGCTACACGCTAATCTAAGCACTAAGCTAACGATCAGCGAGCCTATACAGTATACAAGTGCTAACACTAGCAGCCTGCTTTTTATTTTAATCTGTACAGTGAAATGTTCAGTTGTCTGTGTCCGTGCACTGAACATGTACGGTATGTTATTATTATTATATTTTTGTATTTGATGAAAGAAGAAAGCTACAGTTTACTCTCTAAGACAGTGGTTCCAAAACCTTTTCACCCCCCAAATTGACACTGATCAGCCCACGGACCCCCATTTGAAAAGATATGCCAGGGACCCCCATAAGAAGATTGTAGCAGTGATTCTCAAATTTCTCCACCAGTTTAATTTCAAGGACCCCCAGTTTGACTACGAACCCCCATTTAATGCCACTTCTAGCTCTGAGACCCCAATTTATATTGTAAAATCAATGTTAAGTGTTAACCCAAACGGGTCCATTTGGTTCCAAACTATCCTTTTAGCTGGGGACCCCCTGGAACTCCCTCAAGGACCCCTGGGGGTCCATGGACCCCACTTTGGGAACCACTGCATTTTGAGTCTCTACACTGTCTACAGTTTACTCTGTAACCTCCAAGTTGTCTCTAAGAGAGTCTAGAGTGAAATATTGCACGTTGCCTCACCTCATTTTTATACTTACAATGTCAATGATGTGTAAGAAGAGTACAGTAGAAAATACAGTAAGTATATATGCTACACAATGGAAAAAAAATATGGATTTCACGACGCTGTGATCCGTATCGGTAATATCGGTATCGGCCTATACTGTTTCCAGTGATCGGTGATCGGTGATCGGCCCCAAAAAACCTGATCGGAGCATCTCTAATTCGATCCCTTGTTGTGGTTGTTATGTCATGTGTTTATGAGGTGACAGTACTCCATTAGAGCCCTTGGTGTGGTTATGTCATGTGTTTATGAGGTGACAGTACTTCATTAGAGCCCTTGGTGTGGTTGTTATGTCATGTGTTTATGAGGTCACAGTACTTCATAAGAGCCCTTGGTGTGGTTGTTATGTCATGTGTTTATGAGGTGACAGTACTTCATTAGAGCCCTTGGTGTGGTTATGTCATGTGTTTATGAGGTGACAGTACTCCATTAGAGCCCTTGGTGTGGTTGTTATGTCATGTGTTTATGAGTTGACAGTACTTCATTAGAGCCCTTGGTGTGGTTGTTATGTCATGTGTTTATGAGGTGACAGTACTTCATTAGAGCCCTTGGTGTGGTTGTTATGTCATGTGTTTATGAGGTGACAGTACTTCATTAGAGCCCTTGGTGTGGTTATGTCATGTTTTTATGAGGTGACAGTACTTCATTAGAGCCCCTGTTGTGGTTGTTTTGTCATGTGTTTATGAGGTGACAGTACTTCATCAGAGCCCCTGGTGTGGTTGTTATGTCATGTGTTTATGAGGTGACAGTACTTCATTAGAGCCCTTGGTGTGGTTGTTATGTCATGTGTTTATGAGGTGACAGTACTTCATTAGAGCCCCTGGTGTGGTTGTTATGTCATGTGTTTATGAGGTGACAGTACTTCATTCGATCCCTTGTTGTGGTTATGTCATGTGTTTATGAGGTGACAGTACTTCATTAGAGCCCTTGGTGTGGTTGTTATGTCATGTGTTTATGAGGTGACAGTACTTCATTAGAGCCCTTGGTGTGGTTGTTTGTCATGTGTTTATAAGGTGACAGTACTTCATTAGAGCCCTTGGTGTGGTTATGTCATGTGTTTATGAGGTGACAGTACTTCATTAGAGCCCTTGGTGTGGTTGTTATGTCATGTGTTTATGAGGTGACAGTACTTCATTAGAGCCCTTGGTGTGGTTGTTATGTCATGTGTTTATGAAGTGACAGTACTTCATTAGAGCCCTTGGTGTGGTTGTTGTCATGTGTTTATGAGGTGACAGTACTTCATTAGAGCCCTTGGTGTGGTTGTTATGTCATGTGTGTATGAGGTGACAGTACTTCATTAGAGCCCTTGGTGTGGTTGTTATGTCATGTGTTTATGAGGTGACAGTACTTCATTAGAGCCCTTGGTGTGGTTGTTATGTCATGTGTTTATGTGGTGACAGTACTTCATTAGAGCCCTTGGTGTGGTTGTTATGTCATGTGTTTGAGGTGACAGTAATTCATTAGAGCCCTCGGTGTGGTTGTTATGTCATGTGTTTATGAGGTGACAGTACTTCATTAGAGCCCTTGGTGTGGTTGTTATGTCATATGTTTATGAGGTGACAGTACTTCATTAGAGCCCTTGGTGTGGTTGTTATGGCATATGTTTATGAGGTGACGCTGAACGCTACAGTAGTTTGCGAGATTTGTTCGCTACAGTAGTTTGTGAGATTTTCCCCAGACACACAGACCCATTTACAGACATACAGACCCAGAGCTACACCATGGACATATTTTACATTGATTGTTAAGCTACCATCAGTAGCATATTTGTCACAGCATATTTGCTGTGACACCATTATTCAATTTCGAGTTAAAGTAACTAAATATATTACTCCAAATTATTATTTTTGCTCAAATCTGGCTAAAACTACAGTAATAACCTGTAGTTAGTAACAGTTTAGTCAATCTTATCTTGGTAGGAAATAGCTCATTTTGTACATGTACAATGGATTTACATTTTAGGAATCCAGTGTTGACCATCATGTTATGTTTCTACTCCTAGAAATCCTGCACATGGTTGTGTGTAAAGAGGAGGTTTCTCCTGAACAGGAGAGGAGCCCCAATCTGCTCCAGGAGGAACCAGAGCCTCCACACATTAAAGAGGAACAGGAGGAGCTTAAAGATGAACAGGAGGAACTACTTCAAAGACCAGAGGAACCTGTTGGTTCAACGTTGACATTACTAGCAGTGATAAATGAAGAAGAAAATGATGATGATGAAGAAGAAATATCTTCCCACTGCTCTGAAGTTGAAGTTGAACTTGAATCTGAAACGGCAGTCACTGAAGACAGTGATGATTGGGAAGAGACCAGTGAAGACGATTATGACGAACGGCGTGACAATAGTTTCAGTGACTCAGGTTTCCTGAAGGAGCACCAGCGTGTCCATACTGGAGAAAAACCTTTCCAATGTAAACATTGTAGCAAGAGTTTCAGTCAGTCATGTGGCCTGAGCACACACCTATGTATCCACACTGGAGAAAAACCTTTCCAATGTAAACATTGTGACAAGAGTTTCAGTAGGTCATCTCACCTGCAGACACACCAACGTGTCCACACTGGAGAGAAACCTTTCCAGTGTAAACATTGTAGCAAGTGTTTCAGTCAGTCAGGTTCCCTGAGCACACACCAGCATGTCCACACTGGAGAAAAACCTTTCCAATGTAAACATTGTAGCAAGAGTTTCAATCAGTCATCTAAACTGAACACACACCTACGTATCCACACTGGAGAAAAACCTTTCCAATGTAATCTGTGTGACAAGAGTTTCATTGAATCAGGTTCCCTGAACAGGCACCAGCTTGTCCACACTGGAGAAAAACCTTTTCAATGTAAACATTGTGACAAGAGTTTCAGAGAGTCAAGTGGCCTGAGGACACACCAGCGTGTCCATACTGGAGAGAAACCTTTCCAATGTAAACATTGTGACAAGAATTTCAGATGGTCATCCGACCTGAAGACACACCAACGTGTCCACACTGGAGAGAAACCTTTCCAATGTAAACATTGTGACAAGAGTTTCCGTGTGTCAAGTGGCCTGAGGACACACCAGCGTGTCCATACTGGAGAGAAACCTTTCAAATGTAAACATTGTGACAAGAGTTTCAGTTGCTCATCTCACCTGAAGACACACCAAAGTGTCCACACTGGAGAGAAACCTTTCCAATGTGAACATTGTGGCAAGAGTTTCAAAGAGTCAGGTTCCTTGAATAAGCACCAGCGTGTCCACACTGGAGAAAAACCTTTCCAATGCAAACATTGTGACAAGAGTTTCAGCTTCTCTGGTACCCTGAATAATCACCAGCGTGTCCACACTGGAGAAAAACCATTCCAATGTAAACATTGTGACAAGAGTTGCAGTAGGTCATGTCACCTGAAGACACACCAACGTGTCCACACTGGAGAGAAACCTTTCCAATGTAAACATTGTGACAAGAGTTTCAGTGTCTCTGGTACCCTGAATCAGCACCAGCGTGTCCACACTGGAGAAAAACCTTTCCAATGTAAATATTGTGACAAGAGTTTCAGCTTCTCTGGTACCCTGAATAATCACCAGCGTGTCCACACTGGAGAAAAACCATTCCAATGTAAACATTGTGACAAGAGTTTCAGTAGGTCACGTAACCTGAAGAGACACCAACGTGTCCACACTGGAGAGAAGCCTTTCCAATGTGAACATTGTGGCAAGAGTTTCAGTGACTCAGGGTCCCTGAATCAGCACCAGCGTGTCCACACTGGAGAAAAACCTTTCCAATGTAAACATTGTGACAAGAGTTTCAGTCATTCAGGTACCCTGAAGTCACACCTTCGTGTCCACACTGGAGAAAAACCTTTCCAATGTAAACATTGTGACAAGAGTTTCAGTGACTCGCGTTCCCTGAATAAGCACCAGCGTGTCCACACTGGAGAGAAACCTTTCCAATGTAAACATTGTAACATGAGTTTCAGGTATTCAGGTCACCTGAGTTCACACCTTCGTGACCACACTGGAGAAAAACCTTTCCAATGTAAACATTGTAGCAAGAGTTTCAGTCAATCAGGTACCCTGAAATCACACCTTCGTGTCCACACTGGAGAAAAACCTTTCCACTGTAAATGTTGTGAAAAGAGTTTCAGACAGTTAGGTACCCTTAAGTCACACCTTCGTGTCCACACTGGAGAAAAGCCTTTCCAATGTAAACATTGTGGCAAGAGTTGTACTACATCATCTCAGCTGAAGTCTCACCAGCGTGTCCACAGTTCTCACAGGACGAAATAAAAGGTTTCCACTGTAAACGGTGTGACCAACTAACTGACTAACTTGGGTCACTTGCTAAGACACCATTGCATTCACACCATGGGGTAAAAAAAACTATTAAATGAGCTCACTGGGAGGATCACATTAAACAGCTGTATGTTCGTAGGGAGGATCACATTAAATAGCTGTATGTTCGTAGGGAGGATCACATTAAACAGCTGTATGTTCGTAGGGAGGTCGAAAGACGAGGACAATACACTGACACCACACCGCGTATTCTGGGCGGAGTCAACACCCCCAGGGTAAGTTGTGATTTGCTCTCATTCACTGCGATGCAATTTGGGGCATTTCCAAAACAACATTGCGCAGAGTAGCGATTATCAAACGTATTTGCAATGCCATACGTTGAAAGATCTGTTGCCCGTGGACAAGGCACGTTACCTCCGCAAGTTAGATATTATCGGCATAGATGTTTGTCCGTATGTGATTAAGGATTGGAAAAAGTTCCATTGGCAGCCATAGAAAATTCTGCCCAGGGTAAAAAAAAACGGATGTGACGTTTTTGGGCGTTCCTGTCTTATGTGGTGTCGGTGTATATTATGGATTATTATTTCAAAACAAATATGGGTAAATTCTCCTTCACCCCCCCCCCCCCTCCCCAGGCCCAAGGAGGAGGAAATGATCATTTCTGCTTTCACACAATCAGTGCCGGGATTTCTTTCAAAACAGAAGGTCGTGGTGCCGGGAAAGATATGTCTGCTTTTACTCTGTAAAGCCCCCCCCCCCCACACCCCAGAAGAAGAGCTTAGTATATCCATCTGGTCAAAACCACAGAGAGCTCCCTAGATTAGGAGATACGAGGCATTCTTTCTGAGCGGTAAACAGGGAAGTGAACGGGACCGCGGATGTGCAGAGAGCAAGGACTATGGTGGCCTTGGAGGGAAAAAAATAAAGATCAGAATATTTTTCTCTCATTTTAATGTCAATGAAAGTGTGCTAGGAGGTGTGTACACATCCTAGCAACCTGTCGGTTGGATTAGTTATGACGTTCCCACACGTCGTACGGTCTCAACAACAGCTGATCACCCCCTTCCTTTTTCCTTTCCCCCACTCTGTACATACAGCGTTTTATTTTTTCCTGTAATGATATAGATTTTTTGTTGAGGGTCAAAGCTAGCCCCTCCCATACCCAGCTCTGTCTGTTTGTGTGAGTACAAACACGTTGATTTGATTGGCTGGTCACCCCATAGCGATGATTTGATTGGCTGATGTACATATTGGCTGAGCATAAAAAGTGAGGGCAGAAAACTGAAGACGCCAAAAGCCATTGGCCGGAATGACATTCATGATGATTTGATTGGCTGAGCACGGAATGTGATGTATGATGATAAGAGCGCCCCTCCCTTCACACAAGTGTGATTTTTTTTTATATTATTCATATCATGTCTATGAATTGATTGTATAGGTCCTAAATGGAAACAAGACCGCAAGGTGCTTTCCTTCTGTAATCAGTGTTGGACTGAACTCTTGCTGTTTTTACATTTATGTCTAATAAACTATTCAATCAATCCTGTCAACAGAGGCCTCCATTCTCCTGCTCTTTTGTTTTCTTCTCATTTTAAACCTTTAAAACGTATTATTAACCAACCATTTAGGTTAACTATTATTATTGTTGTTTGCTAGAGGATGACGTTACAGTGATGTGTCACTAAATATTTAGCTGTTTTTTACAATGTTACTGTTTTGATGTTTGATTTGAATGTAATCTTGTTTTATTACACGCCAAATGGGAGGCACTACCACCATTATGTTACGCATTTATTTTAAGTTAAGGAAATACATGTACGCATGCATTATTAAAGCTTTCATGACTTTAACTCTTCATGGATTTTTGAGCTGCAGCGAAATAAAAATAATTGCCAGCAGATGGGTGCAGGGATCATACGAATATACTGTTTTTGAATTACTACTTCCAAGTGTCTTAAGTTTATGGATCTGGTTAAGTTCAAAACTGCTCAAATAATGTACAAAGCAAAGCATAATTTTCTTCCTAGTGTAACCAAGTGTACCAAAGGATTTACTTTGTATGACTACGCCACCTTGAAATAGTTCAAGGACTTAACTAGACCAGTAAACTGGGTTCCCCACAAAATGCAAGTTTGTTTATAAGGACTTGAGACTTGTTCCCCAAAACGGAAATTTATTAAACATTTAAGAAGATGAATACAAAACATTTATTATCATATCAGAAATATAAGGCGAACAATCTTTTAAAACCAGGCATACTAAAACCAATAAACAGGTCCAACACTATTGATAAAAAGGGGAAACAATGTCACATTTGGAGCCAGTGGGGCCAATAGGCAAAATAGTTAAACAGCTAATAAGCGGGAGCTAAACAGCTAGAAAACACAATAACCGATTAAAGACTAAGAAACTAATAAATTAACTAACCACACGCACAGCACACAGCATGCAGGAAAAAACAGGAAACGACACCGTGAAAAGAGGTGCAGTCACAGCCAAACCTTAGTCGTGGGCTAAACGTGAGATCCTACTGGTAGCAACCCATACGGCCAGTCAGCTAATTCACCAATTTGGCTCTCCTCGGCATCCAGATGAAACACTCGCCACCATGTGGGGGGGGGAAACAACAAGTCAAACAAATGAAGCAGCTCAAAGAAAACAGAAAAACAGAAATGGCTCAAAAGAACTTAAACTAAACAAAAGAAACAAAACAAAACAGCAGTGACTATATCTAAAGGAAATGGAGACAAGTAAAACATAACAAACAGGCACGGACTGGCTAAGAAAATCGGCCCTGGCATATGTGATGGTCACCGGCCCTATGACGTCATTATGTCAAAACCTGCACGCACAAAAATGTTGACATTTCCCATTACTTTTGGACATATAGTTTTACGGTTTAAATAACAGTGCAAATAGTGTTCTAAATGTATATAAAATGAAACATATCATTGTGTTAGTTAGTTGTATTTTGAATATTGCTTGTCAAATGTTTAACTTTAAGGCTTAAAGCCTATTTAATCTGATAATAGCTCTGCATGGTTGCTGCTTCTAAATACTTACTAGACCAATTTAAAATAGTATTAGATGTTTTTCGTTAATAATAACCTATGCTAATTATTACTGAACAATTTTAGATGTTTATATTTCACCAACAGGCATGATATGAATTTATATAGGCATAATAGGCCAGTGGCTGCCGGCCGACTCCATTTTGCGCAGTAGGCTACAGCGCAATCACAGTTCAGTCCATTCACTTATCTATAATCAAATCATCTACTTCTATACTCATTAATACTACAGCTTCATACTCAACAGAGAAACAAAACAAGGTCAACAACTGCCTGCTGACTTCATCCAGTCAGCAGTCACCATACTCCCACTGAGCATGGCTTTACGCATGATCATCAATTACATCAAATAGCCTATAAATAAGGCAACCATTTACTGAATAGTTACTATTTCACAGGCAGACAAAGAGGCAAGAGCAATTGACAATTGGCACAGCAGCAGCCAAAAACAAACACTGCACACACCACCATTGCACTGCACATATAACAGCTGCTACATAATGATGTGTTAATTGACAAGAAAAATAAAGCACAATATAGGCCTAATAGAAATTATATAGAATAGAATAGAATAGAATAGAATAGTAAACTATTTGCTTATGTCCTACCTTAATCATGAATAAGCATCCGACGCATCAGTGCACTTTTCTCCGACACCAGGTCGATGATTGTGTCCTTAGCCAACGAGTATAGAGTCTCCTTTTCAATTGCCATCAGCATAAAGGCCTCGAGGTGTTCCTGTGATGCTGTGCTCCTTAGTCGGTTTTTGATGAACTTCAGGGTGGAGAAGCTTCGCTCACAAGCAACTTGCGTTACCGACAGTGTCAACAGAAACTTGTAGCCGAGTCCAATTAGGTTGTATGAATTGGTGAGAAGGTTGTATCGTTGAAGAAAGAAATAGCAGCAGGCGGCACACTTCCTACATGATTTGCAGGGTTTGTTCACAATATCCCATTCTTCCTCTGTGTCCTCATCATCCTCGGTAGACATCTGGACCATATACTCTGTACGGACAGACTGGCTCAACTCGCCCCAGTGTGTAGCCAGGCTGAGCAATTCAATTTCCAAGGCCTCTGGTGTGGCATTTAAGTTGTGCCGTAACAGGTTTGCGCTCAGCGCGTTCAGTGCGCCGGCAGGGACACCTTCACGTACCAAATCATTGAATCGCCGTGGGTCAAGCAGGGAAAAATCTGTGTACAGTTCTCTGTTTTTAGCAAAACGTCGGGAAAGACTTTCATTGATTGTATCCAGAATTACATTGTGTACTGTAATCTCGTACTTCTGATACGCATCTGACATGGTTACATCACCACACAATTCGCCTGGCATCATTCTTTTCTTTTTTGGTCTCAGTTCTGGCAAAGCAACTTCCACCTCCGTGTCATCATATTCACACTCATCTAATTGCTCGTTCGCCCACTTCACAAAGCCGTCTGCTGCTGTTTTTACGCCTGCAAAATCTCTTACACATTTCTTCACATCCTCTTGTGTGCCTGTGACAAACCGTTGGGCAGTTATCAAATCCATTCCACTTGTTTGCAAGTAGTTGGATAGTGGAGTTGTTGTTTGAAAGATGCGGAGAAATGTCTGGGCAGTGAGGACAGTTTGGTATTTTAGCAGGTTATCTGCATAACCATTGGCCTTCGCGCGCATAGTCGGCGTATTATTTGCAAGGTTACTCAGGGCCCTGAGTGTCACTATGAGGTCGTTGTAAAGACATCCAGCTGGATTCCCAAACCTCCCAAAAACCTTTGTAAGGGCATCATCTTTAGCCCACCATCGCGTTTCACCTATTGGTGACAACCGCCTGTGTCGTGTGTCATTGCTCACGTCTTCCCATACATTAATTTGTTGGTACGAGTCTCGCAAGAACACAGCAATGTCATTTAACAAGGAAAATAGGGTTGCACCCTGTAGAACGGTAACTAGTTGTGTCCATTAGCACTAAATTCAGTACATGGCTAACACCATACGTGTACCTGCGGAGCCTCAGATGACAATAGTGCAGAAAAGCCCTTGTATTGCCCCTGCATGTTAGCTGCGCCATCTGTGGCATTGCCAACACAGTTAGCCAGATTAATGTCCATGTTCTCAATGACATGTTTCACCAAATCAACAAAGCCCTGGCCAGTGGTCAACTCGGTATTGACCAGTGCTATCATTCGCTCATGTATCTTTGTGTCAGTCACATAACGCATTATCACTGAACACTGGTCTTTAGCTGTAATGTCTTGTGTGGTATCGATTTGAATGGAATACATCCCAGCCTCTTTAACCTCAGCAGCAATACTCTCTTTAATGAGACGTCCAATAGCTTCTATGACAGTATTTACAGTTGTCTTGGAGAGGAGGGTTACCAGTGAACCTCTGCCCTTCGCACCGGAGTCGTGCAGCCGTTTGCTTTTCTCTATACATGAATTGACATGTGTCTGCATGGTTACGTCATATTTGCTCAACAAGAGAACGAGCTCTAAAAAAGTTCCATGGTCAGCAGCTTCGTCTTCCAAACTGTATGCAGCCTCTAATTTGTCTCCCCTGTAACTGAACCCACGTTTTCCAATTACTTTAACAATGTCAATAACACGCTCTAAAATCTGTCGTCTTTGACGCACTTGATCTCTGGCTAATGCCATCTGATTGCCATCGAGTAGCTCAGGTATATTGCCTCTGTTGGCTCTTAAAAGGTAGGCGTATGCAGCATCTCTATGAGCCCCAACATTCTCATGCTCTTTTATCCGTTGACCGATATGTCTCCAGTCCTCCATTCCCACAGTGAAGGGGTTGTCAATTTTTGAGAATGCCAAGCACACAGAGCAGTATAATGTATTTGATTTCTCACAGTATGTTAACCACGATCGCCATGTCCCATTCTTGCTGCAATTAAAGTTAGTCTTAACTGTGCTGTTGCTGGTTGACTGAAATGGATGAGACTTAAAAAATAAATCCAAATCCACCGATTTTGGCCGTGTAAAGTAATTAAATGCAGGCTCCTCCACCACCAGTGCCACCACAGGCTCATTCCCAGCCGGGCCAGCCCCCTCAGCGGCGACAACTTCACCAAGCCTACCTGCTTCTTTTTCAAACACCTGAGCAGCCGTCACATTGTTATTCTCGTCCGACTCCTGACTCAGAGTCAGACTCTCCTCCTCCGGCTCCAAGTCCTCGGGGCCGGGGTCCGTCTCCTCGGGGATAACAACAATGCACGGTGGTTGTACTGGTGGTGGTGGAACTGGAGCAGCAGCAGCGCCGGTGCTGCTGCTATAGCCGGCTCCTGGGCAGTTTCGTCGCCGACAACAACACTCTTTTCAGCGGCCTGTGGCCGGGCTGAAAACATCTTGGTTAATTTGAAACATTTTCCTGCATCCGCCTCGAGACCCTTTCTCTTCTTCGCCCGTGCTTTCTCTGCACCACCCTTTACCGTCTTTTTTTTATCCATGTCAGTTTATTTTTAATGTCACCTTTTTATTCCGCTGTGTAACCACACTTCCTTCAACGCCCCAGACTTTTTTGAATTAGAATACGTCAGAGTAAAATGGACCAAACCACTTTAGGCTTGCCTTCAGCGGCCGAGGGGGAATACAGGCCGCTTACGCATGACTTGCAACGTTGTTTTTAATTGCACGATCTTAATTGCTTCAAGCACACTTGGAAATATCCTACCAATTTCATATTTCATGTACCTGTCTAAATACTTCCCTAATGTAAACGAAGTCCACACCCACAACACCAGAGGGAGTGCAACAAACCATGTACAACCCAGATTCGGCACATACAAGGGACTATGCTACCAAAATGTGGAACGCCCTACCAACAGTCATTAAGACATGTGAATCCCTTGACTCCTTCAAAACTGCTCTCAAAGGGCACCTACGGACGGCTGCAATTCCAAACTGCCCCCTGTAAAATCTGAATCCCCCCCCCCCCCTTTACCCCTCACTGTATATGTTTCTTTTCCCTTTTTGCTTCCTTTATGATGAATTCCTGTTCTGTTCTTTAACTATATAGAAGTGTCTATTTGTATGTCTCTAAATGTTTTGATGAATTGAACACCATGGACCCTGTTGTAAACAAGTGTAATGCTTAGTTTGGTCGTCCACTCACAGTTAACAGTCTTTGTATTGAGTTTGTGCTTGAAATGTACTGTAATTCTCATGTTGTAGTATTGTTTTGTACTCGCCAGACAGGATGAACAGGCGGCGGCAACTTCCTTTTCCCTCTCAATAAAAGCTCTCGTAAGCGAGAGCTTTTATTTATTTTCTCAATAAAAGCTCTCGTAAGCGAGAGCTTTTATTGATAGGGAAAAGGAAGTTGTCGCCTCCTGTTCTTTCCGGCTCCAGGCCATCATATACCGAAATGAAATGGTGCCCAGGCTAGCAGTCGCTTATTTGGACTTGTTTCCTAATCCTAATGTTTAAACCAGTGATTCCAGATCTTCTTCTCTTTTTTTTTTTAATAGCAGATTTACAAACTCACAATGTGTCGCATTTTCCAGTGTTGCAGATTATTTTCCCTGAGTCGCAGGTTGCGTTTTTTTTTAACTTGTTTTAAAAATCCGGTGCCTTGTTTTGAATATCTGTCACATTGAGTGACAGAATGGGTTAGTGTCTCTACTATGAGTGTATAATAAATGACCAAAAACATTCATAATTATAGACATGCATAGTATTTATAATGATAAATAAATGCATCAAATATGTAGTATTATATATTATATTATTGGGCTTGTTTTTTCGAGGGCTTATTTCTCTCACAAGAGTTGGCAACACGGCTGCTATTCCACTGTCCCAATGTTGCCATGTCTGCTTATTATAAGCTACTTTGGGGCTTGTTTTTCTTTTGCTTATAAATAGCTTATATAAATATTGGTAGTTGCGGGTTGCGTTTTCTGGGGTCTTGTTTCTTAAGTGAAGTCGCTTATTTGGGCTTGTTTCCTAATGTTGTTTAAAGCAGTGATTATCACATCTCCATGTCAATTAGGACCTCCACAATAATGTATTTGTCCAATAAGGACCCTACATTTAAAAACGTTTTGTGCCAGCCTTCCAGGAACAACAATATTTGTGGTGTTGTTGTTGTTGTTGTTAAAATATTTCAAAGAATATTCCGCATTTTGTCACATTTGTTGCTGTGATCGTTTTGAAAATAGCAGATCTACAAGCTCACAACGCGTCGCATTGCAACACGTTGTGAGCTTGTAGATTTGTATTTGTACGTTTCTAAATGTTTTGATGAATTGAACATGGTGGGCCCTCTTGTAAACAAGTGTAATGCTTAATTGGGTCATCCACTCACAGTTAACAGGCTTTGTATTGAGTTTGTGCTTGAAATGTACTGTATTTCTGAAAACTGTTAATAAATATTTCAATCAATCAAAAAAAGATCTGCTATTTTCAAACAGCCTAGTCAGGCTTCCTTTGAGCTTGTTTCCATGGACCTGGTTGCTTGTTTCTCTCACACAATGTGGCAACAGTGCTGTCTAGGAGTACTGAGTGACTCCGTCCTCACAAGTAGAGATACTCCCGAGGCGAACTGTTGACAAACGGCCCTAGTCTTTCAGGTAAGCGTCTTTGTTGCATATTACCCTAAGTAACACTATCGTGTATTTGTACGACATATTACCCTAAGTAACACTAGCATTGTATTTCTACGACATGTATTAGTATCGTGTCTCCAGTGCTAGCATCGGGGGCTACATGCATGCTAACGTGCATTATAGCCCTTTCGGGCTGTCTGCGTCTGCCCCTGCCCCGCTGTTAGCTCAGAAAAGAGCTTCTCTCTAAAATGCACTATTTTGGGGAAACTGGGGAAGAGAGCCAGTTTCCAATTGCAGCCGTCCGTAGGTGCCCTTTGAGAGCGGTTTTGAAGGAGTCAAGGGATTCACATGTCTTAATGACTGTTGGTCCGGCGTTCCACATTTTGGTGGTATAGGAGCGAAATTAATTTAGTCCCTTATTTGTGCCGAATGGTTTGTTGTACTCCCTCTGGTGTTGTGGGTGTGGACTTTGTTGACATTAAGGAAGTATTTAGACGGATACATGTGTAGTGCATCTTGTGGACCAGGCCCATTGCAATATGCTGTACTCTGTCGTCAATCCTAACCCATTCTAGCCTGTCAAAGTGGGCAGGGGTGAGGTGGGTTCGAGGTGTGAGGCCAAGTAGTTGTCTGACCAATTTGTTTTGGGAAGTCTGGAGCCTTGTTTTAAGGGCCTTTGGGTGCTGTGGTACCAGGAGGTGCTAGCCCCTCTCGGGACCCCTGTTAAGGTTTCTGACATTTGGATGTTTACGTCTTTACGGAGGGTCCCTCTGCACTTCGTAAGCCTACAATAGGACATATCGTCGGAAACGTCATCTCTGCAGCTTATGAGTGATTGTGATATGTTTCAAAAGAAAGTAAGTAAGACAGAATTACATCCAGGATGTAATTCCGTCTTACCTGCTGTCCTAATAAATATTGGCACTCTGGCTATTGTCTATTGTTTTTTCAAGATCTCCTCTACAGTTACAATTTACGCTCACAGAAATGGTTACACTGTACGCCCCCTGCTGCTTGAACTGAGACATTAAACCACTGTACGCCCCCTGCTGCTTGAACTGAGACATTAAACCACTGTACGCCCCCTGCTGCTTGAACTGAGGCAGGACCATAGACTGTAAAAAATATGGACAAAGCGTTCTCCGGGTCTAACATGAACGTAAAATGAAGCCTGTTATTGTAAGTCGCCATCTTTCTAGATGCGTTTGGGCCCAGCTGGCCCATTGGCTGGCCCAGACAACGAGGCGGGACTTCCCCCCTTCTTCTCCGTTGGTTTTTATTTTGACTCGAGTGGGTGGGGAATCCCGATCATAGACTGTAACGGTAGCCACGCCCCTCAGAACATACGCGACTTTATGGTCATTTTTTTAAATTAATGGGACCATAATTTTCCAAAAAGAATATTATGACATTAGAAATGAGACTAGTGACTAGAAGAAGAAAGTATTCATGACCATGTTTATTAAGGTAATACAGTCTAGGTGAAGTTGGGCCCAAATACATGGGCCTCTATGGAGCTATGGGTTTTTCTGGGTCCAATGACAGCGCCACAACAGGCCATTATATGAACTTTCATTTCCTTAGTGGCTTCACAAAATATCTGTCTGACTGCCCCCCCTGGGCAGGACATAAAAAACACATTGGTTACGTTCACCTTATTCACTTCACACCATTGTTCTTTTAATAAACTTAAGTTAAACTACAATATGTTCAAAATTCCGCCGCCCGCCTGCTCACCAGATCCAGGGACCACATCACACCCATCCTCCGTGAACTCCACTGGCTCCCAGTCAAGTCCAGAATTGAATTCAAAATACTCACCATCACCTACAGAACCCTCAACAACCAGGCCCCCCTCTACCTCTCTGAACTCATCAACCGCCATGTCCCCTCCCACTCCCTCAGATCAAGCACTGCCAACCAACTGGAACCCCACAGATCCAACAAACGGACATGGGGAGACAGACAGGGCCTTCGCAGTGGCTGCCCCTTCTCTGTGGAACTCACTCCCAACTCACATCAGATTTTCCCCCACCTTTGAAATGTTCAAAAGCACACTCAAAACCCACCTTTTCCAACTGGCTTTCCCTTCATAACCCCTTTGATTTCTAGTTTTTAACCTTTTAAACCTTTTTAAATAGTTTTAAATAGTTTTCTAATAAATATGTCTGAACTTCTTTCTGTAAAGCGACTTTGGGTACCCAGAAAAGCGCTATATAAATCGTATTATATTATTATTATTAAAGCTGCTATAAGAAATAATATGTCCACATTTTAATGACCCTTTAATGTATTTCTTTTGTGGTATTCAGACAGCCAGCAATGGGTAGAACGCTCCCAAACAAATGTAGTCTCTGTGACACATCTAGCGGCTGCAATCTGCATTCACAGATTTTCCTAGAAGCTTTGTCATTGGTCGATTTGCCTGTCTGCTTAGTCATTACGACCTTTTTTTCGACCAATGACAACAAAGCTTCTAGGAACATCTTTGAATGCAGATCGCGGGCCTAGACGTGTCACAGAGACTACATTTGTTTTGGAAGAGTTCTACTCATTGCTGTAGTTGCAGTAGTTATCATGAATCATGCGTAAACTAAGAACGTAACAGTGGAGTATCTATGTAAACTATACATACTATACTATATTATACATGTGTACTATAATTCCCTAAAGCATGAATCCCATAATCTCCAGATTCACGTGTTGGAGAGTTGGGCTAACACCACTAGGTCTAGTTATTAAAGTCCTTCCTTATTCACTTGATTTCAGAGCAGTGTGTGGAGTCCAGACTCATAAGGACTACAATACCCATGAAGCATCACTCCCAGGTGAAGATGGACTCTCCAGACTCAGCCAGGGACGTTTCTATTAAACAGGAAGCTGAAGACCAGCCACACCTCGGTAAGTTTCATGTGCTCTTCCTTTATTTTTCTTTAAAGGTATATTCAGTGATTTCACCTAATTCAAATATCACTTATTTTTTGCTTTTGTTGTGATAATCCCTCTACTATAGAGTGTGCTGACCATATAAGGAGTTCCACCCTGTCCCCAGTTAACCCATGGCGGTCAAAAAAACGTAGGTTTTGTTTTTGACTAGGTGGCCCAGCCTTCATCCAATCAGAATAGAGATGGGCATTCCACCAATCCTGATCGAGCCTTGGTGTGTGTGCTGTTGGCCTGTCGCGTCCCCACCCCCCCCACTGTAGTGCATGCATGTGCACATCTTGTTACTGTTACTCTTGTAATGCTCCTTTAATATTTTATGTTCTGTAGGGCTGGCCAAAATGTCTTATTTTCACTGTACAATACCAAGACACCAATAACATAGTCCTGTCGCTAGTTTAATTTCAAACCATATTGGATTCTGTGCAAAAATGTGTAGTTTTCCTAATTTAACCAGAGGAAAGGAAAGGAAAGGTACTATGTTTACCCAGGGTAACTGGACTAAGCTCAAGAACTTGTTTACAGCCAGGCCCTGCTCATAGAACATTTCATGGTAGAGGTTCAATGCCTTGCTCAAGGGCACTTCAGCGGTGGTAATGCCGGTCCGGGGATACGAACTAGCGACCTTCCGATATCAAGACCGCTCCGCAAACCGTTCGGCCACCGCTGCCTCAGAGGCTATAGATACACACTAGACGGACCACAGACTTATTATTAAAATATGTCATCTTTATTGAAATATGCAGAATATTAAAAATAGTATTTATTATGAGCAATTTATCACAAGGTTAACAATACAATTAGAGAAAAATTATTGTCCCCTCAGCCATCGCGGCATTAAACAAACTGCCCCGCCGATAGGATGGTTTCTGTACACAGTGGGGAACTCATGTTTTTCTGTACTATGTGCTGTTTTTGTTGTTGTTGTTGGTGTTGAACAGACCTGTGAAGATGAATATCCTTTGGGACAATAAATATTATTATTATTTCGGAATATTTGAGCATTGTATGAGAGAGAGAGCGAACTTACACTTTAATTGTCTCCACCAGCCGAAGGCATGGGGGAGAGTATGTTTTGCACTCCGTCCGTCCGTGTGTCCGTCCGTCCGTCCGTGAGCAGCTAATCTCGGCCACCGTTAACCCGGTCGATGCCAAATTTTGCACACACACTCCCTGGATGCCAACCATGAACCTCTGCCCCAAACTTTCCAGAACGGCCTGTTATAGCGCCACCAGGAGGCCGCTTTGTGCAAAACAAGTTTTTGCACAGTACACCTACAGATTTTGTCCAAACATCACGCAAATTGGTACACAGTCTCTCTAGAGCCATTCAACCAAACCGGTCTTTCAGATTTCTCACACTCCATCCTGATTGGTTAAGATTGGCTTCCAAAGTTCACAGGAGTGCTCAGTTTCAAACAAAATGCTGCAAATCATGAACACATCGCGTGATTTCCGTGAAATTGTGCACCCACATATAACTGGCCAAAAAGTGTTTTTACCTCTGACTGCACGGATCTGTGGATAACTTTGTATGCCAACTCCCTAGAGGCCAAGGAAAAACCTTTGTCTGGAATTTTTCACATCTGCTCTTTATAGCGCCACCAGGAGGCCGACATATGTAAAACACATTTTCTATTATTACTCCTTCAGATTTTATCCAAATTTCACGCAAATCGGTACACATGATCTCCATAGTCATGTGATCAAGACAGGTTTGTTTGATTTCTCATATTCCATCCTGATTGGCCACGATTGGCTCCTACAGTTTTCAGGAGTAGCAAATGGCCACAACTCCTCAACGCAGCGTCCGATTGCGATGAAACTGTGCACGCATATTCCCACTAGGCTGAGGAAGAATCCTGGTGGAGACCTGTGCCGATTGGCACTTTATCTAGTTAATGACTGCGCTACCCTCAGCGTGGACGACGCTACACACATATTGACAGGTTGCCTACATTATAACAAATTACAATACAAACATTATCCCCAAAGAACACATTGTAAATAACCCTAACTATACTATGTATGGCATAGTATAGTATAGTATAGATGTATAGTTTCATTATATAGATATTCCACTTTTACGTTCTTAGCTTATGCATTTTTCATGACTACTTTTTATGTATGTGATGTATTGCCATGCTTTTTGTTCTTGCTTAATGTAAGTCGCTCTGGATAAAGAGCATCTGCTAAATGCCTAAATTGGAACAAAAGCAATACCTTTTGCAGCGCGAGCTGCTAATCACTGCCTACTCTAATTTCCTTGTCGGAAACCAAGGAAGCTCTGAGAAGGAAGGGAAGTGGTCATGTGACTGGGCTGCGCCATGACACTTTCATGGACACTTTCATGGGAGCCAAACTCACACCGGAAGTGCAATGAATACATGGCAGTGAATAGAGCCGGCTGGACCAGCTCATAACAAACATTATTTATGAACAATTGAGACCTTTTGTAAAGTATCACTTCTGGAAAATAACAGAAGACATATACCTTTCGATGTGCACATAGTGCACAATATATAATTTTATCTGAGGATCTAAACAGCAGCAGGTATCGTGCTCTTTAGATACCATACCTCTATAAAAAATACAGCGTACACATCGATTAACAACACAGCAGGGGCACGGTGGCACAGTTGGTAGTGCTGTCGCCTCACAGCTAGAAGGTCCTGTGTTCGATTCCCGCTCGGGGTGCTGTGGGTGCTGGCGGTGTGTTTCCTCCTCCGCGTCATCAGTGCCCATACCCGAAGGCGGGGTTGGCGAAAGGGCCTTTCTGTGTGGAGTTTGCATGTTCTCCCCGTGTCCCCTAGGGTAGGTACCCTCACAAAAACATGCAGTAATCCTGGTCTCTAAACTGCCTCCCCCTGGCCAGCCGGGACGCCTGATGGAGGGGAAAGGAACTGGTTGGAATAACGTGTTCCTTCCACGCGCTACGTCCAACCAGGGAAACTCCCCCCTGTCAGGTGTAAAGGAGCAACTTGGCCACTCAAGCATGAAGGAAGCATGAATTAAGTCCGTTGCTCTCCCTAGGTTGGCGGAGGGTGTGTAGAGCCCAGGATCACATCACAGGATGATTGACACAGGGGTGAAAAATGCGTTACAAAATCGTGGGACAAAAAATATAAATTAAAAAAAACAACAACACAGCAGACAATGTGTTACACGTCTTATGTTATTTTCCAGAAGTGATTACTTTACAAAAGGTCTCAATTGTTCATAAATAATGTTTGTCCATGAACTGGTCACTGAGCTCTCATTGACTCCAGTGTTCATGAGCTGGTCACTGAGCTCTCATTGACTCCAGTGTTCATGAGCTGGTCACTGAGCTCTCATTGACTCCAGTGTTCATGAGCTGGTCACTGAGCTCTCATTGACTCCAGTGCATTCTGCCAAACGTCCGGGTTGTTTGGCTCCCATGAAAGTGTCCATGAAAGTGTCATGGCGCAGCCCAGTCACGTGACCACTTCACTTCCTTCTCAGAGCTTCCTTGGTCGTAACTGGCTGTCGTTCCAACGGGAGACCAATTCAGTTCGGTTAACTAAACATAATACTCCATGTCAACCTTAGCGACATCACAGAAGCAAGCTATCTTTTAGAATAAGGCTACTCCTGAAACCTTATTTTTTGACATTTTTTAACTGGACTAATATTCCGATTAGGGCTGTCAAATGATTAAAAATAAATATCAGATTAATCACAGTTTCAAAATTAATTAATAATTAATCATGATTAATCACCATTCGAACTATGTCCAAATTATGCCATGTCTTCTTGTATATTGTGAAAATTGAAAAGTAAATGACAAAGCGGATATACATTTGTTTTCTAATGCATTTAGTATATGATGTGATGTGAGCATCTGTAGGCCTAGCCTGAGTTAAATGAACACTGGCTTTTGGCCATGTAGACTGGGATCCCCCAGGAGGAAGTCACTCATGTTGGACCGGCTGTTTCCCCCGCAACCGGACTACGGATAAGCGGTTGATTGATGGATGGATGGAAACTGGGGTCCCGTTACCGACAGCTTTGTCTCCGACCCAAATCGAGCCCGACCTTAATTATTAATACATGCGTCCGACCCGGGCCCGACACAGACACTTCCCTCCCTCCCCACATTTTTCTTTGAGGAAGGCACTACTTTAATTACTCATACTCAACTGTTCACTGTTTAAAGTAACAAAAATATATTTCTTCACATTACTTTCAGAACTGTAATAACCTGCATTTAGGTTTAGTCGGTCTTATCTTGTTAGGTAATAGCTCATTTTGTACATTTGGAACATGGAAGAGGAGTGGGTTTACATTTTAGGAATCCAGTGTTGACCAGGTTATGTTTCTGCTCCTAGACATCCTGCACATGGTTGTGTGTAAAGAGGAGGTTTCCCCTGAACAGGAGAGGAGCCCCAGTCTGCTCCAGGAGGAACCAGAGCCTCCACACATTAAAGAGGAACAGGAGGAGCTACTTCAAAGACCAGAGGAACCTGTTGGGTCAACGTTGACATTACTAGCAGTGAAAGGTGAAAATAATGATGATGATGATGATGATGAAGAAGACATATCTTCCCACTGCTCTGAAGTTGAAGTTGAGCTTGAATCTGACACTGCAGTCACTGAATACTGTGATGATTGGGAGGAGACCAGTGAAGACGATGAGGACGAACGGCGTGACAAGAGTTCCAGCGACTCAGGTGCCCTGAAGAAGCGCCAGCGTGTCCCCCCTGGAGAAAAACCTTTCCAATGTGAACACTGTGGCAAGAGTTTTAATAAGTCAGGTAACCTGAACAGACACCAGCGTATCCACACTGGAGAAAAACCTTTCCAATGTAAACATTGTACAAAGACTTTCAGGGAGTTTGGTTCCCTGAACAGACACCAACATGTCCACACTGGAGAAAAGCCTTTACAATGTAAACATTGTGACAAGAGTTTCGTTGAGTCAGGTAATCTGAAGGCACATCAGCGTGTCCACACTGGAGAAAAACCTTTCCACTGTAAACATTGTGACAAGAGTTTCAGTGAGTCAGGTAATCTGAAGTTACACCTTCGTGTCCACACTGGAGAAAAACCTTTCCAATGTGAACATTGTAACAAGAGTTTCAGTCAGTTATCTCACTTGAAAACACACGAGCGGATCCACACTGGAGAAAAACCTTTCCACTGTAAACATTGTGACAAGAGTTTCAATGTATCATGTCATCTGAAGAGACACCTTCGTGTCCACAGTTCTCACACGACATAATACAAGTTGTCCACTTCAAACGGTGAGACAAAAGTTTAAATAACTCGGGTCACTTGCTAAGACACCATGTTCATAGAACATGGGAGGATCACATTAAACAGCTGTATGTTCGTAGGGAGGATCACATTAAACAGCTGTATGTTCGTAGGGAGGTTGACAGACAAGGACAATATTAAAAAGCTCCTATTAGTGCTGCACGATTCTTGCTGGATGATTTCAATTTCCTCCACAAGAATTGAGATCACGATTCTCTCACAATTGTCTTCTTCGTGAAAATATTTATAAAAACAAACAAAAAACACGAGTAACTAAAATGAATTGGACAGCCGACTAGAAGATTCTTCACAAAATGAGATTGCATAGATGTCTGAACGCCTCCCTAAAAAATGAAGATCACAGGCCTGAAAATCCACCTTTCAGCAGCAGGCTCAAGAGAGGAAATGATCACTTCTCCCTTGCTCCTTGAAAAGGAAAATTGGCTTTTTGTATACAAATAAAGCCAGCTTTCCTGTCCTTAGCAGAAAGAGGGTAGTTGAGACAGTGTTCCTGTCATTAGCAGAAAGAGGGTAGTTGAGACAGTGTTCCTGTCATTAGCTGAAAGAGGGTAGTTGAGACAGTGTTCCTGTCATTAGCAGAAAGAGGGTAGTTGAGACAGTGTTCCTGTCCTTAGCAGAAAGAGGGTATAGTTGAGGCAGTGTTCCTGTCATTAGCAGAAAGAGGGTATAGTTGAGGCAGTGTTCCTGTCATTAGCAGAAAGAGGGTAGTTGAGACAGTGTTCCTGTCATTAGCAGAAAGAGGGTAGTTGAGACAGTGTTCCTGTCCTTAGCAGAAAGAGGGTAGTTGAGTGTTCCTGTCATTAGCAGAAAGAGGGTAGTTGAGACAGTGTTCCTGTCATTAGCAGAAAGAGGGTATAGTTGCGGCAGTGTTCCTGTCATTAGCAGAAAGAGGGTAGTTGAGACAGTGTTCCTGTCATTAGCAGAAAGAGGGTATAGTTGCGGCAGTGTTCCTGTCATTAGCAGAAAGAGGGTAGTTGAGACAGTGTTCCTGTCATTAGCAGAAAGAGGGTAGTTGAGGCAGTGTTCCTGTCATTAGCAGAAAGAGGGTAGTTGAGACAGTGTTCCTGTCCTTAGCAGAAAGAGGGTATAGTTGAGACAGTGTTCCTGTCATTAGCAGAAAGAGGGTATAGTTGAGACAGTGTTCCTGTCATTAGCAGAAAGAGGGTAGTTGAGACAGTGTTACTGTCATTATCAGAAAGAGTGTATAGTTGCGGCAGTGTTCCTGTCATTAGCAGAAAGAGGGTATAGTTGAGGCAGTGTTCCTGTCATTAGCAGAAAGAGGGTAGTTGAGACAGTGTTCCTGTCATTAGCAGAAAGAGGGTAGTTGAGACAGTGTTCCTGTCCTTAGCAGAAAGAGGGTAGTTGAGTGTTCCTGTCATTAGCAGAAAGAGGGTAGTTGAGACAGTGTTCCTGTCATTAGCAGAAAGAGGGTATAGTTGCGGCAGTGTTCCTGTCATTAGCAGAAAGAGGGTAGTTGAGACAGTGTTCCTGTCATTAGCAGAAAGAGGGTATAGTTGCGGCAGTGTTCCTGTCATTAGCAGAAAGAGGGTAGTTGAGACAGTGTTCCTGTCATTAGCAGAAAGAGGGTAGTTGAGGCAGTGTTCCTGTCATTAGCAGAAAGAGGGTAGTTGAGACAGTGTTCCTGTCCTTAGCAGAAAGAGGGTATAGTTGAGACAGTGTTCCTGTCATTAGCAGAAAGAGGGTATAGTTGAGACAGTGTTCCTGTCATTAGCAGAAAGAGAGTAGTTGAGACAGTGTTACTGTCATTATCAGAAAGAGTGTATAGTTGCGGCAGTGTTCCTGTCATTAGCAGAAAGAGGGTATAGTTGAGGCAGTGTTCCTGTCATTAGCAGAAAGAGGGTAGTTGAGACAGTGTTCCTGTCATTAGCAGAAAGAGGGTATAGTTGAGACAGTGTTCCTGTCATTAGCAGAAAGAGAGTAGTTGAGACAGTGTTACTGTCATTATCAGAAAGAGTGTATAGTTGCGGCAGTGTTCCTGTCATTAGCAGAAAGAGGGTATAGTTGAGGCAGTGTTCCTGTCATTAGCAGAAAGAGGGTAGTTGAGACAGTGTTCCTGTCATTAGCAGAAAGAGGGTATAGTTGCGGCAGTGTTCCTGTCATTAGCAGAAAGAGGGTAGTTGAGACAGTGTTCCTGTCATTAGCAGAAAGAGGGTAGTTGAGGCAGTGTTCCTGTCCTTAGCAGAAAGAGGGTATAGTTGAGACAGTGTTCCTGTCATTAGCAGAAAGAGGGTATAGTTGAGACAGTGTTCCTGTCATTAGCAGAAAGAGAGTAGTTGAGACAGTGTTACTGTCATTATCAGAAAGAGTGTATAGTTGCGGCAGTGTTCCTGTCATTAGCAGAAAGAGGGTATAGTTGAGGCAGTGTTCCTGTCATTAGCAGAAAGAGGGTAGTTGAGACAGTGTTCCTGTCATTAGCAGAAAGAGGGTAGTTGAGACAGTGTTCCTGTCCTTAGCAGAAAGAGGGTAGTTGAGTGTTCCTGTCATTAGCAGAAAGAGGGTAGTTGAGACAGTGTTCCTGTCATTAGCAGAAAGAGGGTATAGTTGCGGCAGTGTTCCTGTCATTAGCAGAAAGAGGGTAGTTGAGACAGTGTTCCTGTCATTAGCAGAAAGAGGGTATAGTTGCGGCAGTGTTCCTGTCATTAGCAGAAAGAGGGTAGTTGAGGCAGTGTTCCTGTCATTAGCAGAAAGAGGGTATAGTTGAGACAGTGTTCCTGTCATTAGCAGAAAGAGGGTAGTTGAGACAGTGTTCCTGTCATTAGCAGAAAGAGGGTATAGTTGAGACAGTGTTCCTGTCATTATCAGAAAGAGAGTAGTTGAGACAGTGTTACTGTCATTATCAGAAAGAGTGTATAGTTGCGGCAGTGTTCCTGTCATTAGCAGAAAGAGGGTATAGTTGAGGCAGTGTTCCTGTCATTAGCAGAAAGAGGGTAGTTGAGACAGTGTTCCTGTCATTAGCAGAAAGAGGGTAGTTGAGACAGTGTTCCTGTCCTTAGCAGAAAGAGGGTAGTTGAGTGTTCCTGTCATTAGCAGAAAGAGGGTAGTTGAGACAGTGTTCCTGTCATTAGCAGAAAGAGGGTATAGTTGCGGCAGTGTTCCTGTCATTAGCAGAAAGAGGGTAGTTGAGACAGTGTTCCTGTCATTAGCAGAAAGAGGGTATAGTTGCGGCAGTGTTCCTGTCATTAGCAGAAAGAGGGTAGTTGAGACAGTGTTCCTGTCATTAGCAGAAAGAGGGTAGTTGAGGCAGTGTTCCTGTCATTAGCAGAAAGAGGGTAGTTGAGACAGTGTTCCTGTCCTTAGCAGAACGAGGGTATAGTTGAGACAGTGTTCCTGTCATTAGCAGAAAGAGGGTATAGTTGAGACAGTGTTCCTGTCATTAGCAGAAAGAGAGTAGTTGAGACAGTGTTACTGTCATTATCAGAAAGAGTTTATAGTTGCGGCAGTGTTCCTGTCATTAGCAGAAAGAGGGTATAGTTGAGGCAGTGTTCCTGTCATTAGCAGAAAGAGGGTAGTTGATGCAGTGTTCCTGTCATTACGGATGATAGCTACACCATTGTATCTTACTTAACAAGGTTGGATGCCCCCCCCCCATGTTGTATTAATGTATTTATATTCCAACCTGTACATATAGATTTAATGTGTTTGAGAAACGTATTGTTTGTTGTCACTGTGAATGAATGCATTGGACCCGAATGGAAACAAGACCACAAGGTCTTTCTTCGGTGCTGTCCTTTTGGACCAATGATGTGCTTGACTGTACCCTGTACTGTTTGCATCTTATTGTCTAAGAAAATTATCAATCAATCAATCCCTGACAGAGAGACGAGAACCGCATCGGCACCTGTTCTTGTATGAAGCCATGCTTGGAGATTGTCCTAAATACATGTCATCTTTTCTGGAATGGGACTCTGAGCTAGCCTGATTGTCAGACTCTGAGAGCTTCCAGCTGCTCTTGAACAGTGACCTGAGGTGACCTGAGAACAGTGACCTGAGAACAGTGACCTGAGAACAGTGACCTGAGGACAGTGACCTGAGAACAGTGACCTGAGAACAGTGACCTGAGGTGACCTGAGAACAGTGACCTGAGAACAGTGACCTGAGAACAGTGACCTGAGAACAGTGACCTGAGAACAGTGACCTGAGGTGACCTGAGAACAGTGACCTGAGAACAGTGACCTGAGAACAGTGACCTGAGAACAGTGACCTGAGAACAGTGACCTGAGGTGACCTGAGAACAGTGACCTGAGAACAGTGACCTGAGGACAGTGACCTGAGGTGACCTGAGAACAGTGACCTGAGGACAGTGACCTGAGAACAGTGACCTGAGGTGACCTGAGAACAGTGACCTGAGAACAGTGACCTGAGGTGACCTGAGAACAGTGACCTGAGAACAGTGACCTGAGAACAGTGACCTGAGAACAGTGACCTGAGGTGACCTGAGAACAGTGACCTGAGGACAGTGACCTGAGAACAGTGACCTGAGAACAGTGACCTGAGGTGACCTGAGAACAGTGACCTGAGAACAGTGACCTGAGGTGACCTGAGAACAGTAACCTGATAACAGTGACCTGAGAACAGTGACCTGAGAACAGTGACCTGAGGACAGTGACCTGAGAACAGTGACCTGAGAACAGTGACCTGAGGTGACCTGAGAACAGTAACCTGATAACAGTGACCTGAGAACAGTGACCTGAGAACAGTGACCTGAGGTGACCTGAGGACAGTGACCTGAGGTGACCTGAGAACAGTGACCTGAGGACAGTGACCTGAGAACAGTGACCTGAGAACAGTGACCTGAGAACAGTGACCTGAGGTGACCTGAGAACAGTGACCTGAGAACAGTGACCTGAGGTGACCTGAGAACAGTGACCTGAGGTGACCTGAGAACAGTGACCTGAGAACAGTGACCTGAGGTGACCTGAGAACAGTGACCTGAGAACAGTGACCTGAGGTGACCTGAGAACAGTGACCTGAGGTGACCTGAGAACAGTGACCTGAGGTGACCTGAGAACAGTGACCTGAGAACAGTGACCTGAGAACAGTGACCTGAGGTGACCTGAGAACAGTGACCTGAGGTGACCTGAGAACAGTGACCTGAGGACAGTGACCTGAGAACTGTGGCTCCAAAACTGTGGAATGCACTTCCCATTGCAGTCAGAACTGCAGCATCACTCCCAATCTTCCGCCGTAGCCTGAAAACCCACCTTTTCAGACTCCATCATGGCGCATAGCACTTACCCTAACCCCTTAGATAGCATTTCTGTTGGCTTAGATAGCATTTGACACAGACTTATAGCATGTTATGTAGACAGCACTATAATTGTATTGTATATAGTCATAGCACGCCATAGTACATATGTATAGCATAGTAGTGAATATGTATAGTTTATTATGTTTAGTGTATGTATAGTTTCATCATATAGATATTCCACTGTTACCTTCTTAGCTTACGCATGTTTCATGATAAATGCTTTTATGTGATGTATTCCCATGCTTTTGTTCTTGCTTAAATGTAAGTCGCTCTGGATTAAGAGCGTCTGCTAAATGCCTAAATTGTAAATTGTAGAACAGAGGTTCTCCACACTTCAAAACAGTAGAAAGGCAGGAGGATTATCGGTTCCTAATTTCGAAAGGTATTATTTCTCTTTTATGCTCAGACCTGAGGTGACCTGAGGTGACCTGAGAACAGTGACCTGAGACATCATGACACGTTTGACCAATCCGTGAAGCCGATGTGTGTATTGGTAACCCTCCCTAATTTGGTGAATTGATCACCGCAGAAACCCCAGAGCGATCCCTGCGGTACGCACCACGGTACATGGTTCACCATACGATATGTGGATGCTATTTCGTACATTCCTGGCGATACGGGATAGGGTTTGATGAGGTTAGATCAACATTTGGAATGTCAGAACAGATGTGATCAGCACCATATATGGAGATGTAAGGGTGGCAGTGGGGGCGGTGTCTTGAGTGTACAGGGTTTGACGAGGGCCCAGTCGGATTGACATACGTGACCATATATGCAGATGTGATGCCACAATTAAATACGTGACCATATATGGAGGCTTGGGTGACTCCATATATGGGGTATTATGTCACGTGGTGTCTCTCACCTGGGGTACATGGTTCACCATGCGATATGTGGACGCTATTTCGTACATTCCCGGCGATACGACACAAGTCAAATTCAATGATTTAAAATTGATGAAGTAAATTTTTATCAAAAAGTGTTTTTCTTTTTGTCAATAGTGCCGGATATTTATGTTCTGAAGAAAACAATAGTATTGTGCATAAACGCTCACCTCACAGTCACCTCAAACACCTCACAGTCACCTCACAGTCACCTCAAACACCTCACAGTCACCAAACACCTCACAGTCACCTCAAACACCTCACAGTCACCAAACACCTCACAGTCACCTCAAACACCTCACAGTCACCTCAAAGACCTCACAGTCACCTCAAAGACCTCACAGTCACCTCAAAGACCTCACAGTCACCAAACACCTCAGTCACCTCAGCCACCTCACAGTCACCTCTCAGTCACCTCAAACACCTCACAGTCACCTCAGCCACCTCTCAGTCACCTCAAACACCTCACAGTCACCTCAAACACCTCACAGTCACCTCAAACACCTCACAGTCACCTCAAACACCTCACAGTCACCTCAAACACCTCACAGTCACCTCAAACACCTCACAGTCACCTCACAGTCACCTCTCAGTCACCTCAGCCACCTCACAGTCACCTCAAACACCTCACAGTCAACTCACAGTCACCTCAAACACCTCACAGTCACCTCAAAGACCTCACAGTCACCAAACACTGCACAGTCACCTCACACACCTCACAGTCACCTCAAAGACCTCACAGTCACCTCAAAGACCTCACAGTCACCTCAAAGACCTCACAGTCACCTCAAACACCTCACAGTCACCTCAAAGACCTCACAGTCACCTCAAAGACCTCACAGTCACCTCACAGTCACCTCAAAGACCTCACAGTCACCTCAAACACCTCACAACACCTGGTGTTCTAATTCTAAACACGACTGACTTGATTGTAAAAACTAAACACATTAATG
>NC_139701.1:45552508-45555008 GCF_964188405.1 Protomyctophum parallelum | reverse complement strand
TGCCTTACGTTGTGACCAGGCTTTACTTTATGCTTCTCTGCCTTACATTGTGACCAGGCTTTACTTTATGCTTCTCTGCCTTACGTTGTGACCAGGCTTTACTTTATGCTTCTCTGTCTTACGTTGTGACCAGGCTTTACTTTATGCTTCTCTGCCTTACGTTGTGACCAGGCTTTACGTTATGCTTCTCTGCATTACGTTGTGACCAGGCTTTACTTTATGCTTCTCTGCCTTACGTTGTGACCAGGCTTTACGTTATGCTTCTCTGCATTACGTTGTGACCAGGCTTTACTTCATGCTTCTCTGTCTTACGTTGTGACCAGGCTCTACTTTATGTTTCTCTGCCTTACGTTGTGACCAGGCTTTACTTTATGCTTCTCTGTCTTACGTTGTGACCAGGCTTTACTTTATGCTTCTCTGCCTTACGTTGTGACCAGGCTTTACTTTATGCTTCTCTGTCTTACGTTGTGACCAGGCTTTACTTTATGCTTCTCTGTCTTACGTTGTGACCAGGCTTTACTTTATGCTTCTCTGTCTTACGTTGTGACCAGGCTTTACTTTATGCTTCTCTGCCTTACGTTGTGACCAGGCTTTACTTTATGCTTCTCTGCCTTACGTTGTGACCAGACTTTACTTTATGCTTCTCTGCCTTACGTTGTGACCAGGCTTTACTTTATGCTTCTCTGCATTACGTTGTGACCAGGCTTTACTTTATGCTTCTCTGTCTTACGTTGTGACCAGGCTTTACTTTATGCTTCTCTGCCTTACGTTGTGACCAGGCTTTACTTTATGCTTCTCTGCCTTACGTTGTGACCAGGCTTTACTTTATGCTTCTCTGCCTTACGTTGTGACCAGGCTTTACTTTATGCTTCTCTGTCTTACGTTGTGACCAGGCTTTACTTTATGCTTCTCTGTCTTACGTTGTGACCAGGCTTTACTTTATGCTTCTCTGCCTTACGTTGTTGCCAGGCTTTACTTTATGCTTCTCTGCCTTACGTTGTGACCAGGCTTTACTTTATGCTTATCTGCCTTACGTTGTGACCAGGCTTTACTTTATGCTTCTCTGCCTTACGTTGTGACCAGGCTTTACTTTATGCTTCTCTGCCTTACGTTGTGACCAGGCTTTACTTTATGCTTCTCTGCCTTACGTTGTGACCAGGCTTTACTTTATGCTTCTCTGCCTTACATTGTGACCAGGCTTTACTTTATGCTTCTCTGTCTTACGTTGTGACCAGGCTTTACTTTATGCTTCTCTGTCTTACGTTGTGACCAGGCTTTACTTTATGCTTCTCTGCCTTATACGTTGTGACCAGGCTTTACTTTATGCTTCTCTGCCTTACGTTGTGACCAGGCTTTACTTTATGCTTCTCTGTCTTACGTTGTGACCAGGCTTTACTTTATGCTTCTCTGTCTCACGTTGTGACCAGGCTTTACTTTACGCTTCTCTGTCTTACGTTATGACCAGGCATTTCTTTATGCTTCTCTGCCTTACGTTGTGACCAGGCTTTACTTTATGCTTCTCTGCCTTATACGTTGTGACCAGGCTTTACTTTATGCTTCTCTGTCTTACGTTGTGACCAGGCTTTACTTTATGCTTCTCTGCCTTAGGTTGTGATGTTTACGCACACACGCGAGCCCAGCATACGCGCACATAAAATAGGACTAGACTTATAAGTTCTTGCTGTGTTTGGAGGAGGAGGAGACCGTTGGGTTCTGACTGTGTTTGGAGGAGGAGGAGACCGTTCGCTCCGGACCGCCATGCTGATCTGCTTGCGAGACTGCGGGCTACGAACTACAGGCTATGCTATACGCTAAGTTAGGCTAGGCTACGCTACGTTAGGCTAGGCTACGCTACGTTAGGCTAGGCTAAGCTATAGCGTGCACTTAGTGCGGAGTGCGTTCAAGCAGTATGAAGGGGGAGAAACACACACACACACACACACACACACACTCGGTCAAGCAGGGAGATGGTAGCTTCACATTAGGGACACAGCTCCGGACGACAGCTGGCCGGGGTCCTAGATTAATCTTTCATGAGGTGTGTGTGTGTGTGTGTGTGTGTGTGTGTGTGTGTGTGTGTGTGTGTGTGTGTGTGTGTGTGTGTGTGTGTGTGTGTGTGTGTGTGTGTGTGTGTGTGTGTGTGTGTGTGTGTGTGTGTGCATGTGATGGGGGGGGGGGGGAATAAGGGAAAGGTGACATGCCATAGTCCAGTGGTATTCAATTGGCGGCCCGCGGAGCGCCCCCCTTGTGCCCCTTTTTTAAATGTATTCTGGTTATAATAAGAGGGCTAATGAAAGTTACAGGTATGGTGTGTGCGATATGATGGCATTTTTACTGTTGAAAGAAATGTAAATTAATGTGATTGCTGTTGGACCTGTAAATTACAACAAAACAAACTAAGTGCGGTTGTGGTACTTCCTGGTTTACCAGAACGGGGTTCAACTCCCTGCGGTGCCCTGCTCAATTTGTTGTATTTAAATGGTTCATTTTCATATCGTGC
>NC_139701.1:45542508-45550008 GCF_964188405.1 Protomyctophum parallelum | reverse complement strand
AATATACAGTATGCTTTACTGTATAATTCCACGCATGCATTAAATCATAATGTGTCCATCCTCTCCTCTCGTGTCAAACCAAAGGGATTAAAATTAACAACACAGCCAATTAGCACTGGGACTGTGATGACCGCGTTATGCAAATGAGCTCGGGGAAATGTCAAATTAGCATATATATATATATATACTGTAAGACCCCGCCTCCCCCCAGGCCTCGTTGGTTACCCCCGGTTACCGACCGGCCACGCCCACCTGTCAATCATCATCATGACATGATGACTGACAGGGAGGGAGAGAGAGAGAGAGAGAGAGAGGGGGGGGGGGGGTGCTCTGGGCTTGTTGAATACATAAACAGTTGATTATGTAAATGCGTTTGTTAATTTACTGTCAATTACCCCCCCCCCCACAGCGATGTGTTCTATGTATTAGAAGTCTGATATGATGTACAGTACAGTACAGTACAGTAGACTGATGTGATGTGATGTGATGTGATGTGATGTCACTGCATGATGTCAAGGTCGCATCGAGGTCAGTCCATGTTGTCTAAACTTCTTTGACTCATTTTCTTCTTATTTTGAAAAACCTCTTTGAACAGTTCAACCTATAGCCAATCTACATCGACACGTTGTGAGCTTGTAGACTGGCCATTTTAACCCATTCTGACCTGAGATCAGATTCTAAAAATGTTCTTCTACATCCTGATAGTTTTCCATTCTGACCTGAGATCAGATTCTAAAAATGTCAGTCGCTCTTCGATTAAAAAAAAATAGCAGACCTACAAGCTCGTGGCGCGCCACTCGGTGGCGCGCTACGAGCTTGTAGGTCTGCTATTTTTCAATAGCTAAAGCACGACATGATGCTGACACCAAAAGGGGTTCCCGCGCATTCAATAATGTTTTGCAAAATAGTAATAGTGTGGACCCCCCTGCGGCCCCCCCCCCCATTTGCAAATGTATGCCATGAGAGAATATGTTTTACGGTGATTCTCAACCCGTCTAATTTCAAGGACCCCCAGTTTAACCTGAAATAGTCTACAGACCCCTGATTTAATGACATTTCTATCTCTGGGACCCTCAATTTATATTGTAAATCAAGTGCCAGGGACGTTATCCCGTCTTATGGACTTTTTTTTTTTTTTCAACCATATTTTGAAAATTCCTCTAATCTGGTGTACAGGTGATGAGATGCACATTACATGCATAATGGAATTACAAATGATTTCTTTCTTTATAATGGGAGAATTGGCAAGAGCCTAAAATGGTGACCACCAGGTGGCGCTGAAGGAGTTAAGTTAACTCTGAGAGTGTACAAATGGAACCAAATGGACCCACATTAGGGTCCGTTTTCTTTCCCTGCAAGACATTACTCTATAAGCCATTTCTCCAAAACCGGTGGGTCTGAAACTGAACAACCGATATGTCAGTTTGAAGCTGTGATTCCCATGACAAACTACAGCACTGTCTGGGGCTGTGATGTCCTCGACCTGAACACTCTGCAGAGTCTGCAGCGCTCTTCAGGTCAAGGACCCCCTGTAGGGGTGCCAGGTAATTTTATTTTTCAAGTTATTGTATTTTTGATTAGTTAGGGTAGTTAGGGATTTAGAATTGTCTTTTGTTTAACATTCTGTTAGGGCCTTTAGGTAAGGGTAAGCTTTTGATTTTTAGTTAGATTTGGTTTATTAGAATAGAACCTTGAAGCCAAAATGTGAGAGTTGTGAACCTCAGAACGAGCAATGTAAAATTGTCTCTGCTATTGAACAAAGAAGAGCTACTACAGATAAATTGCAGTTCTTTTCAACCTGTCCCCTCGCCAAGTATGTTATATCCCTTTACCCTAGACGAAGGTCCATAACACACCCTGATCCAGATGTGAGAGGAAAGATGCACGGTTTAAAATGCGTGAGGAGGACGAGGATCATTTGTAATTCAGATTGTAGTTCACATTAATGTTCTGATCGTCTTACTTAATCAGCTGGAAGATGACTTGTCTCTTCGTGAAGTTTACTGTACATGTTTACTGTACATGTACGGTTCATTGAGGTCACATTCAGACCCAGAGGGGTCTTATGTTTATTATATCAGATTAACATTAACTTTATTGTCACTTAGATGCTCTGTTATTAAAGGTTGATATGAACCCATTTACACATATTATTATTATTATTATTATTATTATTATATTTAGACATGGGACCAGATTCTACAACATGTCTTCTAGATCGTGACAGACAGTTTTCTGGTGCTCAAACTATTTCATGTGAAGGAGTCCCATAATTATCTGAAAATATGTTGTTCCAGGGACCCCCATCTGAAAATATATTGTTCCAGGGACCCCCATCTGAAAATATATTGTTCCAGGGACCCCCATCTGAAAATATGTTGTTCCAGGGACCCCATATGAAAATATATTGTTCCAGGGACCCCCATCTGAAAATATGTTGTTCCAGGGACCCCCCATCTGAAAATATATTGTTCCAGGGACCCCATATGAAAATATATTGTTCCAGGGACCCCCATCTGAAAATATGTAGTTCCAGGGACCCCATATGAAAATATATTGTTCCAGGGACCCCCATCTGAAAATATGTAGTTCTAGGGACCCCCATCTGAAAATATGTTGTTCCAGGGACCCCATCTGAAAAGATGTAGTTCCAGGGACCCCCATCTGAAAATATGTTGTTCTAGGGACCCCCATCTGAAAATATGTTGTTCCAGGGACCCCATCTGAAAATATGTTGTTCCAGGGACCCCCATCTGAAAATATATTGTTCCAGGGACCCCCATATGAAAATATATTGTTCCAGGGACCCCCATCTGAAAATATGTTGTTCCAGGGACCCCCATCTGAAAATATGTTGTTCCAGGGACCCCCATCTGAAAATATGTTGTTCCAGGGACCCCCCCATCTGAAAATATGTTGTTCCAGGGACCCCCATATGACAATATGTTGTTACAGGGACCCCCCCCCATCTGAAAATATGTTGTTCCATGGACCCCCATATGAAAATATGTTGTTCCAGGGACCCCCATCTGAAAATATGTTGTTCCAGGGACCCCCATATGAAAATATGTTGTTCCAGGGACCCCCATCTGAAAATACGTTGTTCCAGGTACCCCCATCTGAAAATATGTTGTTCCAGAGACATTAATATAGTGGTTGCAAGTGTATTCATTGTTTGCCCGATTCCCGTGGTTGGAGTTCTGCTCTGGTTTTGAAATATTAAGTAGTTCCGGTTATTTTGTGTGTGTGTGTGTGTGTGTGGGGGGGGGGGGGGGGGGGGGGGGGGGGCAGGCACAGGGGGCCACAAAACTAACCTTTTACAAACTAATAATTTGTATTGTTGAGCTATTTCTAAAATATTATCGCAACTTTCGTTGCCTCTATCAAACGGAAACTATGTTTTTTGTGTCCATATCACTACTCCCCCAAAAACAAGTTCCATGTGATAGAGGGGTCAAAGTTGAAAGAAAGTTGCGCTAATATTTTAGAAATAGGTCAACAATACAAATTACATTTTTTTTGTGCATTCATTTACTTTTAATGCGTGGCCCCTTATGTGCCTCCCACAAAATAACCGGAACTACTTAATATCTCACCAAAACCAGAGCAGAACTCCCACCACGGGACTCGGGCAATTAATTAATTTCATACAGCTTAAAGATGGAGTGCCACAATTTTTGTATTTTTTCAGTTTTTCATGTGTCTATGAGGAGACAATACTTCATTAGACACCCTGGAGTCATTTTTACGTGCAATGGTGTATTAACTTTGTATTTAGGGTTTCTTCCTGGAGGCTGAACCCTTGACAGTCAAACGGGCCAATGAAGTAAACAGTAATATAGTGACATCACACTATCAGCCCCTCCCCTAACCCCTCCCCCTTTATCATACAACTACAGCTGTGGGTGCGGCTTCAGTTCAGGTGGATCACCACCCATCACCACCCACCAGGCAAACCAGGCATACTTAATGAATTGGTGGGCGTGTCCACATAAAAGCATGATTTTAACAAATACTGTACACTTTTTGGAAAAAGTTATTCCCCCTTATATTACAATAATACCTGATGATCATGTTTTAGGGTGGGGAAAAAATGGTGGCACTCCATCTTGTGAACTTTGACCCCCCCAGGTTAGAGAGCGTGAGGTAATGTTGACGACGTTAGCGTTTAAATCACATCTATAAAACATGACGTTCTGTAAAGCTAGACATTATAGCGTTAGCATGGCGCTAGCTTTATCACATCTATAAAACATGATGTTCGGTAGGCTACAGCTAGCAGATGCTGTTGGTTCACACACGTTATTTATTCATGTGCTATGCTGCAGCTAAACACCGCACACACATGCACACACGCACGCACGCACGCGCACACACACACACTTGCATCCATGAAAAGAGATGAGCAGGTTTATGTCTCTCTCACACACGCACACACACACACACACACGCACACACACACACACAGCACAAAGCACATGGCTGTCGTGTGTCACAAGCACAACAAAATCCCAGCCGTGCGTGTGTGTGTGTCTGTTTTTGTGTGCGTGTGTGTGTGTGTGTGTGTGTGTGTGTGTGTGTGTGTGTGTGTGTGTGTGTGTCATTCAATTTTGACATGCCCACAGGGGGGAGGGGGCTACCCCCCCCCCTGCTGTGGGCCGTGTGAGTCTGGCTTATGAAGTCACCACCAGTCTGATGACAAGATAATACACACATCAATCACACTGCGTGTGTGTGTGTGCGCAAATCTGTATTGAGTTGGCAAACCATGGCACCAAGTGACACTGACAGGTGGTCTGTCTGTCTGTCTGTCTGTCTGTCTGTCTGTCTGCCTGTCTGCCTGTCTGTCTGCCTGCCTGCCTGCCTGCCTGCCTGCCTGCCTGTAGAATGTTCTCCTCAGAACTGTGTTTGAAAGATAAACATGTCATCCTGACGGCCGCTTCACTCATATGGATTATGAAGAATCAACTGACTGAGAGAAAACGCTATTGTTACTGCATTTACTGTAACATTTACAAAAAGAAAAGTTCAATTTTCGCTAGAAGCAGACTATCATATATGAGATGACTGTCATAAACGATACAGAGACAACTCCCCGACAATATCGCAGAGACAGCTTGTTTATTCTTGGACCACAACGCTTATAGTAGACGATATTAAGATGAGCCCAGGTTATTCTCCATAGAGAAATTACTCCCATGAACGAGGCAGAACCTGCAGGGGATGAGCGAGTGACGTCAGGACTTTGGCGCTCTGTGGACAACTCTAGTTGGACTCTACACTGACCACGTCCACAGACTAGACTCTACACTGACCACGACCACAAACAAGACTCTACACTGACCACGTCCACAGACTAGACTCTACACTGACCACGTCCACAAACAAGACTCTACACTGACCACGTCCACAGACTAGACTCTACACTGACCACGTCCACAGACTAGACTCTACACTGACCACGTCCACAGACAAGACTCTACACTGACCACGTCCACAGACTAGACTCTACACTGACCACGTCCACAGACAAGACTCTACACTGACCACGTCCACAGACAAGACTCTACACTGACCACGTCCACAGACTAGACTACACTGACCACGACGATAGACAAGACTCTACACTGACCACGACCATAGACAAGACTCTACACTGACCACGACCATAGACAAGACTCTACACTGACCACGACCATAGACAAGACTCTACACTGACCACGACCATAGAGAAGACTCTACACTGACCACGTCCACAGACTAGACTCTACACTGACCACGACCATAGACTAGACTCTACACTGACCACGTCCACAGACTAGACTCTACACTGACCACGACCATAGACAAGACTCTACACTGACCACGACCATAGACAAGACTCTACACTGACCACGACCACAGACTAGACTCTACACTGACCACGACCAAAGACAAGACTCTACACTGACCACGTCCACAGACTAGACTCTACACTGACCACGTCAAAAAACTCGCTTCCTCGATGGAAGCGACAAAAACTCGCTTCCTCGATGGAAGCGACAAAAACTCGCTTCCTCGCTGGAAGCGACAAAAACTTGCTTCCTCGATGAGAGCGACAAAAACTCGCTTCCTCGATGGAAGCGACAAAAACTCGCTTCCTCGATGGAAGCGACAAAAACTCGCTTCCTCGATGGAAGCGACAAAAACGAAAAACAAAAACTCGCTTCCTCGATCGAAGCGACAAAAACTCGCTTCCTCGCTGGAAGCGACAAAAACTTGCTTCCTCGCTGGAAGGGACAAAAACTCGCTTCCTCGATGGAAGCGACAAAAACTCGCTTCCTCGATGGAAGCGACAAAAACTCGCTTCCTCGATGGAAGTGACAAAAACTAAAAACTAAAACTAGCTTCCTCGATGGAAGCGACAAAAACTCATTTTATGTTTTTACGTTTTTACGCTTTTTCCGTTTTTCCTTTTTCCGTTTTTCCTTTTTCCGTTTTTACGGTTTACGGTAAGCGTAAAACGTAAAAACGTAACAAAGCAAAACGTTTTTACGTTTTACGTTTAACGTTTAAACAAAGAATTCACTACAAAATCCTGCTCGCCACCTACAAAGCTCTCAATAACCTGGCTCCCCCCTACCTCTCCGATCTTCTTGAACCATTATGTCCCCCCCCGCTCCCTCAGGTCCAGTGAAGCTAACCTCCTGAAGGTCCGCAAGGCCAAGTACCGTGCCTGGGGTGACAGGGCCTTTTATGTTTCGGCCCCCAAACTCTGGAATGAACTCCCCAGCCATCTCAGAGCTGCTCCCTCTCTCCTCTCCTTCAAAACCTCACTCAAAACACACCTTTTCAGAATAGCCTTCCCCAGTTGAGGTCTCGTTTATCCTTTTGTCTTTTTAACCCTGTATCTGTTATGGTTTTAGCTTTGATCTTTTTTCTTAATAAAGTCTGTTCCTGGTGTTCCCATGTAAAGCGCTTTGGGTATTTAGAAAAGCGCTATATAAATCTGAGCTATTATTATTATTATTATTATGTTTAACGTTGTAAAAACATAAAACGTGTAAAAACATGTAAAAACGTGTAAAAACGTGTAAAAACGTGATAAAACGTGTAAAAACGTAAAACGTGTAAAAACATAAAACGTGTAAAAACGTGTAAAAACGTGATAAAACGTGTAAAAACGTGTAAAAACTTAAAACGTGTAAAAACGTGTAAAAACGTAAAACGTGTAAAAACATAAAACGTGTAAAAACGTGTAAAAACTTAAAACGTGTAAAAAAGTAAAAACAGAAAAACGGAAAACGTAAAAACGTAAAAACGTAAAAAAGGAAAAGAGGAAAACGTAAAAACGTAAAAACGTAAAAACGTAAAAACGTAAAACGGAAAAACGGAAAGCGTAAAATCGAGAAAACGGAAAGCGGAAAAATCGAGAAAACGGAAAGCGGAAAATCGAGAAAACGGAAAATCAAGAAATCGGAAAATCGAGAAAACGGAAAATCGAGAAAACGGAAAATCGAG
>NC_139701.1:45522508-45540008 GCF_964188405.1 Protomyctophum parallelum | reverse complement strand
ACGAAAACAACACTGCATTGCAAATACGTTTGATATTCGCTATACTCTGCGCAATATTGTGTTTGGAAATGCCGCAAATTGCATTGCAGTGAAACGAGAGCCAATCACGACTTCCCCCCCGGGGGTGGTGGGCGGAGTCACAGCTCTGAATGCGCGCCGTGGTGTGTCAGTCTATTGATTACAAATGGTGGTCCGCTCCGCCACACTGTTACTGGAAGTTGTCATTTCACTGCATCTGGGTGAGGATTAGTGAGTCTGACCCCATTAAGGCCCATCCCCTTACGCGTGCGTGTGTGTGTGTGTGTGTGTGTGTGTGTGTGTGTGTGTGTGTGCATGGCGGTGTGCTAATAGAGCGCTAACTGCCTCCACTTTGACAGAGCTCGTTAATTATGTCGTTTATGCGATTAATAAACACCCCCCCCCCCCCCCCCCCCCCCGGCCCCGCCCAGAACACCAGGGGGCGCTGGGGCGAGAACAAAGACTGAGTCTGCAGCACACACACACACACACACACACACACGCACACACTTTGCAAGCCTAATAACTCCCCAAATCAGTGTTCCATTTCTCTTGTCAGGACCGTGAAAAATGTCCTCCCGATTTCTAAAATTGTACTATAGTCACACAAGTAGGCTACAGTAGTACAAGGTGCACACGCACGCACACACACGCACGCACGCACGGACGCATGCCACAATAACTCACAGTCTTAGCGTGTTGTTAGCGTGTCAGCGGGACAGGGGTGTCGCCGGAGAGACAAAATGAAGGTGTTTAGGAGAGGACAAACAGCCGGGGCTAACGACGCTAATTAAGAGCATTTATTAATGAGTGTGTGTGTGTGTGTGGTGACACGCCTTGCTGGTAACGACCCCCCCACTCGTTATTAAGCGCTATTAATCTGAACTAATCACGGGGCTGTCGCCCGGGCGACACACGGCGACAACAAACAAAGCCTCCTGTTTGTGGGTTCAGCCGTTCCGTGGCCCGCGGTCACAGCGGCTAGCTTACAGCGCTAATCACCGCGGCTAGCTTACAGTGCTAATCACCGCGGTCACTGCGGCTACCTTACAGCGCTAGTCACACTGTGACAGTGGCTAGCTTACAGCGCTAATCACCCCATTTTAGCGGTCAAACGTTGGGATGTGTACTAGCCCTCGCATATATTTGCACATATATTTATTGTTTCTTTTTGGTTCCCGTCCATACATGTATTTGTATACAAATGTTCATGTTGTTGTACCCGGTATTGTTGTATATATTCTATCTGCTTCTGGAGGTATTTTATTTGTTCATTATTATTTGGCTGTTTGTAAAACTTGACAATGTAGCGTTGAAAGTGTAATTATGTATTTCTGCCTCTTGGTCTCAGTCAGTGTGTTTTTACTGGTTAAATAAAGGTTAAAAAAAACACACACACACACACACACACACACACACACACAAAGGGGGCTAGCTTACAGCGCTAATCACTGGGCGGCCATATTGTCGTCCCCTGTGAGCAGGTGGTGCTAGTCACCCCTGATGACGGATGACTCCACACACGCACGCACACGCACGCACACGCACGCACACACACACACACACACACACACACACACACACACACACACACACACACACACACACACACACGTATACGTCCCTGGAGGTACACATTCACTGAACTGCGATTAAAACGGCTCCAATGATATTTGTCACATTTACATAAAATGTTTTTTACATGTTTTTTTTCACAGAGCCGGGGGAGGGTTCCTAACGAGCGTGACCGACTGCAGGGCGTAGGTTTCAAACCGTCAACTCTAATGTGAGCCTGCAGCGCGCGCACACACACACACACACACACACACACACACACACACACAGACACAGCAGCCTGGAAGGAACTAACATATTTTAGCCTTCATTCTCGTCAAACTGTGTAACATTAAACCACACACTGTCACTGCTGTTGTTAATGCTCTGGTGAGCCATGGGGGGGTCTTCAACAGGGGGTCCGGGGCCCCTAGGGGGTCCTCAGTGTTCTGGGTCTTCAACAGGGGGTCCAGGGCCACTAGGGGGTCCTCAGAGTTGAAACAGGTTGATGACTATACAATTATTTGGGTTCATATATAATAATATTATAATATATTATATATATCTTCTTCCCAAAAGGACTTTCAAACTTGGAAGGGTATACGGTCTGGTCAGCCTGAGATGATATGCGTAAGATCTGGTCATCCCAGCTTAGTGAGAGGTTAAAAGTAAAACTATTTTGGGCGACCGTTGAGCCGATTCTACTCTATGGCTCCGAGACATGGACACTTTCAATGAAATAAGAGAAACAGTTGGATGGCCCTAGTCCGATCCAGAATAACACAGTTTTCCGGCCACTGCTACAGAGCTGACAATGAGGTTATATCTTCCCTTCTTCTTATAACTGACTGTGTTGTGGTACCTGTCTGTGTTGTGGTACCTGTCTGTGTTGTTCTACCTGTCTGTGTTGTTCTACCTGTCTGTGTTGTTCTACCTGTCTGTGTTGTTCTACCTGTCTGTGTTGTTCTACCTGTCTGTGTTGTTCTACCTGTCTGTGTTGTGGTACCTGTCTGTGTTGTGGTACCTGACTGTGTTGTGGTATAACTGACTGTGTTGTTCTACCTGTCTGTGTTGTTCTACCTGACTGTGTGGTGGTACCTGTCTGTGTTGTGGTATACCTGTCTGTGTTGTTCTACCTGTCTGTGTTGTTCTACCTGTCTGTGTTGTTCTACCTGTCTGTGTTGTTCTACCTGTCTGTGTTGTTCTACCTGTCTGTGTTGTTCTACCTGTCTGTGTTGTGGTACCTGTCTGTGTTGTGGTACCTGTCTGTGTTGTTCTACCTGTCTGTGTTGTGGTACCTGACTGTGTTGTTCTACCTGTCTGTGTTGTGGTACCTGTCTGTGTTGTGCTACCTGTCTGTGTTGTGCTACCTGTCTGTGTTGTTCTACCTGTCTGTGTTGTGCTACCTGTCTGTGTTGTGGTACCTGTCTGTGTTGTTCTACCTGTCTGTGTTGTGGTACCTGTCTGTGTTGTGGTACCTGTCTGTGTTGTTCTACCTGTCTGTGTTGTGCTACCTGTCTGTGTTGTGGTACCTGTCTGTGTTGTGGTACCTGTCTGTGTTGTGGTACCTGACTGTGTTGTTCTACCTGTCTGTGTTGTGCTACCTGTCTGTGTTGTGCTACCTGTCTGTGTTGTGGTACCTGTCTGTGTTGTTCTACCTGACTGTGTTGTTCTACCTGTCTGTGTTGTGGTACCTGTCTGTGTTGTTCTACCTGTCTGTGTTGTGGTACCTGTCTGTGTTGTGGTACCTGTCTGTGTTGTGGTACCTGTCTGTGTTGTTCTACCTGTCTGTGTTGTGGTACCTGTCTGTGTTGTGGTACCTGTCTGTGTTGTGGTACCTGTCTGTGTTGTTCTACCTGTCTGTGTTATGGTACCTGTCTGTGTTGTGGTACCTGTCTGTGTTGTGGTACCTGTCTGTGTTGTGCTACCTGTCTGTGTTGTGGTACCTGTCTGTGTTGTGGTACCTGTCTGTGTTGTGGTACCTGTCTGTGTTGTTCTACCTGTCTGTGTTATGGTACCTGTCTGTGTTGTGGTACCTGTCTGTGTTGTGGTACCTGTCTGTGTTGTTCTACCTGTCTGTGTTGTTCTACCTGTCTGTGTTGTGGTACCTGTCTGTGTTGTGGTACCTGTCTGTGTTGTTCTACCTGTCTGTGTTATGGTACCTGTCTGTGTTGTGGTACCTGTCTGTGTTGTGGTACCTGTCTGTGTTGTTCTACCTGTCTGTGTTGTGGTACCTGTCTGTGTTGTGGTACCTGTCTGTGTTGTGGTACCTGTCTGTGTTGTTCTACCTGTCTGTGTTATGGTACCTGTCTGTGTTGTGGTACCTGTCTGTGTTGTGGTACCTGTCTGTGTTGTTCTACCTGTCTGTGTTGTGGTACCTGTCTGTGTTGTGGTACCTGTCTGTGTTGTGGTACCTGTCTGTGTTGTGGTACCTGTCTGTGTTGTGGTACCTGTCTGTGTTGTGGTACCTGTCTGTGTTGTTCTACCTGTCTGTGTTGTGGTACCTGTCTGTGTTGTGGTACCTGTCTGTGTTGTTCTACCTGTCTGTGTTGTGCTACCTGTCTGTGTTGTGGTACCTGACTGTGTTGTTCTACCTGTCTGTGTTGGTATACCTGTCTGTGTTGTGCTACCTGTCTGTGTTGTGCTACCTGTCTGTGTTGTGCTACCTGTCTGTGTTGTGCTACCTGTCTGTGTTGTGCTACCTGTCTGTGTTGTTCTACCTGTCTGTGTTGTGCTACCTGTCTGTGTTGTGCTACCTGTCTGTGTTGTGCTACCTGTCTGTGTTGTGGTACCTGTCTGTGTTGTTCTACCTGTCTGTGTTGGTATACCTGTCTGTGTTGTGGTACCTGTCTGTGTTGTTCTACCTGTCTGTGTTGTGGTACCTGACTGTGTTGTGGTACCTGTCTGTGTTGTGGTACCTGTCTGTGTTGTGGTACCTGTCTGTGTTGTTCTACCTGTCTGTGTTGGTATACCTGTCTGTGTTGTGCTACCTGTCTGTGTTGTGGTACCTGTCTGTGTTGTGGTACCTGTCTGTGTTGTGGTACCTGTCTGTGTTGTGGTACCTGTCTGTGTTGTTCTACCTGTCTGTGTTGTGGTACCTGTCTGTGTTGTGGTACCTGTCTGTGTTGTGGTACCTGTCTGTGTTGTGGTACCTGTCTGTGTTGTGCTACCTGTCTGTGTTGTGGTACCTGTCTGTGTTGTGGTACCTGTCTGTGTTATGGTACCTGTCTGTGTTGTGGTACCTGTCTGTGTTGTGGTACCTGTCTGTGTTGTTCTACCTGTCTGTGTTGTGGTACCTGTCTGTGTTGTGGTACCTGTCTGTGTTGTGGTACCTGTCTGTGTTGTTCTACCTGTCTGTGTTGTGGTACCTGTCTGTGTTGTGGTACCTGTCTGTGTTATGGTACCTGTCTGTGTTGTGGTACCTGTCTGTGTTGTGGTACCTGTCTGTGTTGTTCTACCTGTCTGTGTTGTGGTACCTGTCTGTGTTGTGGTACCTGTCTGTGTTGTGGTACCTGTCTGTTGTTCTACCTGTCTGTGTTGTGGTACCTGTCTGTGTTGTGGTACCTGTCTGTGTTGTGCTACCTGTCTGTGTTGTGGTACCTGTCTGTGTTGTGGTACCTGTCTGTGTTGTTCTACCTGTCTGTGTTGTGCTACCTGTCTGTGTTGTTCTACCTGTCTGTGTTGTGGTACCTGACAAGATGTAACGCTAAAGAACCACTGTGTTTAAAGAGGTACAGATCGACAGCCACAGTACGTCACGCAGTAAGTAATAGAAAAAAGCAAAAACAGTTTGGCAGTCATGCTTTGTTTGTATTGTACAGTATGTGTGTCTTGGCTCGGCGCTGCAGCGTTCAGACGATGATAAAAACATCACCACTAACAACACCAACATGATATCACGTTTCACAGCCTTTTGGCAGCGCAGCGGTGCCCATTACAGGGTTGGCCCACGCTCTGCCCGTTGGCCCGCCCTCTGCCCGTTGGCCCGCGCTCCGACCGTTGGCCCGCGCTCTGCCCATTGGCCCGGCCCTGCGCCGTGGCTCCACGCAGCCCCGACAGAGCGCTCTGCGCTGGGGGAGAGACGGTAGGAAAGAACCAGGCTTCATGGCAGCTCTCCAGGCCTCGCTGAGCACTCCAAGCGTTACTCTCACTCCACTGACCCTGTTGGAGTGAAGCGAGCGGTCGGCACCTCGGCCACTGCTGCTCTGTAGACACCTCAGCCAGTGAGTATCACACACAGTGACACCTCAGCCACTGCTGCACTGCTATCAAACACAGTGACACCTCAGCCACTGCTGCACACAGATAACCAAGCGGTCATCATCATATAAGAAAGACTAGAGTCTGCAGTGCAGTTCAGCGGTGGCCATCTTGCTACAGTCAACCTGTCTGGACAGGTTCTATGTGGTCTAGCTCTGTCTGGTAGGTTCTATGTGGTATAGTTCTGTGTGGTAGGTTCTATGTGGTAGGTTCTGTGTGGTAGGTTCTGTGTGGTAGGTTCTATGTGGTAGGTTCTATGTGGTAGGTTATATGTGGTAGGTTCTATGTGGTAGGTTCTATGTGGTATAGTTCTGTCTGATAGGTTCTATGTGGTATAGTTCTGTCTGATAGGTTCTATGTGGTAGGTTCTGTGTGGTAGGTTCTGTGTGGTAGGTTCTATGTGGTAGGTTCTATGTGGTAGGTTCTATGTGGTAGGTTATATGTGGTAGGTTCTATGTGGTAGGTTCTATGTGGTCTAGCTCTATGTGGTAGGTTCTATGTGGTAGGTTCTATGTGGTAGGTTCTATGTGGTCTAGCTCTATGTGGTAGGTTCTATGTGGTAGGTTCTATGTGGTAGGTTCTGTGTGGTAGGTTCTATGTGGTAGGTTCTATGTGGTAGGTTCTATGTGGTAGGTTATATGTGGTAGGTTCTATGTGGTAGGTTCTATGTGGTCTAGCTCTATGTGGTAGGTTCTATGTGGTAGGTTCTATGTGGTAGGTTCTATGTGGTCTAGCTCTATGTGGTAGGTTCTATGTGGTAGGTTCTATGTGGTAGGTTCTATGTGGTAGGTTCTATGTGGTCTAGCTCTATGTGGTAGGTTCTATGTGGTCTAGCTCTATGTGGTAGGTTCTATGTGGTAGGTTCTATGTGGTAGGTTATATGTGGTAGGTTCTATGTGGTAGGTTCTATGTGGTAGGTTCTATGTGGTATAGCTCTATGTGGTATATCTCTATGTGGTAGGTTCTATGTGGTATATCTCTATGTGGTATATCTCTATGTGGTATAGCTCTATGTGGTATATCTCTATGTGGTATATCTCTATGTGGTAGGTTCTATGTGGTATAGCTCTATGTGGTATATCTATATGTGGTAGGTTCTATGTGGTATATCTCTATGTGGTAGGTTCTATGTGGTAGGTTATATGTGGTATATCTCTATGTGGTAGGTTCTATGTGGTATATCTCTATGTGGTAGGTTATATGTGGTAGGTTCTATGTGGTATATCTCTATGTGGTAGGTTCTATGTGGTATATCTCTATGTGGTAGGTTCTATGTGGTATATCTCTATGTGGTAGGTTATATGTGGTATATCTCTATGTGGTAGGTTCTATGTGGTATATCTCTATGTGGTAGGTTCTATGTGGTAGGTTATATGTGGTCTAGCTCTATGTGGTAGGTTCTATGTGGTATAGCTCTATGTGGTATATCTCTATGTGGTAGGTTCTATGTGGTATATCTCTATGTGGTATATCTCTATGTGGTATAGCTCTATGTGGTATATCTCTATGTGGTATATCTCTATGTGGTATATCTCTATGTGGTATAGCTCTATGTGGTAGGTTCTATGTGGTAGGTTCTATGTGGTATATCTCTATGTGGTATATCTCTATGTGGTAGGTTCTATGTGGTAGGTTCTATGTGGTATAGCTCTATGTGGTATATCTCTATGTGGTATATCTCTATGTGGTAGGTTCTATGTGGTATATCTCTATGTGGTAGGTTATATGTGGTAGGTTCTATGTGGTATATCTCTATGTGGTAGGTTATATGTGGTATATCTCTATGTGGTAGGTTCTATGTGGTATATCTCTATGTGGTAGGTTCTATGTGGTATATCTCTATGTGGTAGGTTCTATGTGGTACATCTCTATGTGGTAGGTTGGTTCTATGTGGTATATCTCTATGTGGTAGGTTCTATGTGGTAGGTTCTATGTGGTATAGCTCTATGTGGTATAGCTCTATGTGGTATATCTCTATGTGGTAGGTTCTATGTGGTAGGTTCTATGTGGTATAGCTCTATGTGGTATATCTCTATGTGGTATAGCTCTATGTGGTAGGTTCTATGTGGTATATCTCTATGTGGTAGGTTCTATGTGGTAGGTTCTATGTGGTAGGTTCTATGTGGTATATCTCTATGTGGTATAGCTCTATGTGGTATATCTCTATGTGGTAGGTTCTATGTGGTATATCTCTATGTGGTAGGTTCTATGTGGTAGGTTCTATGTGGTATAGCTCTATGTGGTAGGTTCTATGTGGTAGGTTCTATGTGGTATAGCTCTATGTGGTATATCTCTATGTGGTAGGTTCTGTGTGGTAGGTTCTATGTGGTATATCTCTATGTGGTAGGTTCTGTGTGGTAGGTTCTATGTGGTATAGCTCTATGTGGTATATCTCTATGTGGTATAGCTCTATGTGGTAGGTTCTGTGTGGTAGGTTCTATGTGGTAGGTTCTATGTGGTAGGTTATATGTGGTCTAGCTCTATGTGGTAGGTTCTATGTGGTATAGCTCTATGTGGTATATCTCTATGTGGTATATCTCTATGTGGTAGGTTCTATGTGGTATATCTCTATGTGGTATATCTCTATGTGGTATAGCTCTATGTGGTATATCTCTATGTGGTATATCTCTATGTGGTATATCTCTATGTGGTATATCTCTATGTGGTATATCTCTATGTGGTAGGTTCTATGTGGTAGGTTCTATGTGGTATATCTCTATGTGGTATATCTCTATGTGGTAGGTTCTATGTGGTAGGTTCTATGTGGTATAGCTCTATGTGGTATATCTCTATGTGGTATATCTCTATGTGGTAGGTTCTATGTGGTATATCTCTATGTGGTAGGTTATATGTGGTAGGTTCTATGTGGTATATCTCTATGTGGTAGGTTATATGTGGTATATCTCTATGTGGTAGGTTCTATGTGGTATATCTCTATGTGGTAGGTTCTATGTGGTATATCTCTATGTGGTAGGTTCTATGTGGTACATCTCTATGTGGTAGGTTGGTTCTATGTGGTATATCTCTATGTGGTAGGTTCTATGTGGTAGGTTCTATGTGGTAGGTTCTATGTGGTATAGCTCTATGTGGTATAGCTCTATGTGGTATATCTCTATGTGGTAGGTTCTATGTGGTAGGTTCTATGTGGTATAGCTCTATGTGGTATATCTCTATGTGGTATAGCTCTATGTGGTAGGTTCTATGTGGTATATCTCTATGTGGTAGGTTCTATGTGGTAGGTTCTATGTGGTAGGTTCTATGTGGTATATCTCTATGTGGTATAGCTCTATGTGGTATATCTCTATGTGGTAGGTTCTATGTGGTATATCTCTATGTGGTAGGTTCTATGTGGTAGGTTCTATGTGGTATAGCTCTATGTGGTATATCTCTATGTGGTAGGTTCTATGTGGTATATCTCTATGTGGTAGGTTCTATGTGGTATATATCTATGTGGTATAGCTCTATGTGGTAGGTTCTATGTGGTAGGTTCTATGTGGTAGGTTCTATGTGGTCTAGCTCTATGTGGTAGGTTCTATGTGGTAGGTTCTATGTGGTAGGTTCTATGTGGTAGGTTCTATGTGGTCTAGCTCTATGTGGTAGGTTCTATGTGGTAGGTTCTATGTGGTAGGTTCTATGTGGTATAGCTCTATGTGGTATATCTCTATGTGGTAGGTTCTATGTGGTATATCTCTATGTGGTAGGTTATATGTGGTAGGTTCTATGTGGTATAGCTCTATGTGGTATATCTCTATGTGGTATATCTCTATGTGGTATATCTCTATGTGGTAGGTTCTATGTGGTAGGTTATATGTGGTATATCTCTATGTGGTAGGTTCTATGTGGTATATCTCTATGTGGTAGGTTATATGTGGTAGGTTCTATGTGGTATATCTCTATGTGGTAGGTTCTATGTGGTATATCTCTATGTGGTAGGTTATATGTGGTAGGTTATATGTGGTATATCTCTATGTGGTAGGTTCTATGTGGTATATCTCTATGTGGTAGGTTCTATGTGGTATATCTCTATGTGGTAGGTTCTATGTGGTATATCTCTATGTGGTAGGTTATATGTGGTATATCTCTATGTGGTAGGTTCTATGTGGTATATCTCTATGTGGTAGGTTCTATGTGGTATATCTCTATGTGGTAGGTTCTATGTGGTAGGTTCTATGTGGTCTAGCTCTATGTGGTAGGTTCTATGTGGTATATCTCTATGTGGTAGGTTCTATGTGGTATAGCTCTATGTGGTATATCTCTATGTGGTATATCTCTATGTGGTAGGTTCTATGTGGTATATCTCTATGTGGTATATCTCTATGTGGTATAGCTCTATGTGGTATATCTCTATGTGGTATATCTCTATGTGGTAGGTTCTATGTGGTATATCTCTATGTGGTATATCTCTATGTGGTATATCTCTATGTGGTATATCTCTATGTGGTATAGCTCTATGTGATAGGTTCTATGTGGTAGGTTCTATGTGGTATATCTCTATGTGGTATATCTCTATGTGGTAGGTTCTATGTGGTAGGTTCTATGTGGTATAGCTCTATGTGGTATATCTCTATGTGGTAGGTTCTATGTGGTATATCTCTATGTGGTATAGCTCTATGTGGTATATCTCTATGTGGTAGGTTCTATGTGGTATATCTCTATGTGGTAGGTTCTATGTGGTAGGTTCTATGTGGTATATCTCTATGTGGTAGGTTCTATGTGGTATATCTCTATGTGGTAGGTTATATGTGGTAGGTTCTATGTGGTACATCTCTATGTGGTAGGTTTAGGTTTAGGTTTAGGTTTATTTATTTAGCATGTGGTACAAAAAATAGACAATAACATATCAAAGAAACAAAAATACAATGCAAGGAAAGGAAGAAGCCAGAAGGCTTATATGGAATCCTTTCCTGAAGGAAGAGGTCATTGGTTTAAAAGATTAAAAGTTCATAAAGAACAGTACATAAATTGGCAAAGGGGGGCAGCTGTGCAGTAAAGAAATAAAAACACAGACAGAGTTATAAGAAATAAACAATACAACAACAAACACACAAAAGAAAATATAACGCCTCAAAGTAAAACATGTAATCTACAGAGAGGAAAAAATAAGATATTTCTTTAGATGTTTTTTGAATATTGGCAAGGATAATGAGGATTTAAGTGAATCATCTAGGGAGTTCCATAGATGAGGGCCTCTAAATTTGATGAAAGATTGATGTTTGGATGTGCGACAATAGGGTAATTCAAAATGATCTCTTTGCCTTGTGGGGTAGGAGTGAATGTCAGAAGTAACACGGAAGAAATTGTGAAAAGAAGGCGGAATGTCTTGTATGCATTTTTTGAATTTAAACATAAATAAACAGGTCTGAAAAACGTTTACTTTGTCAATGGGTAATAGTGAGTATTTAATAAAGAGCGGGGCAGACGGCTCATACCGATTTGAAAGTGAAATCATTCTCAGAAACCTTTTTTGAATGATCAGTAATTTAGTGAGATGTGATGAATATGTAGCAGCCCAGACAATATTACAGTAATTAATATGAGGGAAAATTAAGCTATAATAGAGTGTTAAATGACATGAAGGAAGAACAAAATGGCAGATTTTTCTCAATATACCAAGCATCTTCATAGACTTCATACATACAGCATCAATATGTTGTTTCCAATTTAAAAGTTCGTCTATAATGACACCCAAGAATTTAGTATGGCGAACCTGGCAAATTTCAGAGCCATTGATTAAAATTCTAGGTTTTTCTTTGGGAAATGTTTTGTTTATATTACTAAAAATCATGAAGTTGCATTTTTTTATATTGAGGGTAAGCTTATTCAATTGAAACCATTTGAAGACATCCAACAATTCATCATTAACATGTTTAACGAGAGTGTTTAAATCCCTGTGTCAGGCAATGAGATTAGTATCATCTGCAAATAAAATAGGAAGAAACTTATTGCAGTTCATGGTTAAATCATTAATATAAATCAAAAATAATAAAGGACCAAGTATGGAGCCCTGTGGCACTCCGACTGATATTTTCAACTTTGCAGATATACAACTATTGATACATACGTATTGTTCTCTGTCTTCTAGATAATTAGAAAACCACTTGAGAGCAACATCCTGTAGGCCATATCTATTAAGTTTAGAAACAAGAATTTTATGAATAACAGTATCGAAAGCTTTGGTTAAATCCAAGAAAACCCCAAGAGCAAATTTCTCGTCTTCTAGAGCAGAAGAGATATTGTTGGCAAGCTGTAACAGAGCTTGTTCAGTTGAGTATTTCTTGCGAAATCCATATTGGTGGCAATAGAGGATGTTGTTCTGAAGTAAGTGAGCTGAGATTCTGGAGTAAATAAGTTTTTCCAAAATCTTTGAAAAACAGGGAAGAATTGATATAGGACGATAATTGCTAAAATTGTTTGAGTCTCCTGATTTGTGTAGCGGCACAACTTTTGCTATTTTGAGTTCATGCGGAACGACACCAGATAGTAAAGATAAACCAAAAATATGAGTTAAAGGTTGAATAATAAAATCAATTATTTCTTTAATGAAACTACTTCTGAACCCATCATGCCCTTCAGCAGAATCTTTTAAGTTTAAGACAATGCTTCTCACTTCAGCAATACTAGGGGGATGAAAACTGCAGAGTGGAGAAAACTGACCCTTAATCAAACTAGCTGGTATTTCATCAGAAACATTTATGTTCGCTGCCAGCGAGAGGCCAATATTGACAAAGAAATCATTTAAACCATTTGCTATCTCTCTCTGATTGAGAGGAGAGCCTTCATTTCCTAGTACCTCAACTGGAACAATTAATTTTAGTTTTTTTCGTTGTAACAGTTGATTAATGACACTCCACGTGGACTTAATGTCATTAGATGCATGGATGAATTTATCTGAGAAATATTTCTTTTTTGCATTCCTTAAAGATTGAGTGAAAGAATTTTTGGATTTCTTATAAGTGTCCACATTAAGAGGCGTGGGACTTAGGATAGATTTTTTATATAGTTTCTTTTTTAGAAGAGAATGTTTTCTTAATTCTGTGGTGAACCAAGGGTTTGCTTTATGAGCTTTTTTCTTTTTTATAGAAGTTATCATTGGGAAGCATTTTTCAAAGACAGGATTAAAAAGCATTAAGAACAGCTGGTAAGCTTTCTTCACATCTTGCAGCCCTAAAACACCATCCCATGAAACACACTTTATAGAAGATATGAAGAATTCTACATTCCTTTTGGAATATTTACGATAACTAATTTCCTCTTGTACCAAGTTATTACTAAGTGCATTATCATTTATATGAATTATTTGGAAAACTGGGAGATGATCTGAAATATCATTTAACAAGAGGCCAGAAGTAATTTCAAGGTTCAAAAAGTTTAATAAAATATTATCAATAAGTGTGGCTGAAGTAGTAGTTATTCTGGAGGGTCTGAGAATTGAAGGATAAAAATAGGTAGAATAAAGAACATTAAGAAAATCTACAGTAGCTGACTGTTTACTGTTGAGAAGGTTTACATTGAAGTCACCTAATAATACACACCTTTTCCGCTCCTTAGAAATCATTTCAAGCGTGTGATAAAGGGCATCATTAAAAATGGCAAGATCTGACTCAGGTGGTCTGTAAATGCACCCAATTATGATGCTTTCCCCATTAAAGGGTAAGCAAGATGGAATTTCTACAAACACAGCTTCCACTAAGGTCTTATCAAAATATTGGTTTAGCTCCTTTTTTTCCTTGAAATTAAACTGATCTGAAACATAGAGGGAAACACCACCACCTGGTGTGGTGTTTCTACAGGAATGAATAGCATTATAATTTTCCAAAGGATAGAGACAAGTAATATTATCGTGAAGCCATGTTTCTGAAAAGGCCATTACTGAAAATGAGAAGTTTAGGATAGATAGGTAATCTGTTAATTGATCATAATGTTGAGGTATACTACGAATATTTAGGTGCAAAAAAGAGAATGTATTTGGTGCTTTTACTTGAGCAGATTTACTAAACTGATCATCAGTGTAATATTCACAAGATAATTTTACATTTTTCAGGTCAACATGATTTGAATCAGGATTAAAGAACTCATCATAAATGCTATCCTTATCAATACATAACTCAAAAGGATTAAATGCTGGTAGACTAGATATGGGTTGTAAAGGCACATAAGTATGATCAGTCATGATAAAAGAAAAAGAAAAATCAAATTAGAGAGACTGCTAAAATTAAAAAAAAAACAACAAGCAATAGAAAGGATCTAAGCTTCGCGAGGGGGATGAACAATCAACTTATCAAACTTCAAGTAGGCAATGTTTCCTTTCAGACGTTCAGCCTTCATTTGTGGCAACAGATCCTTTCGTTTTTGCCTGACGCTTTCAGAGTAGTCTTCGTTGATATAAAAGTTTGTGTCCTTCAGTTTCTTAGCACGTTTGAAGATTTCTTCCTTATCCTTGAATCTGAGGAGCTTTGCCACTATTGATCTTGGGCGTCCTGTAGGATCATATTTGCCGACGCGATGTGCTCTCTCAATTTCAATGAGTTTAGGCTCAATTTCAAGGTGGTTGGAAAACAGATGTTTAACTTTGGTCTCAGCTTCAGACCAAGATTCTGATTTCACATCAGGAATGCCGTCAATTATCACATTGCTTCGCCTAGATTGGTTTTCCAGGTAATCTAGCTTTGCTGACACATCATTTGTGGAGGTAAGAGAGGCCGACAGCCTTTCAGATATGGTTTTCCCAACCTCCATGCATTTTGCATTACTGATTTTTAGGCCATCAAGCTCAGCCTGAGAAAACTGAAGGCTAGCTTTTAAATCATCAACATTCCTAGACATGTTTACTACTTCCCTCACCAGGTTATCAACACGAGAGACTGTGGAGTCCACAAAAACTTGTAGACATGCCTTAAAGCTCTTTTCTTGCTGATCAATTAAGTCTTTAAAATAAGACTTCTGTAGATCGAGTAATTCATAAACCATTGATTTGGTAATAGCATCGTCGCTTCTTGTCTTGGCCATTTCAACGACTCTGACCTGGAGCCTGGGGCTGCTAGCTGCTGCTGCTGGTGGAGGTAGCCCAGTCTGGGGCTGCTAGCTGCTGCTGCTGGTGGAGGTGGCCCAGTCTGGGGCTGCTAGCTGCTGCTGCTGGAGGTGGCCCAGTCTGGGGCTGCTAGCTGCTGCTGCTGCTGGAGGTGGCCCAGTCTGGGGCTGCTAGCTGCTGCTGCTGGAGGTGGCCCAGTCTGGGGCTGCTAGCTGCTGCTGCTGGAGGTGGCCCAGTCTAGGGCTGCTAGCTGCTGCTGCTGGAGGTGGCCCAGTCTAGGGCTGCTAGCTGCTGCTGCTGGAGGTGGCCCAGTCTGGGGCTGCTAGCTGCTGCTGCTGGAGGTGGCCCAGTCTAGGGCTGCTTGGTTCTATGTGGTATATCTATGTGGTATATCTCTATGTGGTAGGTTCTATGTGGTAGGTTCTATGTGGTAGGTTCTATGTGGTATAGCTCTATGTGGTATAGCTCTATGTGGTATATCTCTATGTGGTATATCTCTATGTGGTATATCTCTATGTGGTATATCTCTATGTGGTAGGTTCTATGTGGTATAGCTCTATGTGGTATATCTCTATGTGGTATAGCTCTATGTGGTATATCTCTATGTGGTAGGTTCTATGTGGTATATCTCTATGTGGTAGGTTCTATGTGGTAGGTTCTATGTGGTAGGTTCTATGTGGTATATCTCTATGTGGTAGGTTCTATGTGGTAGGTTCTATGTGGTATAGCTCTATGTGGTATATCTCTATGTGGTAGGTTCTGTGTGGTAGGTTCTATGTGGTATATCTCTATGTGGTAGGTTCTGTGTGGTAGGTTCTATGTGGTATAGCTCTATGTGGTATATCTCTATGTGGTATAGCTCTATGTGGTAGGTTCTATGTGGTAGGTTCTATGTGGTAGGTTCTATGTGGTAGGTTCTATGTGGTATATCTCTATGTGGTAGGTTATGTGTGGTAGGTTCTATGTGGTCTAGCTCTATGTGGTAGGTTCTATGTGGTATAGCTCTATGTGGTAGGTTCTATGTGGTCTAGCTCAAACTAAAAATACTGTTATCTCTTGACGGATTTACAAACGGTTCGGTTTATTACAAACGTCATCAACATGGCTATGATTCTGCTTAATGTTGTTTTTGCATGAAAGTCCATTATACGTATATGCAGATGTCTCTGACGTTTATATAAAAAAAACCGTTTGACAATCGGTTAAAAATTTATCAAGTTATGGTTATTTATAAAGTACATTCCCCATAGACACAATGTTATGAGTGGTTATTTAAAAGTACATGCCCTATAGACACAATGTTATGAGAGGTTATTTATAAAGTACATGCCCCATAGACACAATGTTATGAGTGGTTATTTATAAAGTACATGCCCCCATAGACACAATGTTATGAGTGGTTATTTATAAAGTACATGCCCCCATAGACACAATGTTATGAGTGGTTATTTATAAAGTACATGCCCCATAGACACAATGTTATGAGTGGTTATATAAAAGTACATGCCCCATAGACACAATGTTATGAGTGGTTATTTATAAAGTACATGCCCCCATAGACACAATGTTATGAGTGGTTATTTATAAAGGACATGCCCCATAGACACAATGTTATGAGTGGTTATTTATAAAGTACATGCCCCCATAGACACAATGTTCTGAGTGGTTATTTAAAAGTACACGCCCCATAGACACAATGTTATGAGTGGTTATTTATAAAGTACATGCCCCCATAGACACAATGTTATGAGTGGTTATTTATAAAGTACATGGCCCATAGACACAATGTTATGAGTGCATGGTTATTTAAAAAGTACATGCCCCATAGACACAATGTTATGAGTGGTTATTTATAAAGTACATGCCCCATAGACACAATGTTATGAGTGGTTATTTATAAAGTACATGCCCCCATAGACACAATGTTATGAGTGGTTATTTAAAAGTACATGCCCCATAGACACAATGTTATGAGTGGTTATTTAAAAGTACACGCCCCATAGACACAATGTTATGAGTGGTTATTTATAAAGTACATGCCCCATAGACACAATGTTATGAGTGGTTATTTATTAAGTACATGCCCCCATAGACACAATGTTATGAGTGGTTATTTAAGCATACCTGTGTGCGTGACTGAGAAAACGCTAATGTTACTGAAGCCAAATTATAGGATGTTGACGAGAAACAAAGTATCGAATATGAGTGTCTGACTGATGTTTAAATGACACAGATATAATAATAATAATAATAATAGTGTCTGACTGATGTTTAAATGATACAGATGGAGACAGTTTGTTTGTCTAAGATGAGCCCGATGAGAGGGGCGGGGGGGGGGGGGGGGGGGGGCACTGTGCCAAGAGGCTGCAGATGGCAACACTGGTACTGTTTCTGTTCCAAGACCTCTTTCACTCTCCCTCTCCCTCCCCCCCCTCCCCCCCTCTCCCCCTCCCCCCCCCCCCACCCTCTCTCTCTCTCTCTCTCTCTCTCTCTCTCTCTCTCTCTCTCGAGTAGGGCATTTAAAATGACAAAAAAGTAAAAACAAATCAAATGTTGAAAACAATTGAGATCCTCCCTATAGAGAGATATATTAGATCTATTAGACCTCCATATAGAGAGATCTATTAGATCTATTAGACC
>NC_139701.1:45509174-45522308 GCF_964188405.1 Protomyctophum parallelum | reverse complement strand
TAAACCAACCCCCCACCAATAGGATGGTTCTGTTAAACCAACCCCCCCACCAATAGGATGGTTCTGTTAAACCAACCCCCCCACCAATAGGATGGTTCTGTTAAACCAATCCCCCCACCAATAGGATGGCTCTGCTAAACCAACCCCCCCCCCCCCCCCCCCCCCCCCCCCCCCCCCCCCCCCCACCACCAATAGGATGGTTGTGTTTGTGCCTGTAAACGAACGCAATAGCAGATCTACAAGCTCACAGCGCGCCACAAACGGACGGACAGACAGACAGCCGGACAGGCAGACAGACAGCCAGCCATCCAGCCAGACAGCCAGACAGACAGACAGACAGACAGACAGACAGACAGACAGACAGACAGACAGACAGACAGACAGACACAGACGATCGTATATCAAAGAAGATTTAGTCTGTATTGTCTCCAAGACAGACAGACAGCCTTATTTGGTCGTGTGTGTGGGGGGGGGGGGGGCGGTTGCAACATGAAAGCCACCTGCCTCCTCATTGAAAAGAGAGAGAGAGAGAGAGAGAGAGAGACAGAGAGAGTGAGAGACAGAGACAGAGAGACATAGAGACACACAGAGGGAGAGGGGTTTCTCTTTCAGGGAGGTGACTCTGGGGAGCCGGGCAGGTATTTGTGGTGAAGTTCAGTGGAGTTTTTCCACTCAGTAATCCTCCAGTCACAACAAAGAGTGTCTTTATGCCGAGGAGGAAACATAAGACCGCCGAGAGTCCATATTACTATACCTCCACCAGTGTTGTTTGCACACACGCAACGCACGCACGCAACGCACGCACGCAACGCATGCACGCACGCACATCATGATGCATTATGGTGCGATATAATAATCCATCAGAGATTGACGTTGCATCGCTTTAAAACAAACACATCAACTGTCTTACAATTAACTCACACACATTCAACTATCTTACAATTAACTCACACATATTCAACTGTCTTACAATTAACTCACTCATATTCAACTGTCTTACAATTAACTCACACACATTCAACTGTCTTACAATTAACTCACACACATTACAATTATTACAATTAACAATTAGTGACCATGTACCACAGTGACCTCTCTAGTGACCATGTACCACAGTGACCTTACTAGTAGGTAAAAATGTTTAGAAGAATTGGCTCAGCAGCCAGACGGTTCCAAGTACAACGCTGCATGATGTAATCAGTTTATTAACATCACATTCTGACAGGCAGTTACAACAGTAACAGTACTGTAGGCCTGCAACTCTAGATTCATCCCATTATAAAACAATCTAGAGTTGCAAATTGCGGCTAACTGTCCGTGTGTTTTTGATGTTTTGTTGTTAACCCATTCTGACCTGAGATCAGATTCATACGAGGTTTCCACTGGACACACACACACACACTGGTCTGATTAACCCATTCTGACCTGAGATCAGATTCATACGAGGTTTCCACTGGACACACACACTGGTCTAAGATTCTATACATAGGACGTCTGAGAACATCATAAGGATCCCGAAATATTAGTACTATTGACGTGTGAGGACGTCCTAGCGACGTCCCAGCGACGCGGGGCGAGATAAGAATATTCAGAATTTTTCCTATTTTTTTTTTGGCATTTCGCTTTTCGCTTGCCGTATGCTAACGCTCAGTGCAACTATTAGCTTGTCATTGACTCCCATGTTAGCGCGGCAGAAAGAATGACTCGTATCTCCTAATCCAGGGCGCTCTCCGTGGTGATGAATGGATCGATATGCTGGCGCTTTATTTCTGCTCCTCATCCGTCTCTCCCGCAAAATATGAACGCTTTTTGGAGCGTAAAACAATATATTAAGATGATCGGGGATGTGAGGTCCCTTTGTAAAGTCAACTTTTTTAGGCAAGTGTTTCCTGTTTCATGGCTTTCAAAGTAAAAGCGATCAGACAACTCTGGCACTCTATAGCCTTTATTTTGAAGGCACTTCCCGTACTAAATGTGTTAACCCATTCTGACCTGAGATCAGATTCATACGAGGTTTCCACTGGACACACACACTGGTCTGATTAACCCATTCTGACCCGAGATCAGATTCATACGAAGTTTCCACTGGACACACACTGGTCTGATTAAACTTGAACATGGGACTATATACTCACCTGATGCCACCACAGACTATAGTTCCTTGTTCTTCCAAAGTGTGTACATTGTTTAAGATAAACAGGTGGTTTTCATATCATGAATAAATACATGAACTTTGTCTAAAAGCTTGTGTTTAATCCGTGTGGGTTGTTGTTAAGTTGTTTATGAGTGGAGCTTCAAGGTTGTTGTTTACTACAGAGTGTCATGGCAGCTCGGCTACAACCAAAACAGACTTCCTCCTCCACTTCAAAATAAGAGCAGCATGTAATGACCAAGTAAAGAGTAAAGATCTGTGTGTCCTGCTCTGAAAAGTTTTTACACATTTTTATATTTCTAATTTAGACATTTTATTAAGTGTAGTGTTTACTTTGTGTCTATAAATAAACACAGTTATATTAGTTATATTATTATGGGGGTCCTTCAACCTAAACCATAACTGTTGAATTGAATTGAGAGAGAGAGAGAGAGAGAGAGAGAGAGAGAGAGAGAGAGAGAGAGAGAGCCCTGCTAATCATAGGCCAGTGGAATCAGGTGTGTCTCACCTGTGCCAGTCACAGCTAGCAACACAACAGTAGCAACATTAGCAGTAGGAGCAATACTGATATAGCAATATAACTAGGCTAGCAGCACTTTAAAGGCAGCAGTAGCGCTAGCAGGGTTAGCATTGCACCAGTCCTACACTAGCAGCAGTTAGCTGTGGTAGCAACAAGTCATTCTGTACAATACTTTTAAACAAAGTACCATAACACAGCACTTTAAGCACAACACCACCAAAACAGAGATGTTGAGACGGTCAACACATCACTTTATGAAAGGACAACTTGAACTCAATTACTACAAATGGAAAGAGTGCTAGAATACAACATGGAGGAACGGAGGAGAGACTGTCTGGAACTGGGACATTTCTTCTAGTCCAGAGGAGAGGTTCTGAGTTCTGACCACCATGTGACCAGCGTGAGGAGAGGAGAGGTTCTGAGGAGAGGAGAGGTGCTGACTGTGTGACTAGCCGCAATTTGCAACTCTAGATTTTTTTACAATGGGTTGAATCTAGAGTTGCAACAAGCTCCATCCACTTCCTATTCATCATTTTTGGTTTGTGATCTGCTCGTCTTAAATGACGTTAAAATCACCAACATTGCAGCTGCAGTCCAAGCTTGAATTATCCTCTTTCAATCTGCCAAGCTTGTTTTTCATAAAAATCCACCGTAGACATGTTATGAGCTACTTTCTGTCAAGACATCCTCTGCAAGTGATTCGTTTTTCTAAGTGCTGGAGTTTGGAAGCACTCGACGCAAGTCACTGAACGGCCCTGCGTTCCACCTGTTTCGAATGTGCACATAATGCAGGAGGCAGCAGCGCGACCCGTTAACAAAAACGAGTGCTTCCAAACTCCAGCACTTAGAAAAAGAATCACTTGCAGAGGATGTCTTTGACAGAAAGTAGCTCATAACATCTCTACGGTGGATTTTTATGAAAAACAAGCTCGGCAGATTGAAAGAGGATAAATCAAGCTTGGACTACAACTGCAATGTTGGTGAGTTTAACGTAGTTTAAGACAAGCAGATCACAAACCAAAAATTATGAATAGGAAGTGGATGGAGCTTGTTGCAACTCTAGATTCAACCCATTATAAAAAAATCTAGAGTTGCAAATTGCGGCTAGTTCTGACTGTGTGACCAGTGTCCGGTGAGTATAGGAGTGATGAGAGAAGTACTCTTGTTTTACTTAAAGTAAAAGTATCAATGTCACACTGTACTGTAGACCAGGGGTTCACAACCCGTGTGTTGACCCCCCCTCGGGGGGGGGGGGGGTCACCTAATTATTTTGGGGGGGTCCCCCAATTATTGTTTTGCAACTGAATGGCTGGAGAAATGGAAATGAAGAGTTTACATGCATGAACTTTCCTTAACCCATTTTGGGCAGGAACCCCTTTTGGTGTCATAGCATTATGTTATGCTTTACCTATATTGAAAAATAGCAGATCTACAAGCTCGAAGCGCGCCACCGAGTGGCGCGCGTCGAGCTTGTAGATCTGCTATTTTAGAAAAATCGAATAGCGACTGACATACAGAAACATAGCTTTTTCAGAAAACTGTCAGGATGTAGAAGACGTTTTTTAGAATCTGATCTCAGGTCAGAATGGGTATTCATTTATGGTTTTATTTTCTCTAATAAGGTTATTTTATGTTTGTATTGGGGGCGAGGCGGGGGTCTACCCCTGCTGTAGACCACCGGTTCCCAAAGTGGGGTCCGCGGACCCCACAGCGTTCACAGCGTGGCTGGTCCACGGTCTATCCTCACTGCCAGGGTTGTTTTTGGCAGCAAATTTCTATTTTAGTTTTAGTCATAGTCTCTTGAATAGTTTTCACTTAGTTTTAGTCACATCTTAGTCGCATGGAATGTTCTAGTGTTTAGTCTAGTTTTAGTCGACTAAATGTCATTAGATTTTAGTCGACTAAATCTACAGTTGATTTAGTCGACTAAAATGTGTTTTCACAGGCCTTGATGTCGTTGTAATGACATATTTTACACTTTGGTTGCATGCTGAAAATAGCAGATCTACAATCTCTGCGACGCGTTGTGAGATTGTAGATCTGCTATTTTCAGCATGCAACCCAGCATAAAACTGGATCTCTTGTCCACTAGTCCCTTCCTAACATTTTAGTCTAGTTTTTATTTGTTGATGAAATTGTCAGTATATTTAGTCTTAGTTTTAGTCATCATAGATTCGTTATTATTTATTTTTGATTTAGTTTTAGTCAGTGAAAAAAGGTAGTCGACGAACATTCTTCGTCTTAGTTTTAGTCGACGAAAACAACACTGCTCACTGCCAGGGTGGCATGCTGCCCCTGTCACACTGAATGGCACAAAACACAGTGCGTGCGTGAGTGCGTGCATGTGTGTGCACGTCGGTGGGGGTTTGGTGGGCAGTGTGTGGCAGGTTGGCATGCTTCTCTGTGTCTTGGCAGCTGCTTTTGGTGCCCCCCCCCCCCCCCCCCCCCGACACACACACACACACACACACACACACACACACACACACACACACACACACACACACACACACACACACACACACACACACACACACACACCATATTCCTCCAGCATATAGAGAATGAAGAATGGAGGTCTGTATCAGTCCTTTATGTTGTTCAGATGACAACAGTCTGTCCAGACACACATAGCGCAGCGCTAACTGTTTATTGATTTACTACCACACTATGTATGGAATATTAGGAGTCTAACTAGTACTGATTTACTACCACACTATGTATGGAATATTAGGAGTCTAACTAGTACTGATTTACTACCACACTATGTATGGAATATTAGGAGTCTAACTAGTACTGATTTACTACCACACTATGTATGGAATATTAGGAGTCCAACTAGTACTGATTTACTACCACACTATGTATGGAATATTAGGAGTCTATAGTACTGATTTACTACCACACTATGTATGGAATATTAGGAGTCTAACTAGTACTGATTTACTACCACACTATGTATGGAATATTAGGAGTCTATAGTACTGATTTACTACCACACTATGTATGGAATATTAGGAGTCTATAGTATTGATTTACTACAACACTATGTATGGGATATTAGGAGTCTAACTAGTACTGATTTACTACCACACTATGTATGGAATATTAGGAGTCTATAGTACTGATTTACTACCACACTATGTATGGAATATTAGGAGTCTATAGTACTGATTTACTACCACACTATGTATGGAATATTAGGAGTCTATAGTATTGATTTACTACAACACTATGTATGGGATATTAGGAGTCTAACTAGTACTGATTTACTACCACACTATGTATGGTATATTAGGAGTCTAACTAGTACTGATTTACTACCACACTATGTATGGAATATTAGGAGTCTAACTAGTACTGATTTACTACAACACTATGTATGGAATATTAGGAGTCTAACTAGTACTGATTTACTACAACACTATGTATGGTATATTAGGAGTCTAACTAGTACTGATTTACTACCACACTATGTATGGAATATTAGGAGTCTAACTAGTACTGATTTACTACCACACTATGTATGGAATATTAGGAGTCTAACTAGTACTGATTTACTACCACACTATGTATGGAATATTAGGAGTCTAACTAGTACTGATTTACTACCACACTATGTATGGAATATTAGGAGTCTAACTAGTACTGATTTACTACCACACTATGCATGGAATATTAGGAGTCTAACTAGTACTGATTTACTACCACACTATGTATGGAATATTAGGAGTCTATAGTACTGATTTACTACCACACTATGTATGGAATATTAGGAGTCTATAGTACTGATTTACTACCACACTATGTATGGAATATTAGGAGTCTAACTAGTACTGATTTACTACCACACTATGTATGGAATATTAGGAGTCTATAGTACTGATTTACTACCACACTATGTATGGAATATTAGGAGTCTAACTAGTACTGATTTACTACCACACTATGTATGGAATATTAGGAGTCTAACTAGTACTGATTTACTACCACACTATGTATGGAATATTAGGAGTCTAACTAGTACTGATTTACTACCACACTATGTATGGAATATTAGGAGTCCAACTAGTACTGATTTACTACCACACTATGTATGGAATATTAGGAGTCTAACTAGTACTGATTTACTACCACACTATGTATGGAATATTAGGAGTCTATAGTACTGATTTACTACCACACTATGTATGGAATATTAGGAGTCTAACTAGTACTGATTTACTACCACACTATGTATGGAATATTAGGAGTCTAACTATAGTACTGATTTACTACCACACTATGTATGGAATATTAGGAGTCTATAGTACTGATTTACTACCACACTATGTATGGAATATTAGGAGTCTATAGTACTGATTTACTACCAGTGTTGTAACCAACGCCCTTACATTGCGTTATGTTACATAACGAAACTACTATTTGCAATAATTTGTAACTCTTTACATTTCCCATTCCATGACGGCGTTATAGTTACTGTGCGTGTGTTAACCCCGTTATGGCGTTATTATGTCAACTTCTCTGATCCAAGTGAAACGTCTGGCCATGCAGCTCCGACCGTGAGACTATCATACAGGCGTCTCTGTGCTGCTGACTGCAGGGAGAGCGCTCTCTGTGTTGACAGTTTGGTTTGTGCTGCCTCTCATACTAGCCTCTGAGCCCACACGGCTTCACACCCTGACATGAACAAAGCACGTCGCAGAAGAGGTCATTGATTGGCTAACGTATAGGGCCAGATTTCAGGGTAAGCCAATCGGAGACAGTCTGACAGTATAGGGCGGGTCTTACTGACTGTAGTAAACGCAGTCAGTCACAGACACACAAACCCTTGTGACGCATACACACTAGACTAGACACCAGTGTTGTTTTCGTCGACTAAAAGTAAGACGAAAAATGTTCGTCGACTACCTTTTTTCACTGACAAAAACTAAATAGAAACTAAATGAAAACTAAGCTACGATGAATAAAACTAAGACTAAATATACTGACAATTTCGTCAAGAAATAAAAACTAGACTAAAATGTATATATCACACCATGTAATATCACACCATGTAGATATCACACCATGTAACCTTAATGAGACATTTTGTATCACTTGTATCTTTTTGCCTTTTACTTCACTAAAGTGTTACAACGGATACCACGTGCGTCAGAATATTTGTGCTCACAGCTTTTGAAGGGAATATATTTTGAAAACTGAACAGAAAATATACGCCTCTATATTTAGTAGAAAAAATTGCTTTTTGGATCGACTGAAGATTTAAGGACATTATGGACATTGTTGGATTCCAGGACAATTACCAGCCAATTTTTGGATATCGTTTGGAGGAATTCTTCAACACAACTCAGTGGAACACTGACACTCATTTGGATGGAAAACAACTTCAAAGGTAAAGAAGAAAAGAACAGATTCTCAGCAATCCTACAGCCTCTGAGGATAATTGACCCAAGCTACCCAGTGACTTTATTCATTTCTCTGTGTAAAACAAGTGGCTATTGAAGACTCTGCGTGTTCAGAAATTGTTATGCATGTTGTCTGAAGAGAATAAGTAAATACTTTTTATTCTTTTGCATACAATTTACGCACTGTTTTTCTGACATGATGGCTGAAGAAGAGAAATATGACATGGAAATGGAATCTAAAAGAATGAGTAAACCAACTGAGAAAGCTTTGGAGGATAAACTGCATAGGCTTATTGGAGCTAGAAGAGGAAAATTAGCCCAAATAACCGGTAAAACGAATGAAGTTGAAAGTCTGATGAGTGATACGGCCAATCTGCACACAGTGCTAGGCATTGTGAACTTTGATGTCAATACTCTTGTTTCTGAGTTTGAAGAGCTCACTAGGCAGATAGGAGATATTCTGCCTGAGGAAGAAAAAGATGCTGATGTAAGAAATTGGTTTGAACCTAAGATGCTGAATATAACTCAGTTTAAAGACACAGCTAGGCAATGGATGGATGCTTTGTGTGTAAGCAAGTCAGATCAGGAACATCCGGCACTTGATGAGGAAAAAGAGAAAGTGGAGGATGATATAGGACCTGATGATAGTGCATCACAAGTGACAAGTGTTCATTCAAAGGGTTCAGTTGCTGAACGCACATCTGTCATATCCAATCGGTCATCAGTTCGAGCTGCTAAAGAAGCGAAGCTAGCTGCATTGGTTGAACGTGCCTCAGCTTTAGAGGAGAAACAGAAGCTGGAATTGGAGGTAGCACGTATGAAAGCTCAGCTAGACAAGCTGAACTTGGATACAGAGATTGCTGAACAAAGAGCTGAAGTGAGAGTACTGAGTGAGTATGAAGGAAGGGATGGCATGAACAGTTATGTCCGCTCACATGTGGCAGGAAGAGCCCAAGCAAAGGAAGAAAATAAAATGTATGATCACTCACATGTGTCAAGCAAAGCTCGAATAAAAAAAGAGACAATAAGCCATCCAATCACTAACACAGATGTAACTAGAAGCAAGGTCACAACCAAGTTACCACAAGTTACAGAGACACAGCATGTGAGGCCAAGGCACACAGACAACAATGACAGGCAACAGCTTGATAGAAGAAATCATGGCATTCTTCAAGTAATGGAGAAGCAGAATGCAATCACTGAACTGCTAGTTAAGCAGCAGTCCATGGCCCAGCTTCCAGTTAAAGAGATTGCAGTGTTTAAAGGTAATCCACTTACATATAGATCGTTTATCAGAGCTTTTAAACAAGCAATTGAACAGAGAACTGATGATGATCAGGACAAGTTATATTACTTGCAACAGTACACTGCAGGAGAACCACAAGACCTTGTGCGTAGTTGCGAACACATGCCACCGCACAGAGGATTCAAGGAAGCAAAACGACTGCTTGAGAGACATTACGGAGATGAGTTGATGATTGCTAGCGCTTACATTGACAAAGCTCTGAATTGGCCACAAATAAAATCCGAAGATGGAAAAGCACTGAACGCGTATGCTATATTCCTGACTGGCTGTCGTAACACAATGGAAGATGTGGCATTTATGGAGGAAATGGATAATCCCACAAATATGAGGATGTTGGTATCCAAATTGCCATACAAAATGAGGGAAAGATGGCGTGACACAGCATTCCAAGTCATGGAAAGAAGAGGACACAGAGCAAAATTTGCTGATCTTGTAAACTACATTGAGCGTCAAGCTAAAGTAGCAATGGATCCACTCTTTGGAGACCTCCAAGACAGTCGCACATCTACAGCAGCGAAAAGCCAGGAAAGGGGGAAACCCGACAATAGTGGAGCAAATAGAAGCAGCTTTGCTACCAATGTGTCTGTAGAACAGAAAAAGCCAGATGCAACAGTTAAGCATGCTAAACTAAAGCAGCCAACGCCTTCGAGACTCCATGTCTTTTCTGTCAGGAGAATCACACATTGGAATCGTGCAGACAAATTAAAGGGCTAGCACACAAAGATCGTGTTGAATTCATAAAGACAAGAGGCCTTTGTTTTGGATGTTTAACGCAAGGGCACCTCAGTAAAACTTGCATGAAGAGGATGGAATGCAAACAGTGCTCAGGTAGACACCCAGACATTCTTCATCAAGAGAAAGAAGCCAATACTAACAGCACTTTGAGCGAAGACATCACAGGCACTCAAAGATCTGTTCCACAAGAAATAGTTGGCTACACCGGGGGCGGAGAGACCAATTGTATGCTATCAATTGTGCCAGTGAAAGTCAAGTCCCGTAGCAGTGGAAGGTCTGTAGACACATACGCTTTTATGGACCCTGGCAGTACAGCGACGTTCTGCACAGAGGAGCTCAGAAAGAAGCTGAACTTAAAAGGAAATCTGACTCAGATCCTATTGAGCACAATGGGCCAGGATAAACCAGATGGACCGAAGCTGGTTAACAGTTACAAGATTTCTGACCTGGAGGTGTGTGGTTTGGAGGAGAGTACGTTTCTTCAGTTACCTAAAGTCTACACACACGATAGCATCCCGGTTCAGAAAGAGAACATACCCAGTCAACAACACCTGCGAAAATGGCCTTACCTGAATGAAGTATGCCTACCACACATTGACGCAGATGTGGGCCTTCTCATAGGAGCCGACAATCCAAAGGCAATGGAGCCGTGGCACATAATTAATAGTCGAGAAGAAGGACCCTATGCTGTTAAGACTGTACTGGGCTGGACGGTGTGTGGACCTGCAAAGAACGAAAAAGAACATTCCAAAAATACGACAGCTCACTACAACATCAACCAAATCTCAGTGTTGGAAGTAGAACAGTTATTGGTACAGCAGTATAACAAAGACTTTCCAGAACGTCATTATGATGACAAGGAAGAGATGTCTCAGAAAGACAAAAAGTTTATGCTGTCAGTGCAAGAGACCACAGAATGTGTGGATGGACATTACTGTGTTGGACTTCCGCTGAGGAACAAAGAAGCTAAAATGCCAAACAACCACTGTGTGGCAGAACAGCGAGCTACTAGCTTGAAGAACAAACTGAGAAGGAATGAAGTGTTTCTTGATGACTACAAAGGCTTAAGAATGAACGCCAAGAGCTTGATGGAAAGTGAAACATGGTTGAACGGGCCACAGTTTCTGTTGCAGCCAGAAAGTGAATGGCCACAAAGACCAGACGTGGCTCAAAACCTGCAAAACGACCCAGAGGTCAAGAACGTCACAGTGAATACTATCACAGCTGAAGAAAAGCCTGACTCTGTCAACAGCCTGCTTCAGTACTACTCAAAATGGGACCGACTCAAAAGAGCAGTAGCTTGGATGAGAGTCAAGGAAATATTGATCCACCTGAAAGACAAAAGAAAAGAGTTACAAAGCTCAATACTTCAGTTGGAAAAGAGAACACTTACCTTGGAACAGTTGATGGATGCAGAAACAGAAATCATCCGATACAGTCAAGGTCAAAGCTTTCCTGAAGAGCTGAAGGCTCTCTGCAGTAATCTCTCAATCAAAGGAAACAGTCCATTGTACAAGCTGGACCCCACTTTACAAGATGGCATGTTGAGAGTTGGAGGACGGCTGAACAGATCCGCTCTGACAGAGGAGGCAAAGCATCCAGCGATCATCTCAAAGCACTCCAGAGTTGCCACTCTCATCTTGCAAGATGTTCATGAAAGAATTGGACACTGCGGACGCAACTACATGTTGTCGCAGCTGAGACAAAGACTTTGGATCCCTCAGAAGTGGACAAAGCTGAAAAGAAACTTCATGACTGGAGATGTAGTGCTCGTGGTTGACAATTCAGCCCCACGAAACACCTGGACAATGGGAAGAATTATCCAAACCATACCTGACTCCAGCAAAACGGTGCGCAAAGTGAAGCTGCAAAACGAAAACCAGCACTCTGGAGAGGCCGATACAGAAACTGTGCTTGCTGCAAGAAGCAGTGTGAACTCAAGAGGACCAAAGGATGAAGACGACGACAAATGAGTATTAGAATATAATTGTTTATTGCCTGCTTATTAGATTTATGTTAACTGGCTCTTAGTATTTTTTGTGAATTTGATAATTGCTTAAGTATTGCGTAACCAATTAGGGGCCAGATAATGTAAGAGCCACTTTATGAGGTCATGTCATGATGACCTTAATTGCTTTGATGTTGATTGCCTATTCTATGCAACAGTGTTTGATCACATAATTAGTGCAGCAGAGTACTCTTTTTACTACCTTGCTTAGATTGGTCAGTCTTGATTGAATGTTTGTGATTGGTGCTCCTTTTCTTTGATGTCTAAGTTGCCCTCCTGTCCTCCTGTTTGAGCTTGTCAGAAGCTGTGAAGTTGCAGTAGAGAGAGCACATATTTTTTCTACCACAGTAACCACTCTCATGATATCACACCATGTAACCTTAATGAGACATTTTGTATCACTTGTATCTTTTTGCCTTTTACTTCACTAAAGTGTTACAACGGATACCACGTGCGTCAGAATATTTGTGCTCACAGCTTTTGAAGGGAATATATTTTGAAAACTGAACAGAAAATATACGCCTCTATAATGGACTAGTAGACAAGAGATCCAGTATAAGTGAATTTACACTTGGTTGCATGTTATTTTCAGCAAGTGTAAAATCTGTCATTTCGACGGCATCAAGGCCCGACAAAATACATTTTAGACTAAAATTGCGTGACATTTATTCGACTAAAACTAGACTAACACTAAGACATTCCAGGTGACTAAAATGTGACTAAAACTAAATTAAAACTATTCAAAAGACTATGACTAAAACTAAAATCAAAATGTGCTGCCAAAAACAACACTGCTAGACACTACACAGAAAACGCCGGTTGAATGAAAATTATAATACCAGTACCACACGCTACAATGGCAAATGCGGATATTGTGTAAGGCTTAAGCCATTTGTGTTTTTCTTTGTTAATACCTCTTGTGCATTGCACTGCACATACAGCATCTCAATGAAAGCACTTTAAGTTTATCCATCTTTTCTTTTGTTCAAAATGGCCAGATGTAGG
>NC_139701.1:45489174-45504174 GCF_964188405.1 Protomyctophum parallelum | reverse complement strand
CCCATCTGAACATGTGTTGTAGCAGGGACCCCCATCTGAACATATGTTGTACCAGGGACCCCCACCTGAACATGTGTTGTACCAGAGACCCCCCATCTGAACATGTGTTGTACCAGGGACCCCCATCTGAACATGTGTTGTACCAGGGACCCCCCATCTGAACATGTGTTGTACCAGGGACCCCCATCTGAACATGTGTTGTACCAGGGACCCCCACCTGAACATGTGTTGTACCAGAGACCCCCCATCTGAACATGTGTTGTACCAGGGACCCCCATCTGAACATGTGTTGTACCAGGGACCCCCCATCTGAACATGTGTTGTACCAGGGACCCCCATCTGAACATGTGTTGTACCAGGGACCCCCCCATCTGAACATGTGTTGTAGCAGGGACCCCCATCTGAACATGTGTTGTAGCACGGACCCCCAGCTGAAGACAGACAGTTTACAGTGAGACTGGACGACCAAACAACGACATGTAAAAACAATGCATGGATTCATCGCGGTGAGACATGCGTCTTGTAGCCTAAACCCTATAAATACCTTCATTTGTTTTAAACCAAAAACAAATGCGTTGCTGTTGCTGTTGCTTTGATTCCCTTTTAATGTGGAGGTATAAGAACGTCTTCTATCACAGGAGCGATGCGTCTGTTTAAGTGCCAGGGACGTAATCCTGTAACCCCGACGTCTTTGCAATGAGTGCCAAAGACGACAAGACGTAATAAAAAAAAAATATATATATATATATATATTTTTTTTTAGTTTTTTTTTTTAAACGCCCTCTCTTTTTTATAATGGGAGAATTGGCACTCAGAGCCTAAACTGGTGACCACCAGGTGGCGCTGAAGGAGTTTTATTAAAGTTACGTTGCAGCGCAATGTGGGAAGAAGGAAATCGCGGGAGTTGACAGACTCCACTTCGTGTTTCAGCTGTGTTTTTAAACCCAGTATTGTGCCCTGCACATGTAGTAACGGATGGGTTATTAATTATTATTATGTGTTGTTGCACACACACACACACACACACACACACACCAATCGTAGTTTGGCGTTTGCGTGCGAGAGGCGATAGATTACTTTTTGGGGTTGTTGCCGGCGTGTTGTTGCTGGCGGTGGCCGTCATGGGTCCTTATTAGTGTAGTCTAGTCAACACGACGTGGTGTTTGTTTGTCGATGCGTTACTGCTACTGTCTGAGGTGGAGTGTTACTGTCTGAGGTGGAGTGTTACTGTCTGAGGTGGAGTGTTACTGTCTGAGGTGGAGTGTTACTGTCTGAGGTGGAGTGTTACTGTCTGAGGTGGAGTGTTACTGTCTGAGGTGGAGTGTTACTGTCTGAGGTGGAGTGTTACTGTCTGAGGTGGAGTGTTACTGTCTGAGGTGGAGTGTTACTGTCTGAGGTGGAGTGTTACTGTCTGAGGTGGAGTGTTACTGTCTGAGGTGGAGTGTTACTGTCTGAGGTGGAGTGCTACCGTCAGGCGAGGCGTGAACGCGCGTCGGACAGAGCCGACGGTGTGGGATATAGGTTAATTGAAAATAACGGAGGCGGTCTGTTTTGACGGCCTTCACAGACGGTGCGTGTAGCCCTGGCTTTGTGTGCAGCTGGAGCATATAGTCTGTCCTCTGTCGGGAGCAGGTCTGTTATGGCGGACTCTCTGTTCACTGAGTCTATATGTCGACTTAAAGGGTTTGGAATTATATTCCAGTAGTTTTTGGTCTCTCTCTCTCTCTCTCTCTCTCTCTCTCTCTCTCTCTCTCTCTCTCTCTCTCTGTGAAACAATGAAGTCATTATTATGCCGATTCTTCCTCTGGCAAATTGAAGCATTTCACCACCGCATAAACCAGATGTGTGTGTGTGTGTGTGTGTGTGTGTGTGTGTGTGTGTGTGTGTGTGTGTGTGTGTGTGTGTGTGTGTGTGTGTGTGTGTGTGTGTGTGTGTGTGTGTGTGTGTGTGTGTGTGTGTGTGTGTGTGTGTGTGTGTTTTAAAGAGCACGCGTCCAGAAGGTCTACATTATTTGGACCACAACTCTCTCTCTCTCTCTCTCTGCAGCCTAAGGTCAAGGAGAGAGAGAGAGAGAGAGAGAGAGAGAGAGGAGAGAGAGAGAGAGAGAGAGAGAGAGAGAGAGAGAGAGAGAGAGAGAGAGAGAGAGAGAGAGAGAGAGAGAGAGAGAGAGAGAGAGAGAGAGAGAGAGAGAGAGAGAGAGAGAGAGAGAGAGAGAGAGAATTTTTATGTTTAAATAATTATTGTGTGTGTCTGTCCGTCCGTCCGTCCGTCCTTCTGTCTGTGAACAGCTAGTCTCCGGCACCGTTAACCCGGTCGATGCCACATTTTGCGCACACACACTCCCTGGATACCAACGATGAACCTCTTAATGCAAGTGGATGGAAGGAGACCTCGGATGCCGTCTCTATTCATATATACTCTAAAGTCGCGACCCCCAGGTTGAGAACCCCTGGTCTACGACACCAATAACACTGCTGTGTGTAATCCAGGGTGGTGGTCTGGAGGTCTGTGTGTAATGTGGTCTATGTGTAATCCAGGGTAGTGGTCTGGAGGTCTGTGTGTAATGTGGTCTATGTGTAATCCAGGGTGGTGGTCTGGAGGTCTGTGTGTAATGTGGTCTATGTGTAATCCAGGGTGGTGGTCTGGAGGTCTGTGTGTAATGTGGTCTATGTGTAATCCAGGGTAGTGGTCTGGAGGTCTCTGTGTAATGTGGTCTATGTGTAATCCAGGGTGGTGGTCTGGAGGTCTCTGTGTAATGTGGTCTATGTGTAATCCAGGGTAGTGGTCTGGAGGTCTCTGTGTAATGTGGTCTGTGTGTAATCCAGGGTAGTGGTCTGGAGGTCTGTGTGTAATGTGGTCTATGTGTAATCCAGGGTAGTGGTCTGGAGGTCTGTGTGTAATGTGGTCTGTGTGTAATCCAGGGTAGTGGTCTGGAGGTCTCTGTGTAATGTGGTCTATGTGTAATCCAGGGTGGTGGTCTGGAGGTCTCTGTGTAATGTGGTCTATGTGTAATCCAGGGTAGTGGTCTGGAGGACTCTGTGTAATGTGGTCTGTGTGTAATCCAGGGTAGTGGTCTGGAGGTCTGTGTGTAATGTGGTCTGTGTGTAATCCAGGGTAGTGGTCTGGAGGACTCTGTGTAATGTGGTCTATGTGTAATCCAGGGTAGTGGTCTGGAGGTCTCGGCTCACAGGCAGGTGAAAACCGCTCCATGTAGCGTAGCATGCTAAGTAGAGATTAGATAAGACATTACAGAATGTGAAACATTGCGATGAAGTTATAATTGTCTGCGTGTGTGTGTGCGTGCGTGCGTGCGTGTGTGTGTGTGTGTGTGCGTGCGTGCGAACATCATACATGCATGCGTGCGTGCATGCGTACATCATACATGCGTGTGTGCGTGCATGCATGCGTGTGTGCGTGCATGCATGCGTGCATGCGTACATCATACATGCTAGCGTGCGTGCGTGCGTGCGTACATGCGTGCGTGCGTACATGTGTGCGTGCGTGGGTGCATGTGTGTGTATGCGGTGGTTTATGATCATATTTGGGATAATGCGTAGCAGAGTGTTTATTGTTGTGCACGTTGTGCACGTTGTGCACGTGCCCTCACCTGGAACGCTGCGACCATCTGACATGCATCAGGAGGAACAGGAAATAAACAGCCTTGTTTAGAACACAGCTTCCTGTCCGCTGTCACACGCACACACACACACACACACGCACGCACGCACGCACGCACGCACGCACGCACGCACGCACGCACGCACGCACGCACGCACGCACACGCACGTACGCTGCGTCCAGAATTGCAAATCTGCCTCCATAAGATCAAACTAAATCAATCTAAGATTTGACCCAAAAAATATTCAATAGCAATGGATTATTTTATGATCCTAATAGAGACCCTATTATAGGGGCCTTATTAGGATCATAAAATAACCCATTATACCCTATTATAATAATAATAATAATAATAATAATAATAATAATAATAATAATAATAATAAACTTTATTTGTATAGCACCTTTCATACATAAATGCAGCTCAAAGTGCTTCACAGGGCAGGACACAAAAATATAATACAATAAAACACAAGTAGTTAAAATGATAGAACAATGGCAAAGAACAAAATTGAATATAAGAACATAAAATAAATAAAAACAAATAAAAACACCACATGCAGCAAATCAGTCAGGGCCGGGTAGGAACGTGCATAGTAAAACTCAACTAAAAGCAAGAGTGAAGAGGTGAGTCTTGAGTTGAGATTTAAAAATGTCTACAGAGGGTGCGTGTCTGAGCTCGAATGGAAGTTTATTCCAGGCTGTTGGGCCGTAGAAGCAAAAAGCTGCCTCACCATATTTTTTTGTGCACATTCTTTTAGGCACTTCAAGTATAGGCCAGCATTGGAGGACCTGAGGGGGCGGTTAGGGACATATCTAGGTAGGCATTCACGGAGGTACGGAGGTGCGAGACCATTGAGAGCTTTATAGACTAGTAAAATAATTTTAAAATCAATCCTAAAAACAACCTGAAGCCAGTGCAGTGATGCCAATTATAGGGACCCTATTATAGAGACCCTATAATAGGGTCATCCTGACCCTCTAATCCCTCCTCCCCCTCTCCCCCCTCCCTCTCTCTCCACCCCCCTCTCCCTCCTCCTCCTGGGGGGGGGGGGGGGGGGGGGGGGGTCCCGTATCTCCGGCTGAATCAAATTCCATCAACCTGCGTTTACAATGGAACAACTGTTTGATGCTCTCTCTCTCTCTCTCTCTCTCTCTCTCTCTCTCTCTCTCTCTCTGTGTGTGTGTCTCTATATGTCTCTCGACCTGCTCTCAGGTATTCCCCCTGTTGAAGGAACCTGATCTTCACAGAGTCTATGAGACTCCGCCCCCTCCGCGTAGCTCCGCCCTCTATGGCGTCAGGTACGCACGCACACACACACACACACACATAATCCACTGCAGGGGATCCACCCCAACATAATCATATTTGAACTTGGGACCCCCAACATCATCGTGCGTGCGTGCGTGCGTGCGTGCGTGCGTGCGTGCGTGCGTGCGTGCGTGCGTGCGTGCGTGCGTGCGTGCGTGCGTGCGTGCGTGCGTGCGTGCGTGCGTGCGTGCGTGCGTGCGTGCGTGCGTGCGTGCGTGCGTGCGTGCGTGCATCTTTATAACAAACATCAATATAATAATAATAATAATAATAATAATAATAAAACTTTATTTGTATAGCACCTTTCATGACATGAAATGCAGCTCAAAGTGCTTTACAGAACAATGGAGAATAAAAGAAAAGAAAAGCAAGGCAAAAACATAAAAAAACAAGCAGTAATGCAGTACAGTGAGGACATGAATAACAAAAAATAAAAGATCAATTAAAAGCAATGTTGTAGAAGTGGGTCTTGAGCATATAATGAACACAATGTATCTTTATAACAAACATCAACATCGTGTCCAGAATGTTTCATCTCCTTTTCTGATCTAAAGTCTGTCCTAAAGTCACTTCCTTCTCTGAGAGAGAGAGAGAGAGAGAGAGAGAGAGAGAGAGAGAGAGAGAGAGAGTGAGAGAGTGAGAGAGGGAGAGAGGGAGAGAGGGAGAGAGGGAGAGGGGGGAGCTGGGGGGCGGGGGGGTTGGAGACTGAAAACAAAACATATCATGATAGCTTAAGCAGTTCCATCTGTACAACATGCATTCTCTTCACCAATAAGAGGTGGATTCACTTCACCGCTCCCCCCCCCCCCCCTCTCTCTCTCTCTCTCTGTCTCTCTCTCTCTCTCTCTCTCTCTCTGTCTCTCTGTGTCTCTCGCTCAGAGTCCCATAGGAAACAGAGTAGATCTCACAGCAGAGTTTGATCGCATGGAGCATCAGCAGAGCTGTGACACGTGGGACGTACTTGTTTAGTTGGTTGTTGTTGTTCATTACGAGTAAAGTGGTAATTACACCGAGAGGGAGGGGGCGGGGGGGAGAGGAGAGGAGGAGAGGGGGGGGGGGGGGAGAGGAGAGAGGAGAGAGGAGGAGAGGAGGAGAGGGGGGGCAGAATTCTAGAGATCGACCCCCAAGTGCTCATCCGAGCGGAAAAGAGCCCCATCATTTTGCCGATTTGCGTGTGTGTGAGAGAGGGAGAGGGAGAGTGTGTGTGTGTGTGTGTGTGTGTGTGTGTGACTGTGTGTGTGTGTGTGTGTGTGTGTGTGTGTGTGTGTGTGTGTGTGTGTGTGTGTGACTGTGTGTGTGTGTGTGTGTGTGTGTGAGAGAGTGAAAGTGAGAGATGAGTGTGTGCGTGTGTGTGTGTGCGCTCACGTGCGTGCGTGCGTGCGTGATGTGACTGCACGCTCACCTTGCCACCGGGCAGAGGGAGGGAGGATCGGCATCTCAGATTGGTCGGTTTTTTGTTGAAGGAGGGTTTTTTTTGTTTTTTTTTCTCTCTCTCTTCTTTTTACCCAGGATTCCATCTGGTCGCTTTATACGGAGCGTCTCTTAGACGCCGTGTCGACTCTCTACTGACATGTTTCACTTCACTTAGAGAACGCTGCGGTCGTCCCTTAATGACTCTACTGACAGGTTTAACTTCAGTTAGAGAACGCAGTGGTTCTTTAATAACCTGCTGAAGGAGAGAGAGAGAGTTGTCGTCGTTGTTTTCGTTGTTGTTGTTGTTTGTTTTGGATCAACGGGAGGTCGTCGTCTGATGCGCGTTTGTTTTTGTTTTTTGTTTTTTTGTTTTATAGTTTTATGGTTAGCGACGTTAGCTCTCCATGAAGCTGGCGGCGGACGCTAGCAGCGGAGGAGGAGGAGGAGGAGGGGGAGGAGGGGGAGGAGGGGGACCGGCGATGGCGGGTAAGACCGCCACGGACGGATCCATCAAATGGCAGCTCTGCTACGACATCTCCGCTCGCACCTGGTGGATGGTGAGTACCTGAACTACAACACTACAGAACTACAAAACTACAAAAACTACACGAAACTACAGAACTACACAAAACTACACAAAACTACTACAACACTACAGAACTACAAAACTACAAAACTACACAAAACTACAGAACTACACAAAACTACAAAACTACAGAACTACAGAACTACAAAACTACAAAACTACAAAACTACAAAACTACAAAACTACACGAAACTACAGAACTACAAAACTACAAAACTACACAAAACTACAAAAGCTAAAAACTACACAAAACTACACAAAACTACACAAAACTACAAAACTACACAAAACTACAAAAAAAGTAGAAAAACTCTGCTCTTTACGCTCCCTTCTTGCTGTCAGGTGTCTGTCGTGATGTTTTGTCATTTAATTTCCTTTATATTAATTTTTCTGTGCTTTTTTAGAAAAGAAACAAGGAAAAAACAACAAAATGACAAAAGTTTCAAAAGGCGAAAAAAAAAAAGGTTTCTATCTGTTGTTTTGGTTCTGTTGGGTCTTCATTTAACCGGGTTGTGTTTGTAGATGTGGTTCTGTTGGGTCTGGGTTGTGTTTGTAGATGTGGTTCTGTTGGGTCTGGGTTGTGTTTGGTTCTGTTGGGTCTTTATTTAGCCGGGTTGTGTTTGTAGATGTGGTTCTGTTGGGTCTGGGTTGTGTTTGTAGATGTGGTTCTGTTGGGTCTGGGTTGTGTTTGTATAGATGTGGTTCTGTTGGGTCTTTATTTAGCCGGGTTGTGTCTGTAGATGTGGTTCTGTTGGGTCTGGGTTGTGTTTGGTTCTGTTGGGTCTTTATTTAGCCGGGTTGTGTCTGTAGATGTGGTTCTGTTGGGTCTGGGTTGTGTTTGGTTCTGTTGGGTCTTTATTTAGCCGGGTTGTGTTTGTAGATGTGGTTCTGTTGGGTCTGGGTTGTGTTTATAGACTGTGGTTCTGTTGGGTCTGGCTCTAGTTCATCTGGAGGTGGAGTGTGTTTATTTTTACTTTAACTTTCATTGAACTTTACTGAACTGCACGTTTGATTGATTGAAATATGTATTAACAGTTTGCAGAATTACAGTACATTTAAATATGTATTAACAGTTTGCAGAATTAAAGTACATTTAAATATGTATTAACAGTTTGTAGAATTACAGTACATTTTAAGCACAAACTCAATACAAAGACTGTTAACTGTGAGTGGACGACCCGATTAAGCATTACACTTGTTTACAACAGGGTCCACCATGTTCAATTCATCAAAAAATGAGGGTGTGATCATCAGACTCTGTTCACCTGGTTCTCTGTGTTTTCATGTGAAGCAGTTTGTTTGATGTTGCTACGGGAGACGGACAGACAGCCTCCTTATCTGTGTGTGTGTGTGTGTGTGTGTGTGTGTGTGTGTGTGTGTGTGTGTGTGTGTGTGTGTGTGTGTGTGTGTGTGTGTGTGTGTGTGTGTGTGTGTGTGTGTGTGTGTGTGTGTGTGTGTAGCTGTGCGGTGTGTGTGTGTGTGTGTGTGTGTGTGTGTGTGTGTGTGTGTGTGTGTGTGTGTGTGTGTGTGTGTGTGTGTGTGTGTGTGTGTGTGTGTGTGTGTTTTTAACTGAGCGGTGTGTGTGTGTTTTAGCTGAGTGTCATTGGAGGGTCAGTTGGTGTTTTTGAGGCAACGTGGATCAGACTTAGCGAGCGAAATCCTGCATGTCTCTGAGGGTCAAAGTTCTGTCTGTCTGTCTGTCTGTCTGTCTGTCTGTCTGTCTGTCTGTCTGTCTGTCTGTCTGTCTGTCTGTCTGTCTGTCTGTCTGTCTGTCTGTCTGTCTGTCTGTCTGTCTGTCTGTCTGTCTGTCTGTCTGTCTGTCTGTCTGTCTGACTGTCAGAGGGGTGAGGGTCTGACTGTCTGATTGTCTGACTGTCTGAGGGGTGAGGGGAGAGGGTCTGTCTGTCTGTCTGTCTGTCTGACTGTCTGACTGTCTGAGGGTCTGTCTGTCTGACTGTCTGAGGGTCTGAGGGTCTGACTGTCATCTGACGTTTGTTCCTAAATTAAGAAAACTTTGACTCGCGACGAGTCACGCGTCTGGCAAACTACCGAGCGATGACGGCTTCATCACACACACACACACACACGCACGCACGCACGCATGCACGCACGCACGCACGCACACACACACACACACACACACACACACACACACACACACACACACACACACACACACACACACACACACACACACACACACACACACACACACACACACACACCATACACACTCGCCCCGGTCAGACGACCTGTGTCACCCCCCTGTCTGTCACTCTGAATGGGACGGGGAGAGAGAGAGAGAGAGAGAGAGACTATTGTCAATAGTGCATTGTGTCCTATATGTCAGACCTGAGTGAGTGAATGGATGAAAGGCTCGTTAAGCTCGTTAAGCACGTGCCTCGTTAAGGAGTCGTAACTGTATCAATATATGATCACACTGTTTGATACTTTAAGAGTCCTCTCTCTCTCTCTCTCTCTGCACACACACACACACACACACACACACACACACACACACACACACACACACACACACACACACACACACACACACACACACACACACACACACAGCAGGTCTCTTTACCCAGCCTGGATAAAAAAGATAGTTGTGTGTTTTTCAGCGGAAACAATGGCCGTATTATCCCCCTCCCCCTCCCTCCCCCTCCCCCCTGTAAGGAGACCGTGAACTTTGAGAATTCCTCTCCCCCCCCTCTGCCTCTCTCTCTCTCTCTCTCTCTCTCTCTCTCTCTTTCTCTGCAGTTATCTACTGCCACACACACGCACGCACGCACGCACGCACGCACGCACACACACACACACACACACACACACACACACACACACACACACACACACCTCACACACACACACACACACACACACACACACACACACACACACACACACATACTTGCATGGTGATTTTTGTATTTCTTAATTTATCTTTAGTGATTTTATGTTTTAAAAACAACATTGTGTTCAATATTGCCACAAACATGTCATTCTGCGTATAGAATCAATCATTATTTGGGATAATTTATTTCTGTTTTAAATCATGACATACATAATAAATGACAGATTTACCAAACTAAACATAATTAATGCATATTGACAGTAAATACAACAATTATATAATTATAGTTTTATAAAAATGAATGACTTGATTTGTCACTTCATTTTCTAACGGATAATAATTATACTGATAAAAATATAATAATTAATCTGATACAAATGCAATAATTATCCTGATTAAAATATAATAATTATTCTGATTAAAATATAACAGTTATTCTGATAAAATTATAGTAATTATTCTGATAAAAATATGAATGATGGTTTATAAAATAATGGTTTATATAATAATATAATAATGTATTAACACATCAAGGCTGAGTTAGTGTTTGATCCTGACGCGACACGAGCACTTAATTATATTTATTTTACCTTAATTATAATGTAATAACCTAATCCTCCTAAATGGATTAAGTGTATATATTCACTCACTTGGCAAATTACAGTAAAGTGCTATTTATAATTGTATTAAAAAAAAAAAAAATTGGGGGTCCTAGACATGAAACAGTTTGAGAACCACTGATACAGAAAAAGTAGAATCTGGTCTCAGCGTTTTAATAGTTTTTTGAAAAATGGTGAAAATAATCTGATTTAATTTGGTAATGATGTTTTTATAGGGCTTAAATGTGTCATTGCCTCAGTAGAGACAGTTAACCCATTCTGACCTGAGATCAGATTCATACGAGGTTTCCACTGGACACACACTGGTCTGATGAACCCATTCTGACCTGAGATCAGATTCATACGAGGTTTCCACTGGACACACACTGGTCTGATTAAGGTTATGTCGGGTGAAAGGCAAAAAAACAAGCCGGATTAGAAGATTAATTAAAAAAAGGATGAATTTATAAAACGAGCTTCCCTCTAATTATGTTAAAATAACATGACACAGTATTAGGTCATTTCACATAGCACACTTAATTAAATTTACATATAGGCCCTACACATACGTTTCATTTTAAATTAAACTTAATTTAATTTAGATATAGGCCTACACATACGTTTCATTTTAAATTAAACTTAATTTAATTTAGATATAGGCCTACATATATACTTTTCATTTTAAATTTAATTTAATTTAATTTAGATATAGGCCTACATATATACTTTTCATTTTAAATTAAACTTAATTTAATTTAGATTATAGGCCTACATATATACTTTTCATTTTAAATTAAACTTAATTTAATTTAGATATAGGCCTATACTTTTCATTTTAAATTAAACTTAATTTATGAATAGTTAAAATATAGCCAGTCTACAAGCTCACAGCGTATCAACGTTAGATCGGCTATTTTAACAATTAACAAAATGTTTTTACAAAATAGTAAAAAGTGAAAGTGTTTTTTAGTGATAAGAGGTTTAGCATGGAGGCCTAAGACTAAACAATGTCAGATGACTAAAATAGGACTAAAACTACATGGTGTGTTTATTCAAAACATTAAGACTGAATCAGAATTATCACTGAACTGAATAGATTTAATTATCACTGCAGCGAATTGATTGATTTTTTTATTATATTAGTTTTTATTAGGTTTTTATAGACATGACAAACAAGACATACATAACAATGACACATACACCAGACTGGGCAATGTATATAGAATGAGTGGCGGGCCTATCCTGTTAAGATAGCAGTGAATTGATTGATTGAAGTATTTATTAACAGTTTGCAGAATTACAGTACATTTCAATCACAACTCAATACAAAGACTGTTAACTGTGAGTGGACGACACCTAACCTCACCTCACCAGGCTTTCCACCACCTCGGAGGAAAGCCTGATATGGTTACGTTATGTTGTAGTATTGTTTTGCAGTCATCAGGATGATATCGTTACGTCATGTTGTAGTATTGTTTTGTAGTCATCAGGATGATATCGTTACGTCATGTTGTAGTATTGTTTTGTAGTCATCAGGATGATATCGTTACGTAATGTTGTAGTATTGTTTTGTAGTCATCAGGATGATATCGTTACGTAATGTTGTATTATTGTTTTGTAGTCGGGATGATATCGTTACGTCATGTTGTAGTATTGTTTTGTAGTCGACAGGATGATATCGTTACGTCATGTTGTAGTATTGTTTTCTAGTCATCAGGATGGTATCGTTACGTCATGTTGTAGTCATTGTTTTGTAGTCATCAGGATTATATCGTTACGTCATGTAGTAGTATTGTTTTTTGTAGTCATCAGGATGATATCGTTACGTCATGTTGTAATATTGTTTTGTAGTCGACAGGATGATATCGTTACGTAATGTTGTAGTCATTGTTTTGTAGTCATCAGGATGATATTGTTACGTCATGTTGTAGTCATTGTTTTGTAGTCATCAGGAGGATATCGTTATGTCATGTTGTAGTCATTGTTTTGTAGTCATCAGGATGATATCGTTACGTCATGTTGTAGTATTGTTTTGTAGTCATCAGGATGATATCGTTACGTCATGTTGTAGTCATTGTTTTGTAGTCGACAGGATGATATCGTTACGTCATGTTGTAGTCATTGTTTTGTAGTCATCAGGATGATATCGTTACGTCATGTTGTAGTATTGTTTTGTAGTCATCAGGATGATATCGTTACGTCATGTTGTAGTATTGTTTTGTAGTCATCAGGATGATATCGTTACGTCATGTTGGAGTATTGTTTTGTAGTCATCAGGATGATATCGTTACGTCATGTTGTAGTATTGTTTTGTAGTCATCAGGATGATATCGTTACATAATGTTGTAGTCATTGTTTTGTAGTCATCAGGATGATATCGTTACGTCATGTTGTAGTCATTGTTTTGTAGTCATCAGGATGATATCGTTACGTCATGTTGTAGTCATTGTTTTGTAGTCGACAGGATGATATCGCTACATCATGTTGTAGTATTGTTTTGTAGTCATCAGGATGATATCGTTACGTCATGTTGTAGTCATTGTTTTGTAGTCATCAGGAGGATATCGTTATGTCATGTTGTAGTCATTGTTTTGTAGTCATCAGGATGATATCGTTACGTCATGTTGTAGTATTGTTTTGTAGTCATCAGGATGATATTGTTACGTCATGTTGTAGTCATTGTTTTGTAGTCATCAGGAGGATATCGTTATGTCATGTTGTAGTCATTGTTTTGTAGTCATCAGGATGATATCGTTACGTCATGTTGTAGTATTGTTTTGTAGTCATCAGGATGATATCGTTACGTCATGTTGTAGTCATTGTTTTGTAGTCGACAGGATGATATCGTTACGTCATGTTGTAGTCATTGTTTTGTAGTCATCAGGATGATATCGTTACGTCATGTTGTAGTATTGTTTTGTAGTCATCAGGATGATATCGTTACGTCATGTTGTAGTATTGTTTTGTAGTCATCAGGATGATATCGTTACGTCATGTTGGAGTATTGTTTTGTAGTCATCAGGATGATATCGTTACGTCATGTTGTAGTATTGTTTTGTAGTCATCAGGATGATATCGTTACATAATGTTGTAGTCATTGTTTTGTAGTCATCAGGATGATATCGTTACGTCATGTTGTAGTCATTGTTTTGTAGTCATCAGGATGATATCGTTACGTCATGTTGTAGTCATTGTTTTGTAGTCGACAGGATGATATCGCTACATCATGTTGTAGTCATTGTTTTGTAGTCGACAGGATGATATCGTTACGTCAGGTTGTAGTATTGTTTTGTAGTCGACAGGATGATATCGTTACGTCATGTTGTAGTATTGTTTTGTAGTCATCAGGATGATATTGTTATGTCATGTTGTAGTCATTGTTTTGTAGTCATCAGGATGATATCGTTACGTCATGTTGTAGTCATTGTTTTGTAGTCGACAGGATGATATCGCTATGTCATGTTGTAGTATTGTTTTGTAGTACTAATACTACAACATGACGTAACCATATCATCCTGATGACTACAAAACAATACTACAACATGACGTAACGTTATCATCCTGATGACTACAAAACAATACTACAACATGACGTAACGATATCATCCTGATGACTACAAAACAATACTACAACATGACGTAACGATATCATCCTGATGACTACAAAACAATACTACAACATGACGTAACGATATCATCCTGATGACTACAAAACAATAATACAACATGACGTAACGATATCATCCTGATGACTACAAAACAATACTACAACATGACGTAACCATATCATCCTGATGACTACAAAACAATACTACAACATGACGTAATGATATCATCCTGACGACTACAAAACAATACTACAACATGACGTAACAATATCATCCTGATGACTACAAAACAATACTACAACATGACGTAACGATATCATCCTGATGACTGCAAAACAATACTACAACATGACGTAACAATATCATCCTGATGACTACAAAACAATACTACAACATGACGTAACGATATCATCCTGATGACTGCAAAACAATACTACAACATGACGTAACAATATCATCCTGATGACTACAAAACAATACTACAACATGACGTAACAATATCATCCTGATGACTACAAAACAATACTACAACATGACGTAACAATATCATCCTGATGACTACAAAACAATACTACAACATGACGTAACAATATCATCCTCTCCCGACAGGATCATACACCCTAAATTGAATGGTGCCCAGGCTAGACGACACCATAAAGCATTACACTTGTTTACAAAAGGGTCCACCTTGTTCAATTCATCAAAACATTTAGAGACGTGCAAATAGACACTTCTATAATAGCCAAAGAACAGAACAGGAATTTTCATCATAAAGGAGGTAAAAAGGGAAAATAAACTTATACAGTGAGGGGGAGAAGATTTTACGGGGGCCAGTTTTGAATCGCAGCCGTCCGTATAGGTTCTCTTTAAGAGCAGTTTTGAACTATAGAATTTATAGATTTATCATACATGTATGTATGATAAATACATGTAGAATGTATAGATGTATCACTGTAGAATATAGAGAATATAGAATGTATAGATTTATCACTGTATAATATAGA
>NC_139701.1:45471674-45484174 GCF_964188405.1 Protomyctophum parallelum | reverse complement strand
AAGTTCATTCCATAGTTTAGATTGGGAGTGAGTCTGTAGTTCTGACTGCAATGGGAAGTTCATTCCATAGTTTAGATTGGGAGTGAGTCTGTAGTTCTGACTGCAATGGGAAGTTCATTCCATAGTTTACATTGGGAGTGAGTCTGTAGTTCTGACTGCAATGGGAAGTTCATTCCATAGTTTAGATTGGGAGTGAGTCTGTAGTTCTGACTGCAATGGGGAGTTCATTCCATAGTTTAGATTGGGAGTGAGTCTGTAGTTCTGACTGTAATGAGAAGTTCATTCCATAGTTTACATTGGGAGTGAGTCTGTAGTTCTGACTGCAATGGGAAGTGCATTACATAGTTTAGATTGGGAGTGAGTCTGTAGTTCTGACTGCGATGGGAAGTTCATTCCATAGTTTAGATTTGGAGTGAGTCTGTAGTTCTGACTGTAATGAGAAGTTCATTCCATAGTTTAAATTGGGAGTGAGTCTGTAGTTCTGACTGCAATGGGAAGTGCATTACATAGTTTAGATTGGGAGTGAGTCTGTAGTTCTGACTGCGATGGGAAGTTCATTCCATAGTTTAGATTTGGAGTGAGTCTGTAGTTCTGACTGCAATGGGAAGTTCATTCCATAGTTTAGATTGGGAGTGAGTCTGTAGTTATGACTGTAATGGGAATTTCATTCCATAGTTTTGGAGCCAGAAGGGAGAAGAGTCTGGGACGTGTGGAGCGTTGTCCAGGGTGTTTTACAGAAGGGAGAAGAACGGTGGCACAGTTGGTAGTGCTGTCGCCTCACAGCTAGAAGGTCCTGGGTTCGATTCCCGCTCGGGGCGCTGTGGGTGCTGGCGGCGTGTTTCCTCCTCCGCGTCATCAGTGCCCATACCCGGAGGCGGGGTTGGCGAAAGGGCCTTTCTGTGTGGAGTTTGCATGTTCTCCCCGTGTCCCCTAGGGTAGGTACCCTCACAAAAACATGCAGTAATCCTGGTCTCTAAACTGCCTCCCCCTGGCCAGCCGGGACGCCTGAAAGGAACTGGTTGGAACTGGTTGGAATAACGTGTTCCTTCCACGCGCTACGTCCAACCAGGGAAACTCCCCCCTGTCAGGTGTAAAGGAGCAACTTGGACACTCAAGCATGAAGGAAGCATGAGTTAAGTCCGTTGCTCTCCCTAGGTTGGCGGAGGGTGTGTAGAGCCCAGGGTCACATCACAGGATGATTGACACAGGGGTGAAAAATGGGTTACAAAAATCGTGGGACAAAAAATATAAATTAAAAAAAAAAAGAGAAGGGAGAAGAGTCTGGGACGTGTGGAGCGTTGTCCAGGGTGTTTTAGAGAAGGGAGAAGAGTCTGGGACGTGTGGAGCGTTGTCCAGGGTGTTTTAGAGAAGGGAGAAGAGTCTGGGACGTGTGGAGCGTTGTCCAGTGTCCAGGGTGTTTTAGAGAAGGGAGAAGAGTCTAGGACGTGTGGAGCGTTGTCCAGGGTGTTTTAGAGAAGGGAGAAGAGTCTGGGACGTCTGGAGCGTTGTCCAGGGTGTTTTAGAGAAGGGAGAAGAGTCTGGGACGTGTGGAGCATTGTCCAAGGTGTTTTAGAGAAGGGAGAAGAGTCTGGGACGTGTGGAGCGTTGTCCAGGGTGTTTTAGAGAAGGGAGCAGCGTTTGGGACGTGTGGAGCGTTGTCCAGGGTGTTTTAGAGAAGGGAGCAGAGTTTGGGACGTGTGGAGCGTTGTCCAGGGTGTTTTAGAGAAGGGAGCAGAGTCTGGGACGTGTGGAGCGTTGTCCAGGGTGTTTTAGAGAAGGGAGAAGAGTCTGGGACGTGTGGAGCGTTGTCCAGGGTGTTTTAGAGAAGGGAGAAGAGTCTGGGACGTGTGGAGCGTTGTCCAGGGTGTTTTAGAGAAGGGAGAAGAGTCTGGGACGCGTGGAGAGTTGTCCAGGGTGTTTTAGAGAAGGGAAGAGTCTGGGACGCGTGGAGCGTTGTCCAGGGTGTTTTAGAGAAGGGAGATGATTCTAGGACGTGTGGAGCGTTGTCCAGGGTGTTTTAGAGAAGGGAGAAGAGTCTGGGACGCGTGGAGCGTTGTCCAGGGTGTTTTAGAGAAGGGAAAAGAGTCTGGGACGCGTGGAGCGTTGTCCAGGGTGTTTTAGAGAAGGGAGATGATTCTAGGACGTGTGGAGCGTTGTCCAGGGTGTTTTAGAGAAGGGAGCAGAGTTTGGGACGTGTGGAGCGTTGTCCAGGGTGTTTTAGAGAAGGGAGCAGAGTCTGGGACGTGTGGAGCGTTGTCCAGGGTGTTTTAGAGAAGGGAGAAGAGTCTGGGACGTGTGGAGCGTTGTCCAGGGTGTTTTAGAAGAGGGAGAAGAGTCTGGGACGTGTGGAGCGTTGTCCAGGGTGTTTTAGAGAAGGGAGAAGAGTCTGGGACGCGTGGAGCGTTGTCCAGGGTGTTTTAGAGAAGGGAAGAGTCTGGGACGCGTGGAGCGTTGTCCAGGGTGTTTTAGAGAAGGGAGATGATTCTAGGACGTGTGGAGCGTTGTCCAGGGTGTTTTAGAGAAGGGAGAAGAGTCTGGGACGCGTGGAGCGTTGTCCAGGGTGTTTTAGAGAAGGGAAAAGAGTCTGGGACGCGTGGAGCGTTGTCCAGGGTGTTTTAGAGAAGGGAGATGATTCTAGGACGTGTGGAGCGTTGTCCAGGGTGTTTTAGAGAAGGGAGCAGAGTCTGGGACGTGTGGAGCGTTGTCCCGGTGTGTTTTTAGTGAAGGTACTTCCAGCTTCCCTGCGTCGGCTGATCTGAGGCCCGGTTTGGCCGTCGGGAGGACCGGGACTATTCCCGGTGGCCTGGCTGTCGAAAAATAAATAAATAAATCAGGTCAGGCCAGAAAAAAAATAATCTCTCTTAAGCTCAGGCCAGCCACAGTCAATTTCAAATCGATTCAGGCAGTGTTGCTGCAGCACAATACATTGTGTGTCTTATGTTAATGGGGGGAAGTTGCTGTAAAGGGCCCCAAAGGCCCCCACAATGTCCCCCAAGGGCCCCCGAAATTTCGTCAGCGTGCGTGGTGTGTCCTGCCAGGGCGTATAACTTCCGTCGGACCTCCCTGACCTCCTGACCTCCTGACCTGTCCACCAGTAGTAAAGTAGTCCTTTGAGAGTGTCTGATAAATGGTTACATTATAAGGCGATATTAAAGATAGCAGAGGGCGTGCATATGTGCGTGTACTGTACGTGTGTGTGTGTGTGTGTGTGTGTGTGTGTGTGTGTGTGTGTGTGCCCCTGTAACGACCCTCCCAGGTGTTCGGTAATTAAGGTGATGCAGAGAGGCTGCCTGAGTGCGCACGGACCCCCATTACTTATGTCTGACCCTGCCCCCAACACACACACACACACACACGCACCCGCACACGCACACACACACAGACCCCCTGCCACCAATCCTTGACCCCGCCCAGACCGCATGTCTCTGTGTGTGTGTGTGTGTGTGGGGGGGCAAGCAAGCAGCTGGCGGCGGTCAAACCATGCACACACACATACACACACACACATACACACACACACACACACACACACACACACACACACACACACACACACACATGCTCAGAGGAAGTTGGTGGTCACAGGGGAGAATGTCCTTCCTCTGTTGTTCCCTGGACAGAAGAGGTGTGTGTGTGTGTGTGTGTGTGTGTGTGTGTGTGTGTGTGTGTGTGTGTGTGTGTGTGTGTGTGTGTGTGTGTGTGTGTGTGTGTGTGTGTGTGTGTGTGTGTGTGTGTGTGTGTGTGTGTGTGTGTGTGTGTGTGTGTGTGTGCGCGCGTTTGCGGTCAACATGTGGAAATAAATGTAAACTTATAGTAACTAAGGTTGCGTTCACACCAGCATTGGAAAGTGCGCTTCGTTTGGCAGGTGTGAAGCGTTTGGCAGGTGTGTAGCGTTGTTCGTTTGGCAGGTGTGAAGCGTTTGGCAGGTGTGAAGCGTTGTTCGTTTGGTTCAGGTGTGAAGCGGTTGGTTCAGGTGTGAAGCGTTTGGTTCAGGTGTGAAGCGTTTGGCAGGTGTGAAGCGTTTGCTTCAGGTGTGAAGCGTTTGCTTCAGGTGTGAAGCGTTTGGTTCAGGTGTGAAGCGTTTGGTTCAGGTGTGAAGCGTTTGGTTCAGGTGTGAATCGTTTGGTTCAGGTGTGAATCGTTTGGCAGGTGTGAAGCGTTTGGCAGGTGTGAAGCGTTTGGTTCAGGTGTGAATCGTTTGGCAGGTGTGAAGCGTTTGGCAGGTGTGAAGCGTTTGGCAGGTGTGAAGCGTTTGGTTCAGGTGTGAAGCGTTTGGTTCAGGTGTGACGCGTTTGGTTCAGGTGTGTTTGGTGTGAACGTCATTCCAATCCTGGTTGCGTAAAATAAGCCTTCTCGTCTCCAGCTGTGTTTCCTTCTCAATCTACCGCCACATTGTTTGATTCATTTCCTTTATTCGATGTGGATTCCATTCACACCTGCAGTGAATGGAAGACAGGTGTGATTCCATTCACACCTGCAGTGAATGGAAGACAGGTGTGATTCCATTCACACCTGCAGTGAATGGAGGACAGGTGTGATTCCATTCACACCTGCAGTGAATGGACAGACAGGTGTGATTCCATTCACACCTGCAGTGAATGGAGGACAGGTGTGATTCCATTCACACCTGCAGTGAATGGACAGACAGGTGTGATTCCATTCACACCTGCAGTGAATGGACAGACAGGTGTGATTCCATTCACACCTGCAGTGAATGGACAGACAGGTGTGATTCCATTCACACCTGCAGTGAATGGACAGACAGGTGTGATTCCATTCACACCTGCAGTGAATGGACAGACAGGTGTGATTCCATTCACACCTGCAGTGAATGGAAGACAGGTGTGATTCCATTCACACCTGCAGGGAATGGACAGACAGGTGTGATTCCATTCACACCTGCAGTGAATGGAAGACAGGTGTGATTCCATTCACACCTGCAATGAATGGACAGACAGGTGTGATTGGAAGCGAAGCGAAACCCTGCAACTAGAATGGGCTTGTTTGATGCGCATCAAAAAATAAGTAAATATATATTTACTTATTGTTTGATTGTTTGATTGTTTGAACAATAAGTAAATATATATTTACTTATTGTTTGATGCACCTCAAACAATAAGTAAATATATATTTGTCTCCCGTCTTTCATGCTCGATAGTGGTCTCGATAGCCTGATTGATAAGTTGTTCGTTATCACTACGACTTAACGAGCTCCATCCCTACCGATACGACAGGAGAACACTGTGGCATTGTGGGTATATTTTCATGTCAAATACGTTTGTATTGATTCATTGATTGATTGATTGATTGATTGATTGATTCCATTGTGGCCCATTTTACTCAATTAATCAGGAATTCATATGATACAGACGATACAAAGTGTCACAATGCCCTTCCACTGACCTCAAAGCAGTCACTGATGCACACACACACACACGCACACAGACGCACACACGCACACGCGCGCACACACACACACACACACACACACACACACACACACACACACACACACACACACACACACACGCACACGCACACCACCTGGAATAACAGAGTGTGATGTCATCGGTAATGATTGGCAGGTGACGATGATGAAGATGAGCTGTGCAAACACACCCACATGATCCAATCCGCTGACCTTTGACCTGTGTGTGTGTGTGTGTGTGTGTGTGTGTGTGTGTGTGTGTGTGTGTGTGTGTGTGTGTGTGTGTGTGTGTGTGTGTGTGTGTGTGTGTGTGTGTGTGTGTGTGCGAGAGAGAGAGAGAGAGAGAGAGAGAGAGAGTCTTACCTCATTGGTCACGGTGACATCACTTCTGTCCTTTCTATCACCCCCCCCCCCCCCCCCCACACCCTCTCTCTCTGCATTATTTAATTTCCTTCTCTGCAATTAAAGCAGAAAGCTATACTGTATATTTAGTTATAGTTCTTCTATTTATAGTCATAGGAATAGACTATGTGACAACCTGACAACCAGGTATAGTCTGGTGACCACCGGAGAGAATGTAGACGGCACCCGGGAGCAGTGTGGGTTAGCACCCCCATGAGGAGGGGAGCGGTATGGGCTTCCGTTGCTCCAGACTGTACGAAGGAAGCATTTATATTTTACTCATGATCAGAGCTTCCGTTGCTCCAGACTGTACGACGGAAGCATTTATATTTGACTCATGATCAGAGCTTCCGTTGCTCCAGACTGTACGACGGAAGCATTTATATTTGACTCATGATCAGAGCTTCCGTTGCTCCAGACTGTACGACGGAAGCATTTATATTTTACTCATGATCAGAGCTTCCGTTGCTCCAGACTGTACGACGGAAGCATTTATATTTGACTCATGATCAGAGCTTCCGTTGCTCCAGACTGTACGACGGAAGCATTTATATTTTACTCATGATCAGAGCTTCCGTTGCTCCAGACTGTACGACGGAAGCATTTATATTTGACTCATGATCAGAGCTTCCGTTGCTCCAGACTGTACGACGGAAGCATTTATATTTGACTCATGATCAGAGCTTCCGTTGCTCCAGACTGTACGACGGAAGCATTTATATTTTACTCATGATCAGAGCTTCCGTTGCTCCAGACTGTACGACGGAAGCATTTATATTTGACTCATGATCAGAGCTTCCGTTGCTCCAGACTGTACGACGGAAGCATTTATATTTTACTCATGATCAGAGCTTCCGTTGCTCCAGACTGTACGAAGGAAGCATTTATATTTTACTCATGATCAGAGCTTCCGTTGCTCCAGACTGTACGACGGAAGCAATTATATTTTACTCATGATCAGAGCTTCCGTTGCTCCAGACTGTACGACGGAAGCATTTATATTTTACTCGTGATAAGAGCTTCCGTTGCTCCAGACTGTATGACGGAAGCATTTATATTTTACTCGTGATCAGAGCTTCCGTTGCTCCAGACTGTATGACGGAAGCATTTATATTTTACTCGTGATCAGAGCTTCCGTTGCTCCAGACTGTACGACGGAAGCATTTATATTTGACTCATGATCAGAGCTTCCGTTGCTCCAGACTGTATGAAGGAAGCATTTATATTTTACTCATGATCAGAGCTTCCGTTGCTCCAGACTGTACGACGGAAGCATTTATATTTGACTCATGATCAGAGCTTCCGTTGCTCCAGACTGTATGACGGAAGCATTTATATTTTAATCATGATCAGAGCTTCCGTTGCTCCAGACTGTATGAAGGAAGCATTTATATTTTACTCATGATCAGAGCTTCCGTTGCTCCAGACTGTACGAAGGAAGCATTTATATTTTACTCATGATCAGAGCTTCCGTTGCTCCAGACTGTATGACGGAAGCATTTATATTTTACTCATGATCAGAGCTTCCGTCGCTCCAGACTGTACGACGGAAGCATTTATATTTTACTCATGATCAGAGCTTCCGTTGCTTCCCCTCCCCTCCCCTCCCCTCCCCTCCCCTCCCCTCCCCTCCCCTCCCCTCCCCATCTCCCTCACCTCTTCCTTCCTCTGGACCTCCTGTTGAGAACAAGCTGCCTCTCTCCTGCTCCTCTCCTCTCCTCTCCTCTCCTCTCCTCTCCTCTCCTCTCCTCTCCTCTCCTCTCCTCTCCTCTCCTCTCCTCTCCTCTCCTCTCCTCTCCTCTCCTCTCCTCTCCTCTCCTCTCCTCTCCACACCTGTCCTACAGTGTATTGCGATCAATTATTTACCAACTAAAGTTTAAAGAATGCTGTGTGTGGGTGTGTGTGTGTGTGTGTGGGGGGGGGGGGGGTGGCTTGAGAGGTAGATGCCTAAATTTACAGAGAGACTTTACATGAGACTATCTTAATCCAGAGCGATATACAGTAAGCAAGAACAACAACAACAACAGTAACAATAGAACAACACATGGTGATACATCACATACATAGAGATAGAACAATAGAACAACACATGGTGATACATCACATACATAGAAACAGAACAATAGAACAACACATGGTGATACATCACATACATAGAAACAGAACAATAGAACAACACATGGTGATACATCACATACATAGAGATAGAACAATAGAACAACACATGGTGATACATCACATACATAGAAATATAACAATAGAACAACACATGTTGATACATCACATACATAGAAACAGAACAATAGAACAACACATGGTGATACATCACATACATAGAAACAGAACAATAGAACAACACATGGTGATACATCACATACATAGAAACAGAACAATAGAACAACACATGGTGATACATCACATACATAGAGATAGAACAATAGAACAACACATGGTGATACATCACATACATAGAAATAGAACAATAGAACAACACATGGTGATACATCACATACATAGAAATAGAACAATAGAACAAAACATGGTGATACATCACATATAGACTATGTTTATGTTTATTTATTTGATATGGACATAACAATCACATTGCTCATTGCACAATTGTACAACCTCGTAGATGCATTGTTTACAGTGTGTTAGCACGAGTGCTTGTTTTCACCACTTGTCCATAGGAGACTTCTCTGAAAATACAAAGTTAAAAGAACACCCAATCTAAAAATAAGAAGTACATTCAATAAGAAGTACATTGAAGTGAAATTTACAGCAAAGGTACAGTACACATTACATAACCTCCAGTACAAAAGTAAACATAATCATTCTCGTGACCAGTCAGGAGCTATACATGTGAGCACAGTTGATCTGATTTCAACCATAGTTTGAGACCTGTATAGAACACATTACCATCCGTCTCTTATTTTAAGACCTCTATAGAACACATTACCATCCGTCTCTTGTTTTAAGACCTCTATAGAACACATGACCATCCGTCTCTAGTTTTAAGACCTCTATAGAACACATTACCTGTACATATTACTACTTGGCCTCACCCCCCGAACCCACCTCACCCCTGCCCACTTTGACAGGCTGGGATGGCTTAGGGTCGACGACAGAGTACAGCATCTTGCAATGGGTCTGGTCCACAAGATTCGATACACCACCAAGATACCCATGTACCTGTCTAAATACTTCCTTAATGTAAACGAAGTCCACACCCACAACACCAGAGGGAGTGCAACAAACAATGTACAACCCAGATTCGGCACAAACAAGGGACTCAATTATTTTCGCTCCTATGCCACCAAAATGTGGAACGCCCTACCAACAGTCATTAAGACATGTGAATCCCTTGACTCCTTCAAAACCGCTCTCAAAGGGCACCTACGGATGGCTGCAATTCGAAACTGGCCTCTGTAAAATCTGAATCCCTCACCCCCCCCACCCCCATTTCCCCTCACTGTATATGTATCTTTTCCCTTTTTTGCTTCCTATATGATGAATTCCTGTTCTGTTCTTTAGCTACATAGAAATGTCTATTTGTATGTCTCTAAATGTTTGTATGTCTCTAAATGTTTTGATGAATTGAACAATGTGGACCCTGTTGTAAACAAGTGTAATGCTTAATTGGGTCGTCCACTCACAGTTAACAGTCTTTGTATTGAGTTTGTGCTTAAAATGTACTGTAAATTCTACAAACTGTTAATAAATATTTCAATCAATCAAAAAAAAAAAACATCCGTCTCTAGTTTTAAGACCTCTATAGAACACATTACCATCCGTCTCTAGTTTTAAGACCTCTATAGAACACATTACCATCCGTCTCTAGTTTTAAGACCGTAGGCAAGGAGTTCCATGAGTTAGCTCCCTTTACTGGAAAGGCAGACTGTCCGAATGTGTTGTTACGCCTGGGAACAACACAGTTACCACTTGTTGAGGCGCGAGTGGTTGCTCTACCAGAGCTCGGAAGTCTAACTATCAGTCCAGAGAACAAAGGTGAGACATGACCCTTTAAGCACTTAAAAAACAATTTGATAGTAGAAAAAAATACAACATTTTCAAATGTAAAAAGGTTGTGTTTTTTTAGAACACCACAAATGTGCCATCTCATTGGTTTTTGATCCATGATTTTTATAGCCTGATTGTATATATTGATGTTATTGGTTTTAAGACAGTTTGAGAGGATTGTGACCATGTTGTGATGCTGTATGATAGGTGTGAGAAAATCATAGCATGCATATACAGCTGTGCAGTTTTGGCTGATATGTCCCTTCTAATATGACGAAAACAATTTAGATTTGGTTTGACCTTCTTGCATATATGCTTTACCTGTTTTTCAAATTTTAAGTTTTTATCCAAGATGATTCCTAAATATTTTACTTCACCCATTTCCATACGAGTTTCATTTTTGATGCGTACCTCAAAGGTATCAGCAGCAGGCCTGCTGCGGATGGAGATACACATTTAAACAGTTTTTTGAACATTTACCCATTCTGAACGGGAACCCGTTTTGGTGTTAGCATCATGTCATGCTTTAGCTATTGAAAAATAGCAGATCTACAAGCTCATAGCGCGCCACCGAGTGGCGCGCTACGAGCTTGTAGGTCTGCTATTTTATTTATTTATCGAAGAACGACTGACATTTTTAGAATCTGATCTCAGGTTAGAATGGGTTAATCAGACCAGTGTGTGTCCAGTGGAAACCTCGTATGAATCTGATCTCAGGTCAGAATGGGTTAATCAGACTAGTGTGTGTCCAGTGGAAACCTCATATGAATCTGATCTCAGGTCAGAATGGGTTAAAGTTCATTGTGATGACTCTAGCCAGTCGGGCATGTTCTCCAGTTCCTGTGTCAGCTGCCATGCTGGCTGTTTTAGCAGATGTGTAGATGACAGTGTCATCAGCATACATTTGGCAGCTATAACGCCTGGGCAGGTATTAGGAAGATTGTTAATGTACATAGTAAATAGCAGTGGTCCAAGTACCGACCCTTGGGGCACTCCCATGTTTTTGGGGAGCAGCAATTACAATTTACAATTACAATTACAATTTAGGCATTTAGCAGACGCTCTTAATCCAGAGTGACTTACATTAAGCAAGAACAAATAGGATGGGAATACATCACATTAAAACATTTATCATGAAACATGCGTAAGCTAAGAAAGAAACAGTGGAATATCTATATTATGAGACTATACATTGTGGAGTGTGTCAGGTCTCGCCACAGTGGGAGGGGCGCGTTCCTATGGCAACCAGACAAGCGCCGACACGGCACGCCCACGGCCATTTCATAGACGCCGTCTACTATCCCAGAGCAATCCTAAACCAGCTGCGTCTAATCCAGCCGCCGCCCGTGTTAGCAATTAACGGCAGCCGCAACCTGTCAGCCGCGCCCTTTATAAACGACCCTCACGCCTAGCAGTATCACTCGCTGCTACACACCAAGACGCACAGGCAGCATATGCCGTCCACTTGGCGTTGGATGGTAAGTCCACACTGCTCACCTTTATGGATCCAGACATATGACCTAAACACAATGTTTGATCGCTTGTACCACCACTCAATGTTCGCTTGTATTCTCACCTCATCAGGCTTGTAGGAGTGGGGCTGAAAGCACACACGGGAGTGTGTGCCCCCCATAAGCAAGTGTCGACTGGAGAGCCGCACACATACTTGGAGACCCACCTGACTCGGATCGGGGACGAGTAGCAGTCTCCCCCCTGCTCCGCTCCCTCCACTGGCTCCCGGTCGCTGCCCGCACAGAATACAAAACTCTGATGCTGGCATTCAAAGCAACCAAAGGTATGGCTCCCCCATATCTTGCAAGTATGATTGAACCCTACAAACCCTCCTGCGCACTCAGATCAGCCAACGCAGGGAAACTGGAAGTACCCTCACTAAAAACGCCGGGACAACGCTCCACACGTCCCAAACTCTTCTCCCTTCTGGCTCCAAAACTGTGGGATGCACTTCCCATTGCAGTCAGAACTGCAGCATCACTCCCAATCTTCCGCCGTAGCCTGAAAACCCACCTTTTCAGACTCCATCATGGCCCATAGCACTTACCCTAACCCCTTAGATAGCATTTCTGTTGGCTTAGATAGCATTTGACACAGACTTATAGCATGTTATGTAGACAGCACTATAATTGTATTGTATATAGTCATAGCACGCCATAGTACATATGTATAGCATAGTAGTAAATATGTATAGTTTATATGTATAGTGTATGTATAGTTTCATTATATAGATATTCCACTGTTACTTTCTTAGCTTATGATAAATGCTTTTATGTGATTCCCATGCTTTTGTTCTTGCTTAAATGTAAGTCGCTCTGGATTAAGAGCGTCTGCTAAATGCCTAAATTGTAAATTGTAAGACGGGACCCTCGTATGGAATGGCCGCCCACCTCTCGTTAAGGTTGCAGTAAGACAAACGTTCTCTCTCTATCACCCGTGTTATTAAGAAGAGGCACTCGCAGACGCTTGAGTAGCTAAGGATAATAACTGAAGATTGTGAATGAAGGAAGTCACCCTGTCGATGCTTACTGAAGATTGTGAACGAAGAAAGTCACCGTGTTGATGCTTACTGAAGATTGTGAATGAAGATAATCCCTGTAGATGTTTATGGAAGCTAGCATGCTCTAGATAAAGTGTC